>NW_020172732.1:3175057-3281475 GCF_003031525.2 Neophocaena asiaeorientalis asiaeorientalis | reverse complement strand
TTGAGATTATCATATGGTTTTATCCTTCAATTTGTTAATATTGTGTATCACACTGATTGATTGCCCTATATTGAAGAATCCTTGCATTCCTGGGATAAACCCCACTTGATCATGGTGTATGATCCTTATAATGTGCTGTTGGATTCTCTTTGCTAGTATTTTGTTGAGGATTTTTTGCATCTATGTTCATCAGTGATATTGGCCTGTAGTTTTCTTTGTTTGTGAGATCTTTGTCTGGTTTTGGTATCAGGGTGATGGTGGCCTGGTAGAATTTGTTGGGGAGTGTTCCTCCCTTTGCTATATTTTGGAAGAGTTTGAGAAGGATAGGTGTTAGCTCTTCTCTAAATGTTTAATAGAATTTACCTGTGAAGCCATCTGGTCCTGGGCTTTTGTTTGTTGGAAGATTTTTAATCACAGTTTCAATTTCAGTGATTGTGACTTGTCTGTTTATACTTTCTGTTTCTTCCTGATTCAGTCTCAGAAGGTTGTGCTTTTGTAAGAAATTGTCCATTTCTTCCAGGTCGTCCCTTTTATTGGCATATAGTTGCTTGTAGTAATCTCTCATGATCCTTTGTATTTCTGCAGCGTCAGTTGTTACTTCTCCTTTTTCATTTCTAATTCTGTTGATTTGAGTCTTTGCACTTTTCTTTTTGATGAGCCTGGCTAATGGTTTATCAATTTTGTTTATCTTCTCAAAGAGCCAGCTCTTAGTTTTATTTATCTTTGCCATTGTTTCCTTCATTTCTTTTTCATTTATTTCAGATCTGATCTTTATGATTTCTTTCCTTCTTCTAACTTTGGGGTTTTATTGTTCTTGTTTCTCTCATTGCTTTAGGTGTAAGGTTATATTGTTTATTTGAGATTTTTCTTGTTTCTTGAGGGAGGATTGTGCTGCTCTAAACCTCCCTCTTAGAACTGCTTTTGCTGCATCCCATAGGTTTTGGGTCATTGTGTTTTCATTGTCATTTGTTTCTAGGTTTTTTTGTTTAGAACTTCATGTTTTTTAAAACCTTTTTTTAAAAAATTTATTTTATTTTATTTATTTTAGGCTGTGTTGGGTCTTCGTTGCTACACGCAGGCTTTCTCTGGTTGCGACAAGCAGGATCTACTCTTCGTTGTGGTGTATGGGCTTCTCACTGTGGTGGCTTCTCTTGTTGTGGAGCACAGACTCTAGTTGCGCAAGCATCAGTAGCTGTGGCTCATGGGCTCAGTAGTTGTGGCTCGCGGGCTGTAGAGCACAGGCTCAGTAGTTGTGGAACACAGCACAGGCTTAGTTGCTCCACAGCATGTGGGATCTTCCCAGACCGGGGCTTGAACCCATGTCCCCTGCATTGGCAGGTGGATTCTTAACCACTACACCACCAGGGAAGCCCTGTTTCTGGGTATTTTTTGATTTCCTCTTTGATTTCTTCAGTGATCTCTTGGTTATTTAGTAGTGTATTGTTTAGCCTCCATGTGTTTGTATTTTTTACCGTTTTTTTCCTGTACTTGATATCTAGTCTCATAGCATTGTGGTTGGAAAAGATACTTGATATGATTTCAGTTTTCTTAAATTTACCAAGGCTTGATTTGTGACCCAAGATATCATCTATCCTGGAGAATGTTCCATGAGCACTTGAGAAGAAAGTGTATTCTGTTGGTTTTGGATGGAATGTCCTATAAATATAAATAAAGTCCATCTTGTTTACTGTGTTATTTAAAGCTTGTGTTTCCATATTTATTTTCATTTTGGATGATCTGTCCATTGGTGAAAGTGGGGTGTTAAAGTCCCCCAGTATGATTGTGTTACTGTCAATTTCCCCTTCTATGGCTGTTAGCATTTGCCTTATGTATTGAGGTGCTCCTATGTTGGGTGCATAAGTATTTACAATTGTTATATCATCTTCTTGGATTGATCCCTTGATCATTATGTAGTGTCTTTCTTTGTCTCTTCTAATAATCTTTATTTTAAAGTCTATTTTGTCTGATATGAGAATTGCTACTCCAGCTTTCTTTTGATTTCCATTTGCATGGAATATCTTTTTCCATTCCCTCACTTTTAGTCTGTATGTGTCCCTAGGTCTGAAGTGGGTCTCTTGTAGACAGCATGTATACAGGTCTTGTTTTTGTATCCATTCAGCCAGTCTTTGTCTTTTGGTTGGAGCATTTAATCCATATACATTTATGGTAATTATCAATAAGTATGTTCCTATTACCATTTTCTTAATTGTTTTGGGTTTGTTATTGTAGGTCTTTTCCTTCTCTTGTGTTTCCTGCCTAGAGAAGTTCTTTTAGCATTTGTTGTAAAGCTGGTTCCTGGTGCTGAATTCTCTTAGCTTTTGCTTGTCTGTAAAGTTTTAATTTCTCCATCAAATCTGAGATCCTTGCTGGGTAGAGTAATCTTGGTTGTAGGTTTTTCCCTTCCATCACTTTAAATATGTCCTGCCACTCCCTTCTGGTTTGTAGAGTTTCTGCTGGAAGATCAGCTGTTAACCTTATGGGGATTCCCTTGTATGTTATTTGTTGCTTTTGCCTTGCTGCTTTTAATAGTTTTTCTTTGTATTTAATTTTTGTTTTGTTTTCTTTTTGCGGTATGCGGGCCTGTCACTGTTGTGGCCTCTCCCGTTGCGGAGCACAGGCTCCGGACGCACAGGCTCAGCGCCCATGGCTCACGGTCCTAGCCGCTCCGCGGCATGTGGGATCTTCCCGGACCGGGGCATGAACCTGCGTCCCCTGCATCGGCAGGCGGACTATCAACCACTGCACCACCAGGGAAGCCCTGTATTTAATTTTTGATAACTTGATTAATAGGTGTTTTGGCGTGTTTCTCCTTGAATTTATCCTGTATGGGACTCTCTGTGCTTCCTGGACTTGATTGACTATTTCCTTTCCCATATTAGGGAAGTTTTCAACTATAATCTCTTCAAGTATTTTCTCAGTCCCTTTCTTTTTCCCTTCTTCTTCTGGGACCCCTAGAATTCGAATGTTTGTGCGTTTAATGTTGTCCCAGATGCGTTTAATGTTGTCCCAGAGGTCTCTGACACTGTCCTCAATTCTTTTCATTTTTTTTCTTTATTCTTCTCTGCAGTAGTTATTTCCACTATTTTATCTTCCAGCTCACTTATCCATTCTTTTGCCTCAGTTATTCTGCTATCGATTCCTTCTAGAGAATTTTTAATTTCATTTATTGTGTTGTTCAGCATTGTTTGTTTGCTCTTTAGTTCTTCTAGGTCCTTGTTAAACATTTCTTGTATTTTCTCCATTCTATTTCCAAGGTTTTGGATCATCTTTACTATCATTACTCTGGATTCTTTTTCAGGTAGACTGCCTATTTCCTCTTCATTTGTTTGGTCTGGTGGTTTTTTACCTTGCTCCTTCATCTGTGTATTTATATCTCTGTCTTCTCATTTTGCTTAACTTACTGTGTTTGGGGCCTCCATTTTGCAGGCTTCAGGTTCTTAGTTCCCATTGTTTTGGGTGTCTGCCCCCAGTGGGTAAGGTTGGTTCAGTGGGTTGTGTAGGCTTCCTGGTGGAGGGGACTGGTTCTGGTGGATGAGGCTGGATCTTGTCTTTCTGGTGAGCAGGACTGCATCCAGTGGTATGTTTTGGAGTATCTGTGAACTTTTTATGAGTTTTTTTTATGAGTTTAGGCAGCCTCTCTGCTAATGGGTGGGGTTGTGTTCCTGTCTTGCTAGTTGTTTGGCATGGGGTGTCCAGCACTGTAGCTTGCTGGTCATTGAGTGGAGCTGGGTCTTAGTGTTGAGATGGAGATCTCTGGGAGAGCTCTCGCCGATTGATATTATGTGTGGCTGGGAGGTCTCTGGTGGTCCAATGTCCTGAACTCGGCTCTCCCACCTCGGGGCTCGGGCCTGACACCCGGCCGGAGCACCAAGACCGTGTCAGCTACATAGCTCAGAAGAAAGGGGAGAAAAAAAAGAAAGTAAGAAAAAATAATTTTTTTAATGAAATAAAATAAAGTTACTAAAATTAAAAATTTTTTTAATTATTAAAATAAGAAAGGTAATTAAGAAAAAAGAAGAGAGCAGCAAAATCAGTAAACAAATCTACCAAAGATAACAAGTGCTGAAAACTAAGATAAACATAAAAATCAGAAACTAGTCAGTCACATACAGCAAACCCCAAGTCTGTAGTTGCTTCCAAAGTCCACTGCCTCAATTTTGGGATGATTTGTTGTCTGTTCAGGTATTCCACAGATGCAGGGTACATCAAGTTGATTGTGGAGATTTAATCCACTGCTGCTGAGGCTGCTGGGAGAAATTTCCCTTTCTCTTCTTTGTTCGCACAGCTCCTAGGGTTCAGCTTTGGATTTGGCCCTGCCTCTGCATGTATGTCGCCCTCTGGCATCTGTTCTTTGCCCAGAAAGGAGGGGGTTAAAGGAGCAGCTGATTTGGAGGCTCTGGCTCACTCAGGCTGTGGGGAGGGAAGGGTACAGAATGTGTGGTGAGCCTGTGGTGGCAGAGGCCAGCATGACTCTGCAACAGCCCGAGGCATGCCATGTGTTCTCCTGGGGAAGTTGTCCCTGGATCATGGGACCCTGGCAGTGGTGGGCTGCACAGGCTCCCTGGGGCATGGGTGTGGATATTGACCTGTGCTTGCACACAGGATTCTTGGTGACTGCAGCAGCAGCGTTAGTGTTTCATGCCTGTCCCTGGTGTCCGGGCTGATAGCCGTGGCTTGCACCTGTCTCTGAAGTTCATTTAGTCAGTGCTCTGAATCTCCTCTCCTCGCGCACCCCAAAACAATGGTCTTTTGACTCTTAGGCAGTTCCAGACTTTTCCTGGACTCCCAGCTAGCTGTGGTGCACTAGCCCCCCTCAGGCTGTGTTCACACAGCCAACCCCAGTCCTCTCCCTGGGATCTGACCTCTGAAGCTCCCAGCCCCACCTGCCCTGGCGGGTGAGCAGACAAGCCTCTTGGGCTGGTGAGTGCTGTCGGCATTGATCCTCTGTGCGGGAATCTCTCTGCTTTGCCCTCTGCACCCCTGTTGCTGTGCTCTCCTCTGTGGCTCCGAAGCTTACCCCTGGCACGCCCTGTCTCCGCCAGTGAAGGGGCTTCCTAGTGTGTGGAAACTTTTCCTCTTTCACAGCTCCCTCCCAGAGGTGCAGGTCCCGTCCCTATTCTTTTGTCTCTGTTTTTTCTCTTTTCTTTTGCCCTACCCAGGTACGTGGGGAATTTCTTGCCTTTTGGGAAACTTGAGGTCTTCTGCCAGCATTCAGTAGGTGTTCTGTAGGAGTTGTTCCACGTGTAGATGTATTTCTGATGTATTTGTGGGTAGAAAGATGATCTCCATGTCTTACTCCTCTACCATCTTGAAGGTCCCTCCTCATGAAAATATTTGATGAAAAACTAATGTATTTTAAACTAATTATATTATCAAAGTGGTTTATCTAGTTTTTCTTTTTAATATACCAAGCCCCAGTGGAAATTTTATTCAAAAGATTGTTTCTTCTATATAATGTAATCATGAATAAAACATTAGGAGACTGGCAAATTAAAAAAAAAACTACCTATTGAAAAGTTATCCACAATAGTGAAAAAATTTTCTCGTAACAAATTTCAGGATACTTTTTCTTTACCTACTCTTCTTTCATTTGTCAACCCTTTTATTTTCTATTGAAAAGTTGGTGATTTAAATTCTATTTAAAATTTGACAGTTTTTGCCTTAACTTTATGTTCTTTTTATTGCACACATATAGGAAAGAGGAGAAACTGGAATCACCTCAGTATAACCGAAAGAAAGGAATCTACTATAGAAGACAATGATGAGTAAGTTTGTTGTTGCTGAAATAATATACTCGTGTGTCTTAAAAGAAAAAGGTCATATTTGTTAAAGTGATGATTTAAGATAAATTATTTCTTTGCAGAAATGAATAGTTTATACCTGAGTAGAAGTATTTTTTCTTAAAGAAGTAAAATTCTTTATTTATGATGTGTTTTGCCATGTTCATATGATGGTGATATATGATACCTTTATTTTAATACCCATTTAGCCCAGTTTCCCCAGCCTATGCTTAAGAGACTAGCTTAGGGTAAAACTGAGGGAAACACCCTCTTTGGATTTACATGGATGGACAAGTAATACATTGTCTTGGAACATAATTGCTGGTTCAAGAGCTAGGAACACAGTGAAGCCAGCAGAGTAAGGAATCTAGAGGAACCTAGAAGGCTTATCGGCCATCAGTTATTTTCATATTGGCCTGTCAAGGGTGCCTTGAATGAAGTCATTATGTGTAAAAAGCTACTGCCTATGTATTCTGGGAAGAATATTTATATCTATCCACTGAGGCTGGAAAAATTGAAATAAGCAGAACAAGGGGTTCAAGTTTTAAAGTACTTCATATGTTCAGCTCATTTACCTTTCCAGCTGTATCTTCTGTGTGCCATACAATATGATGGATGGATGGGTAAAGATGAGGAAAATGAAACATCTACCCATTGGGAGCTTATGGTCTCATGTTGTAAGTTAATATATCTACTCTAACTTAGAAATGGGTTATGTTTCGAAATGTTATTTATTTATTTAAATTGAAGTATAGTTGATTTACAATGTTGTGTTAGTTTCAGGTGTACAGCAAAGCAATTCAATTTTATATACATATGTGTGTGTGTGTGTATATATATATATATATATATGTTATTACAACCTATAGGTTATTACAAGATATTGAATATAGTTCCCTGTGCTATACAGTAGGCCCTTGTTGTTTATTTTATATTGAGTAATGTGAATCTGTTAATCCCAAACTGCTATTTTATCCCTCCCTTCCCCCCACTTTTCCCTTGGTATCCATAAGTTTGTTTTCTATGTCTGTGAGTCTGTTTCTGTTTTGTAAGCAAGTTCATTTGTATCATGTTTTTTTAGATTCCACATATAAGTGATATCATATGATATTTGTATTTCTCTGTCTGACTTACTTTACTTAGTATCATCTCTAGGTCCTTTCATGTTGCTGCAAATGGCATTATTTCATTCTTTTTATGGCTGAGTAATATCCCATTGTGTATATACACCACACCTTGTTTATCCATTCATCTGTCAATGGACATTTAGGTTGCTTTGGTGTCTTGGCTATTGTAAATAGCACTGCAATGAACATTGGGGCGCATGTATCCTTTCAAACCATGTTTTTATCTGTATATATGTCCAGGAGTGGGATTGCTAGATCATATGGTAGCTCCATTTTTAGTTTTTTAAGGAACCTCTATACTGTTCTCCATAGCAGCTGTACCACTTTACATTCCCACCAACAGTGCAAGAGGGTTCCCTTTTCTCCACACCCTCTCCAGCATTTATTATTTGTAGACTTTCTGATGATGGCCATTCTGACCGGTGTGAGGTGCTTTCTCATTGTAGTTTTTTTTTTTTTTTTTTTTTCATTGTAGTTTTGATGTGCATTTCTCTAGTAATTAGTGATGTTGAGCATCTTTTCATGTGCCTCTTCGTCATCTGTATGTCTTCTTTGGAGAAATGTCTATTTAGGTCTTCTGCCCATTTTTTGATTGGGTTGTTTATTTTTTTGTTATTGAGCCACATGAGCTCTTTGCAAATTTTGGAGACTAATCCCTTGTTGGTCGCATTGTTTGCAAATATTTTCTCCCATTCTGTGGGTTGTCTTTTTGTATTGTTTATGGTTTCCTTTGCTGTGCAAAAGCTTTTAGGTTTAATTAGGTCCCATTTGTTTAATTTAGTTTTTATTACCATTACACTAGGAGTCAGCTCGAAAAAGGTACTGCTGCGATTTATGTCAAAGAGTGTTCTGCCTGTGTTTTCCTCTGTGAGTTTTATAGTATCCAGTCTTACATTTAGATCTTTAATACATTTTAGTTTTGTATATGGTGTTAGAGCATGTCCTAATTTCATCTTTTTACATGTAGTTGTTCAGTTTTCTCATCACCACTCATTGAAGAGACGGTCTTTTCTCCATTGTATATTCTTGCCTCCTTTGTTGTAGATTAATTGATCATAAGTGCGTGGGTTTATTTCTGGTCTCTCCTGTTCCATTGATCTATGTGTCTGTTTTTGTGCCAGTACTATACTGTTTTGATGACTGTAGCTTTACAGTATAGCCTGAAGTCAGGGAGCCTGCTTCCTCCAGTTCCATTCTTTCTTAGGATTGTTTTGGCTCTTCAGGGTCTTTTATGTTTCCATACAAATTTTTAAATTACTTGTTCTAGTTCTGTGAAAAATGCTATTGGTAATTTGATAGGGATTGCTCTGAATCTGTAGATTTCCTTGGGTAGTATGGTCATTTTAGCAATATTGAGTCTTCCAATCCAGGTGTACGGTATGTGTTTCTGTTTGTGTCATCTTCAGTTTCTTTTATCAGGGTCTTATTGTTTTTGGAGTACAGGTCTTTTTCCTCCTTTGGTAGGTTTATTCCTAGGTATTTTATTCTGTTGGATATGCTGGTAAAGGGGATTGTTTAATTTCTCTTTCATTGTTAGTATATAGAAATGCAACAAATTTCTGTATATTAATTTTGTATCCTGCAACTTTACCAATTTATTGATGAGCTCTAGTAGTTTTATGGTGGCATCTTTAGGATTTTCTAGGTATAGTATCATGTCATCTGTAAACAGTGACAGTTTTACTTCTTTTACTTCTTTTACTTCATTTCCAATTTGGATTACTTTTATTTGTTTTTCTTCTCTGATTGCTGTGGCTAGGACTTCCAAAACTATGTTGAATAAAAGTGGCAAAAGAGGGCATCCTTGTCTTGTTCCTGATCTTAGAGGAAATGCTTCCAGCTTTTCACTGTGGAGTATGATATTAGCTGTGGGTTTGTCATATGTGGCCTGTATTATGTTGAGGTATATTCCCTCTATGCCCACTTTCTGGAGAGTTTTTATCATAAATGGATGTTGAATTTTATCAAAAGCTTTTTCTGCATCTGTTGAGTTGATCACATGCTTTTTATTATTCATTTGTTAATGTGGTGTTTCATGTTGACTGATTTGCTGATATTGAAAAATCCTTGCATCACTGGGATAAATTCCACTTGATCATGATGTATGATCCTTTTAATGTATGACTGGATTTGGTTTGCTCATATTTTGTTGAAGATATTTACATGTGTGTATTGGCATGTAATTTTCTTTTTTTGTGATATGTTTGTCTGGTTTTGGTATCAGAGTTACATTGACTTCATAGAATGAGTTCAGAAGTATTCCTTCCTCTGCAATTTTTTGAATGGTTTCAAAAGGGTCAGTTTTAACTCTTGTCCAGATGTTTGGTAGAATTTGCCTATGAAGCCATTTGATCCTGGACTTTTGTTTTTTGGTAGTTTTTAAATTACTGTTTCAATTTCAGTAGTTGTGATTGGTCTGTTCATATTTTCTATTTCTTTCTGGTTCAGTCTTGGGTCTGAGTGTTTTTTAAATCATTTGAGTGAACCTTAGAATGCATTTTCCATACAAATTGTGTTGTTATTTGTGGTTATAACCTCAAGTCAGGGCTACAAGTCTATTTTTTTCATAATGTAGGTGAAGTATAGTATTAATCAGTAGTAGTCTAGATAAAAAGACATGGAGAGTGCCACTTCGAGTACAGTAGGGACAAAGGGAAGAGTCTTCTCAAAGAGGTGTCCTTTGACAGCTTCATCTATCACCTGTACCCCTTTATCTGTTTTTATAGCTGCTTTCCCTAGCCGTACTCTTCCCAGTTCCAAATATTTTCATGTGCCCTATCCCACAGATATTTTTGTTGTCAATTACCATTCCTCCTTCCTCTAACCAAAGTTCCAATTTCCTTGGTGAAACCAATCTCAACTAGATATTAAGTGAGAAGCATTATTTTTTTGTTTAACTTATTTAATATATTTTAAAAGAGACAGTAGATGTACATAATAAGAACTCAAACTGTACAAAGGGATATATAGAAAGCAAGTGGCAAGTAACAATTTTTAAATCACATATAATCTTGTATTTGAAAGCAGTTACCTGCTAAACCAAATTAATCTCTGATACAGTTGTATGAAGTATAACAAACTTAGAAGTAAAAATAGACAGGCAATGAGAAAATATTTTTGGACAGTAGTGATACCATGTAAACAAACCAGACTTACCTGTTGCTTTCCCCTGAATCAGCTCCACTCAAGCTATCCTAAGTTTTCATAGTGTTTTTCCTTTTTTCTTCTGAACCCATCAGTCTGCTTACAGCTTGACATTTTTTTTTAACTTTTTATTTTATATTGGAGTATAGTTGATTAACAATGTTGTGTTAGTACAACAAAGTGATTCAGTTATACATATACACAGTAGCTCCCATAGCAGTGAGCTTTCAAGTAGCAAGGGAGGAGCAAGAACCTTTGTTATGGGTCACTTAGGAATTTGCCAATATTTATTTAATTTCCCTCAATATTTGTTTCTAAAGATCCCTGTTATTTATGTATATCATTCCATGACTTGGTGTTAGAATTAATGAATTTAAGTACAAGCCAAGATATCTTACAATGTATAAAAATTATGTGTTTCTGATTGTTTTTTTCCACCCATCATAAAATTACTCAGACCTAGTCAATAGAGCTGTTTTATTAGCTTTAGTAATAAGTTCTTTATTTATTCCATTTGTTTAGATTTGTTTTATTATTTTGTAAAACCATTCCAAAGACTTGGATTTTTTAAAACCTGAAATTAAACCGAACATTTTGTATTTTTAGATCAATTTTAAATGATTATAACATTTTATGTTTTGTTTTGGCAATTGCATTAGGTTGTGGTTTTCCAGAGAAACAGAACCAATAGCAAATGTACATACATATAGTAATATAATAATAACAATAAAAAATTATTACTGATGTAATAATTATTAATTAATAATGAATTATATATACAATTACCTATATAGATAGATTTATTATGAGGAATTGACTCATGCAATTATGGAGGCTAAGTCCTACCATGTACCATCAGCAAGCTGGAGATCCAGGAAAGCCTGTGGTATAATTTCAGTCCAAGACTAAAGGCCTGACGACCAGGGAAGCCAATGGTGTAAATCTCAGTTCAAGGGCAGAAGAGCAATATCCCAGCTAAAGCAGGCAGGCAGGGAACCCATCCTCCCTTCCTCTGCTTTTTCTTCTATTCAGACCCTCAGTTGATTGGATGATGCCCACCCACATTGGGGAAGGCAATTTACTGAGCCAGTATTACTAAGACGGTTGCATAGCAGTGATTTTCTAACCCCATCATTCTTTCTGTTAGCTGGCCTTTTTGAAAGTCATGAGTTCATAGTGATATAGTGTCTTTCCTTGCCTTCCCCCTTTCCATATTTGCACTCCTTTTCAAACAGTAGATCTCTGGCTTCTATTAGCAGCAGTCCATTTGCACACTTGCTTATTCCTACAGTATACACAAAATGGTTTCAAAATTCCTGCACTGCTAAAAACAAACCTGCAAAAGCATTTTTGTTTGCATTCTTTTTGGTCTTTAGTTTGAAGGTATATAGTCAAATTACTGTGTTCAGAACTACTTGGATTAGTTCTCCATATGAAGAATTAGTCAGTCATTTGAAGTAGTTAGGTTAGCTTGTTGATGTTTATATGCAATTTTGATATTTTTTTTCTCATCCTTTTTTATTTTTGTTTTTTGACTGTGTAAAACAACTGATATGGTTCCAAAAGTCAAAACTTTACAAAAAAGTATACATAGAGATGTGTTACTATTCCCTGCCGCATTCCTTCTGTGTAGTCCTCTAAGTAACCAAATTAATTAGTTTCTGGTTTGCCTTTCATATGTTTATTTTTATAAAATTAAGCCGTTTCATTTATTTTATCTCATTTCTCTTCTTATACAAAGATGGCATACAATTTATATTCTTTCATACTTCGCTCTTTCCACTTACAAATACGTCCTGAAATCACTGCCTGTTAATCGACTTGACAAGTTTTAAATGTAAGGATTCTCCAGCAGGAAAATATAGTTCCATGTTTTAGGTAAATTTTTTTTTCCCAGAAAACAAGCAATTAGTGACATGTCAATAAAGCTCAATATGTCAAAAAAGTTTGTTTATAAATTAAACAAACACCTACACATTAATATTTCATGTGAACTTCCATATTGTTTATTCTCTAAAAGGAAAATATATAATTCACTGCCATTGGTTTTTCTTCCTCTTTGCAAATTTTTGCTGCTGCTGGCACTGCTACAAAAAATGCAGTAATGGTGACTGTCCTTCTATAAAGTTTGTTTTCATATAATTGTAGGTTTGTCATTTTGAGAAGTAAAACATAGATCATGTGTACCCTTTTCCCACTTTCCTGACATGATAACATCTTCCAAAGCTGTAGTACAATATCAGAACCAGGAAATGATGTTGACACAATGCACCAATCTTTATTCAGTTTTCTAAATTTTACAATACATATTCATTTGTATATGTGTGTATATGTTCTATGCAATTTTATCACATATGTAGGTTCACGTATCCACCACCACAGTCAAGATACAGAATAGTCCTGTCACCACAAGGATCCCTCCTGCTGTATAAAGTGTATTTTCAATCACTGGTTTATTCTCTTATAGGCAGAAGAGTAACTTTTATTTCTATACTAATCCAAATAAGACCTTTTTAAAAGTAATGTTATACCAGAAATGGGTTTTTTTTTGTTTTTTATCTATACAATTTAATTGTGGCAAGTAACCACATTTCAGAATTCTAATTTTCTCTTTACTGTATTTTAAGTATTTAATCGAAGAGCAAGAATACTGACTTATGGATCATTTTCTGCTTAAATGAGAGTCTCTGGGGATAAGTTAGTTGAAAATGTTTATCAAAAGCTTAGGATGAAGATATAGTTATGCCTATATTCTGTAGGTGATCAAAGACTAAGAGGGAAACCAGTATTTACTTTTATTTTCAACTGTTTAAAATTCTTGAAAGGAAAGAATGAAAACTTTCCTCCAAACATCAGTAACAGGACAACCATGGTCACTTTCCCCACTGGTGTTCAATATTTTACTGAAAATTCTAGCCAGAGCAATTAGATAAGAAAAAGAATGAAAAGGCATCCAACTGGAAAAGAAGAAATAAAACTATCTCTATTTGCAGATGACATGATCCTATAGAGAGAGACTCCCAAAGAATGCACAAGAAACTGCTAGTATTAATAAACAAATTCAGCAAAATTACAGGGTATATGATCAACACACAAAAATCAATTGTGTTTCTATACACCTGCAGTAAACAATTTGAAAAGGAAATGAAGGAGGCAATTCTATTTACAGTAGCATTTAAAAGAATAAAATACCTAGGAATAAGTTTAACCAAAGAGGTGAAAGACTTGTACACTGGAAACTGCAAAGTATTGCTGAGAGAAATTAAAGAAGACCTAAATAAATGGAAAGACAGCCTGTGTTCATGGGCAGAAGATTTAATTTGTTAAGATGTCAATACCTCTACCCAAAGTGATCTACAGATTCAGTGTAATGCCTATCAAAATTCTACACCATGTACAAAAATTATTCAGTCATAAAAAGCAACGAGGTTCTGATACATGCTACAAACACAATAAACCTTGAAAGCATATTGTAAGTGAAATAAGCCAAATGCAAAAGGACAAACATTATATAATTCCAATTATATGCAATATCTAGAATAGACAACTTCAAAGAGACAGAAAGTAGATCAGAGATTACCAGAGGCTAAGGGTTATTGCTTAATGTTACAGAGTTTCTGTTTGTGGTAATAGAATAGTTTTGAAAATAGGTAGTAGTGATGGTTGTACGATGTTGTGAATGTAACTAGTACCACTGAATTGTACACTTTAAAATGGTGAAAATGGCAAATCTTATATATATTTTGCCATAATAAGAAAAAAATTTTTCCATTTAAAACCAGCTACAGGGACTACTTGAATATGCATTGTCTGGCAAGAAAGCAGAGTAGAAGGATGTGAACTCACGCCTTCTTACAAAAACATCAAAATCACAACTAACTGCTGAACAACCATCAACAAAAAATGCTGGAACCTACCAAAAAAGATACCGTACATCCAAAGACAAAGAATATGCCACAACAAGATGGTAGGAAGGGCACAATCCCGATAAAATCAAATTCTAAACCTTCCTGGTGGGCGACCCACAAACTGGAAAATAATTATACTACAGAAGTTCTCCCACAGGAGTGGAAGTCCTGAGCCCCACGTCAGGCTTCCCAGCCTGGGGGTCTGGCAACGGGAGGAGAATCTGGCTTTGAAGACCAGTGGGTTTTGATCGCAGGAATTCCACAGGACTGGAGGAAACAGAAATTCCACTCTTGGAGGGCACACACAAGGTCTCATGCACCAGGAGCCAGGGAAAAAAAGCAGTAACCTCATAAGAGACTGGGCCAGACCTACCTACTAGTGTTGGAGTGTCTCCCGCCAAGGCGGGGGGGTGGCTCTAGCTCACTGCAGGGACAAAGACACTGGCAGCAGCAGTTCTGGCAAGTACTTATTACTGTGTGCCCTCCTGGAGGTCACCATTTCCTCCCCAAGACCTAGCCCCACCCAACAGCCCATAGGTTCTAGTGCTGGGACATACTAGGCCATACAACCAACAGGGCAGGAACGTAGCCCCACCCGCCAGCAGTCAGGCTGCTTAAAGTCTTCCTGAGCACGGCCCTGCCTACAAGAGTGCAAGAACCAATAAACCTACCTAAGGAGACAAAAGACATGTAGTCTGAAAGCTATGAGAAGCTGATGAAAGAAATCAAAGGTGGCATAAACAGATGGAAATATATACCACGTACTTGGATTGGAAGAATCGATATTGTCAAAATGATTATACTATCCAAGGCAATCTACATATTCAGTGCAATCCCTATCAAATTACCAATAGCATTTTTCACAGAACTAGAACCAAAAAATCTTAAAATTTTTTTGGAGACCCAAAAGACCCTGAAAAGCCAAAGCAATCTTTTTTTTTTTTTTTTTTTTGCAGTACGTGGGCCTCTCACTGTTGTGGCCTCTCCCGTTGTGGAGCACAGGCTCCGGACGCGCAGGCCCAGCGGCCATGGCTCATGGGCCCAGCCGCTCCGTGGCATGTGGGATCCTCCCGGACTGGGGCACGAACCCGCGCCCCTCGCATCAGCAGGCGGACTCTCAACCACTGCACCACCAGGGAAGCCCCAAAGCAATCTTGAGAAAGAAAAACAGAGCTGAAGGAATCAGTCTCCCAGACTTCAGACTATACTACAAAGGTACAGTCATCAAAGCAGTATAGTACTAGCACAAAAACAGAAATATAGGTCAATGGAACAGGATAGAAAGCCCAGAAATAAACCACACACCTATAGTCGATTAATCTATGACAGAGGAGGCAAAACTATACAATGGAGGAAAGATAGTCTCTTCAATAAATGGTGCTGGGAAAACTGGACAGCAACATATAAAAAAATGAAATTAGGACATTCTCCAACACCATATATAAAAATAAACTCAAAATGGATTAAAGACCTAAATGTAAGACTGGGTACTATAAAACTCTTAGAGGAAAACATAGGCAGAACACTCTTTGACATAAATTGCAGCAATATCTTTTTTGAGCTGACTCCTAGCGTAATGGAAATAAAAACTAAAATAAACAAATGGGACCTAATTAAACCTAAAAGCTTTTGCACAGCAAAGGAAACCATAAACAATACGAAAAGACAACCCACAGAGTGGGAGAAAATATTTGCAAACAATGCGACCAACAAGGGATTAGTCTCCAAAATTTGCAAAGAGCTCATGTGGCTCAATAACAAGAAAACAAACAGCCCAATCAAAAAATGGGCAGAAGACCTAAATAGACATTTCTTCAAAGAAGACATACAGATGACCAAGAGACACATGAAAAGATGCTCAACATCGCTAAATACTAGAGGAATGCACATCAAAACTACAATGAGAAATCACCTCACACTGGTCAGAATGGCCATCATCAGAAAGTCTACAAATAATAAATGCTGGAGAGGGTGTGGAGAAAAGGGACCCTCCTACACTGTTGGTGGGAATGTAAAGTGGTACAGCTGCTATGGAGAACAGTATAGAGGTTCCTTAAAAAACTAAAAATAGAGCTACCATATGATCTAGCAATCCCACTCCTGGGCATATATCCAGAGAAAAACATGGCTTGAAAGGATACATGGGCCCCAATGTTCATTGCAGTGCTATTTACAGTAGCCAAGCCATGGAAGCAACCTAAATGTCCATTGACAGATGAATGGATAAAGTAGGTGTGGTACATATATACAATGGAATACTACTCAGCCATTAAAAAGAATGAAATAATGCCATTTGCAGCAACATGGGTGGACCTGGAGATTATCATACTAAGTGAAGTAAGTCAGACAGAGAAAGACAAGTATCATGAAATTGCTGATATGCAGAAACTAAAAAAAAATGATACAAATGAACTTATTTATAAAACAGAAACAGACTCACAGACCTAGAGAGAGAACTTATGGTTACCAGGGCAGAAGGGTAGGAGGCAGGGATAGATTGGGAATTTGAGACTGACATGTACACACTGCTATATTTAAAATGGATAAACTTGGTCAGCTAATCTATGACAGAGGAGGCAAGGCTATACAATGGAGAAAAGACAGTCTCTTCAGTAAGTGGGGCTGGGAAAACTGGACAGCTACATGCAAAAGAATGAAATTAGAACACTCCCTAACACCATACACAAAAATAAACTCAAAATGGATTAGAGAACTAAATGTAAGACCAGACACTATAAAACTGCCACAACTACTGAAGGCCACACGCCTAGAGCCTGTGCTCCGCAACAAGAGAAGTCACCACAGTGAGAAGCCCGTGCATGGCAACAGAGTAGCCCCCGCTCGCAGCAACTAGAGAAAACCCACGCACAGCAACAAAGACCCAAAGCAGCCAAAAATAAATTAAATAAATAAATAAATTTATAAATGGTACAGATGAACTGGTTTGCAGGGCAGAAATAGAGACACAGATGTAGAGAACAAACATATGGACACCAAGGGGGGAAAGTGGCGGGGGGGGGGGTGGGGGTGTGATGAATTGGGCGATTGGGATTGACATGTATACACTGATGTGTATAAAATAGATAACTAATAAGAACCTGCTGTATAAAAATATAAATAAAATTAAAAAAAATTTTTTTAAATAAAATGAAATAGATAACCCACCAGGACCTACTGTATAGCACAGGGAACTCTGCTCAGTATTCTGTAATAACCTAAATGGGAAAAGAATTTGAAAAAGAATAGATGCATGTGTATGTATAACTGAATCACTTTGCTGTAAACCTGAAACTAACACAACATTGTTAATCAACTATACTCCAAAATAAAATTTAAAAAGAGAAAAACAGCTACACGAACAGCTAAAGAAAACCTTCCTGAGAAAGCTTTTGCGAATATAATGGAATAAATAGACCTAAATACAGAAAAAAATTCTTTTGACAAGAAATGTCCAGTTTTTTATATTGTCCAGATTTTTTATTTAACCAGTCTTTCTTCAGAGAAAAATGCCATTAATTAATTTTGATGTGCATAAGAATCTCCTGGAAAAACGTATTTCTAGGCCCCATCTAGTGATATTCTTGATTAGTAGATCTTGAATGCAGCCTAGTTTTTAAAAAGTTGTATCTTTACCAGTCTCACCAAGGAATTTTGATGCCAGTGGTGAGTTACGCTTTGGGAAATATTATTATAAACATAGGTCAGATACACCTCAGTTCAGCATCTTTTCATGTGCCAGTTGGACATCTGTGTCTTCTTTGAAAAAATGTCTATTCAGCTTCTCTGCTCATTTTTTAATCAGTTTTTTTGTTGTTGTTGAGTTATATGCGTTCTTTATATATTTTGGATATTAACCCCTTATTGAATATATGATTTGCAAATATCGTCTCACATTCAGTAGGTTGCATTTTCATTTTGTTGATGGTTTCCTTTGGTGTGCAGAAGCTTTTTAGTTTGATGTAGTCCCATTGATGTATTTTGCTTTTGTTTCCCTTGCCGGAGAAGATATATCTAGAAAGATATTGCTAAGACTGATGTCAAAAGAGTATACTGTCTAATACACAGTTGGTGGGAATGTAAATTGGTGTAGCCACTTTGGAAAACAGTATGGCAATTCCTCAGAAAATTAAGAATAGGACTACCATAGGATCCAGTTATCCCATTTCTGAGTATTTAACCAAAGAATACAAAAATACTAGTTCAAAAAACTATATGCACCCTTATGTTCATTACAGCATTATTTTACAGTAGCCAAGCTATAGAAATAACTTAAGTGCCCATCAGTGGATTAATGGATAAAGAAGATGTGGCATAGCATATATATATACAATGGAATACTACTCAGCCATAAAATAAAAAGGTGAAGTCTTGCCATTTGTGATAACATGGATGAACCTTGAGGGTATATGGTAAGTGAAATAAGTCAGAGAAAGACAAATACAACATGATTTCACTCGTATGTGGAATATAAAAAACAGAGAAACAAAAAACCAGAATAAATGAACTAAACAAAACAAACATGTAGATACAGAGAACAGAGTAGTGGTTACCAGAAGGCAGGGGACAGAGGGAGGGCAAAATGGATAAAGGGAATCAACTGTATGGTGACAGATGGAAACTAAATTTTTGGTGGTAAGCACACTGTAGTGTATACAGAAGTGGAAGTATAAGGTTGTACACATGAAACATAATTTTATAAACCAATATTACCTCAAATAAAGAGAAAAAAAACACCTGGGTTCAAGTCCTGACTCTGCTCCTTATTGTGTACCCTTGTATAATTAAATAATTTATTTGTGCTTCAGTTTCCATACCAATAAAATGGAGATAATATTTACCACAGAGAGTTGTTTTTTTGTTGTTGTTCTTTTAATTTATTTACTTTTATTTATTTATTTTTGGCTGTGTTGGGTCTTCGTTGCTATGCGTGGGCTTTCTCTAGTTACGGTGAGCAGGGGCTACTCTTCGTTGCAGTTTGCGGGCTTCTCATTGCAGTGGCTTCTCTTGTTGCGGAGCATGGGCTCTAGGCGTGCCGGCTTCAGTAGTTGTGGCTTGTGGACTCTATAGTTGTGGCTTGCGGGCTCTGGAGCACAGGCTCAGTAGTTGTGGTGCACGGGCTTAGTTGCTCCGCGGCATGTGGGAACTTCCCGGACCAGAGTGTGAACCCGTGTCCCCTGCATTGGCAGGCGGATTCTTAACCACTGCACCACCAGGGAAGTCCCCAGAGAGTTGTTTAAAAGATTAAACAGGATACAGCTTGTAAAGTAATAAATACAATGCCTTGTATTTGGAAAGAGCTCAAAAAATGTTAGCAATATATTTCATTTTTATAATCCAGCTATCATCATCCAAAATAATTTAGATTAATAGAGTTAGGTAAGTAGAGGTTCAGTGATGGATTAACCTTTTTCTGTATGACATTTTTTTTAACATCTTTATTGGAGTATAATTGCTTTACAATGGTGTGTTAGTTTCTGCTTTATAACAAAGTGAATCAGCTATACATATATCCCCACATCTCCTCCCTCTGTGTCTCCCTCCCACCCTCCCTATCCCACCCCTCTAGGTGGTCACAAAGCACCCACCTGATCTCCCTGTGCTATGCAGCTGCTTCCCACTAGTTATCTATTTTACATTTGGTAGTATATATATAATATTGTGAGAATGAAGAAAAACTTGTTCATTAAACTTATTGTGGTAATCGTTTCATTATGTAGGAAGGTCAAATCATTATGCTGTACACCTTATACTTAAATAGTGCTGCATGTCAGTTATATCTCAATAAAATTGAAAGAAAAAATAAATTTTATAAAAACAAAATCTTGAGGATTTTATCCCTGTTATGTACATGCAGCTCTCAGGTTTCTTGAGATTTTATAAAAATACAGTCTCTTATGGGTAGTGATTTTCAGATAAGTTTTTAGTAATGGAATTAATTAAGAGTTCACTTGTGGCCTTTGAGAGTATAGTGTTAGTAGAGGAGTAAGGCAGAAATCTGAATATTTGAATTTAATTTCAGGATGGAGGAAGTGGAGATTGATCTAGACCATTATTTTGAGCAATGGTTTGTAAAAGAGAGAATATTCATTAAGTAAAAGGAGAGTTAAAAGCATCAGGGGCCCAGCAAAATCATATATGTACTTGTAATATTGACCATCAGTAGTGCTGTAAGTTTTCTCTAGCACTCACAGCTTGGGCCAGGAATGAAGAAAACAAATAGGTAGGAAATCCAGGATTACGTATTAGACACCCATGTGTGTGGCAGAAGGTTAAGGGACTGAGAAAATTTTCTTTTTCTTCAAGTTTTTTCCAGCTTAATTGAAGTATAATTGGCAAATAAAATATATATATTTAAAGTGTATAACGTGATGATTTGATATATGTATACATTGTGAAATAATTATGACAGTAAGGTTGATTAACATATTTACCATCTCACATAGTTACCTTGTTTTCTTGGTGGTGAGAATGCTTAAGATTACTCTTCTTATCAATTTGAAGTATACAATATAGTATTTTTAACTATAGCTACCATGCTGTACATGAGATCCCCAGAACTTATTCATCTTATAAATGAAGACTTGTACACTTTGACCCCACCCAGCTTTCTCAGTGATGTAACAAACATGAACTATGAAGTCTATGATTAGAAGGACGTAAAAGAAAGAAAAAAATAAAAGATGAGCATATATCACTTGGATCTAGGAATGGATGTTTAATGGACTAGGTCTTTTTTATTTTATTCATTGATCCATCAAATAATATCTACCATACTACAGACACCATGCTAGGTAACTTGGTTTACAACGTAAACAAGTAGAGCCTGTCCTTGCCTTCATGGAACTTACAGTCTGGTGAGGAAGACAGATGCCAAACAATTGGAAGTTACAGAAAGGGGGAAATCAGGATCTTTAAAGACCATTATGGCTTTTAGACGTTTCTCCTCTTCTCTCACTACACCCACAGTGCCTGCACAGTTAATACAGTAGGCAGCATGAGTCGCATGCTAGGGAACCTTGAAGACATTAGTGGGCTCCTTTCCTATCTCCTTTGCCTCCCTTCTTCCACATCTAGAATGGCACAGCAACAGCTGACTTAATGCTTGCTAACCACCTGTATCAGCAATTTTTAGTCAGACCCACCAATTTAACGATAGTTTCTCCTTATTCTTTTAGTTCTCCCCTCAGAATATATCTGAGGAACTTTATGGAGAAAAGGAAAATGATGAAGCTAAATTTGAAGGTAAGAATGGAAAATAATTGAAAGCAGTCAAGATGGGAAAAAAACAATTGGAGCAGAATGATAGTTTTGAAAGTTACATTACATATGACTTGCTTGAAACTGAAGAAATTTCTGTGGAAGAAATTTAAAGTATAATTAATGGATACATCCTTCAATGGATTTTATGTGGTCAAAGCATCTAATTTCAGTTGTTCTTCAGAATACTAAGACTTCCTCTTTGGGGAAAATGAGAGAACTCTGAATTTCACAGTGAGACTTTTCTAGGCAAATTGGAAAAGGCACCGAAAATCCTGAATTTTTGGCATGTGGCTTTCTCAAGAGAAAAAGAGATATTCATAGTGAACATACCATAAGAATCTGCCCTGACGTAAAGCAGTCTGGCAAAAACATGTCAAAACGTGAACAACTTTCTGTTGTGCAGGAGCAACTGGATCATAGTTTCTTTTTAAAAGTATCTTAGAGGACTAACCCAGACACTTTAAAAATACCCATTGGTAAAAAAAGATGATGCTGGACTTTTACTCTACTGACAAACAAAAAAAGATTCATTCAAGGAGGACCAAGATTTCAGATTTCTCAAGTTGTACTACAGTGGTCTTTGGCCATAACATAGGATGTGATCAAATCTTATAAGGATGCCATGAAGCTGGCAGCAGTCACTAGATATCGGGATGCAGTACCCATCAACATCTGCGTAGCTTGCAATGGTCATTATAAGATGAAGGATTTGAGCCAATTTAGTCCAGCCAGAGGTAAATCTGTTTAAGAAAGGAGTAGTGTTCTATAAAATCTGAATGGCACCTACTGATGACACTTTCACTCACCAACTTGAAAGAGGGAGCAACAATAACTTGGAAATTTTGTAACAAATGTATTCTGCAGGCAGGAATAAAAGATTGTTGGTTTTCAGAAATAAGTAAATTAGTGAAGGGACATCGAGATGATATTAAAGCAAACAGTGATGCTGTCTTAAGGCAACAAAGTACAGTTTGAACCATTCATTGAAAATATAGAAAATGCTGTTAGCAGCAATAAAAATCCAGTCTCCAGCACAAATGGGATTAAATATAAAAATTGCCATTTTGTCTAGGATGAAGACAGTGGCAACCATTCTTCTCCCAAATGCTGCTCAGCAAGTAGTTTATCTCCAAAGATTATGAAGCCTTGTCCACTGAGTCAGAAGATGTAGAAATGGAGAACACACTTCCTGAATTTCTCAAAATTTAACAGTTGGATGACAGTTTTAAAACCATTCTGTGAATTTGGTTGTAACCGAGATGGGAAAAGGAGTTGATTTCACCTAGGAAGAAGTAAAAGGAGGAGGAGGAGGAAAGGAAAGGAAATTAAAATAAAAATTACAAGAGTGATGGAGTGTCCACTACTCTACTTGGTCCTGCAGTGGAGGCAAGTTTCCCTGCAAAAGTAGCTTAGGCATGTGAAGAATATCTTGATAGTCAGAGAATTGATACTCAGTCCAAAAACTCCAAGGTTACAAACAGTTTGCTTAGCTGCTGGATAACTATCTTAACTTGGGAGAGAGATTTACTAATAGGATTGTTGGGGATGCTACATAGCACAGCTCCTGGGGGCACCATTCACATCTTACTCTATCTGAACAGAGCTCCTTTGAGTCATTCAAGATGGCAATCCTGCAGGACTCAACGCTTCTCACACAATTCCCTCAGGGTAGACAGGGAACAGCATCAGTTCCTTAAGGTATGATAAGACAGTGTGGAGAGGCTCTGCCCCTCCAATCCTCCCAGGAAAGGGATGCAAGGAAAAAAGCCCCTAGGACTCCTCCTCATAGCAGAGTAGCTTAATTGCCTCAGCTTTGCACTTCTGAAGCACTTAGTAGGCTTACGTATAATATAGGGGAAGCTGGAGGTTCCCAGCCCTGGGTGGGAGTCACTTAAGTCGTCTTGCTCCTTCAGGCTTTTGGAACTCAATTGGAGGAGCTGGAATCCTTTTATGATACTCTGTCACAAACTGAGGTTCCAGTGGTGAGCAGTTGAGGCCTCAGACAGATAGATGACTTCTAATTTAAAATGCATAATAATAAAGGAAAATTTTTAAAGAAAGAATATGACCTGTAATTCCACTATCCTCACATAATTTTTAGCTTTTGCATAATGCTTTCTCTCCATTCCTTGTTGTATACTTATATATTTTACTTAGTTGAAACATACTGTTCAGGGACTTCCCTGGTGGCACAGTGGTTAAGAATCCACCTTCCAATGCAGGGGACACGGGTTCGAACCCTCGGCCAGAAGATCCCACATGCCACACAGCAACTAAGCCCGTGCACCACAACTACTGAGCCTGCGCTCTAGAGCCTGCGAGCCACAACTACTGAGCCCTCATGCCACAACTACTGAAGCCTGCGCGCCTAGAGCCCGTGCTTCGCAACAAGAGAAGCCACTGCAATGAGAAGCCCGCGCACCGTAACGAAGAGCAGCCCCCGCTCGCCACAACTAGAGAAAGCCCATGTGCAGCAACGAAGACCCAATGCAGCAAAAAATTAATTAATTAAAAAAAGAAAAACATACTGTTCATATTCATTGTGTATGTACATTTAACATCACATTTGTCTTATTTTTTAATAGCACACAAATGTTAATGGATAACACTGATGTGATTTTGAAAAGCATTTAAAGAGAATATCTAGTTTCTCTCATAAAATCGGTAGTATAGATTTGTGCTCTCCGAAACAGTAGTCACTAGCCAGCCACACATGGCTAATGAGCATTTGAAATGTGACTATTCTGAAATGAGCTGTGCTATGCGTGTAAAGTATACACTGAATTTTGAAAAAAAAAAGTAAGTATAAAATATCTCGAATAATTTTTATACTGATTACATGTTGAAATGGTAATACTTTGGATATATTGAGTTAAATATATCATTAAAATTAAGTTCACCTATTTCTTTTTACTTCTTTTAATGTGGCTACTAGAAAATTTTTAATTACATATGTGGCTTGCATTATATTTTTGTTAGACTGCACTGGTATAGATAATCATACATATAGATTATCTCGTATCATTATCTATGAGATCTTAAAATCGAAAAAGAAACTAAAATTGCAGCCATAAGGAAATGGTTAAATCATCTTTGGTGTATTCACTAGGTACAATATTGTGCAGCTTTTAAAATTATAGACACATGAATATGTGTGTGTTTGTGTGTGTGTAATGTTATATTAAGGCAAGAAAGTGTGGTATAAAGTTATAAAAATATTTTTAAAACCTAAGATTTTTCCAGAATGCTAATATGCTAACTAGAGATATGTTTAGAAGGAAGGTAGGATTACAAAGTGAAGTTTTCTTTGTTTTCAAATTTAAAAGAGTGCCTTTGTGTCTTTGTCACATTGAGATATATTAAAGCTAAAAAACTTGGTTTTTTATTAAAGAAGATCACTGGGTGACACTGATTCATAGGCTTAGATCTAGGTAAATAAGGAGATGGTGATGTATTAGTTTTCTCAAAGTGGTATGGGGGAGAAAGGACAAGCCAGCTATATCTTCTCTCCCACTGCAAAGTGGGAATGAGAAAGTGAAACACCAAAGGACAGGATGGTTGGTAAAATATACTGTTTGTAAAGGAATGAAAGCATGAAGGAGGAGCATTTACATCTTTTACCACTTTGAAAAATATAAAGAAAAGGATTAGAAAACTGAATCAAAGATGCTTTCAAAAGAATTAAAGCTCTGAAAGTGCCTGATCTTGCTGAATATTTTTTTCTTCATTCATAGATTCATGGTGTTGCTATCTAAAGTTGAGAAATCATCAGACGAATTCATGGAAATAATGCAAAATTTAAGTAATATACAGGTTTGCTTTTTTTGGCATATAATTTTTCATATTCTATTACCCTATTTGAAAAAGAATAGGAGAATCCAATCCCAAAAAGAACTTACAGGGGATACGTTCGATTTACTTTTCATGGGAACTTCTTTTCATATATGAACATTAATTAACCATAATATTTTAGTAATATCTGGCTTCTTCACATTTAAAAGTAAATTTATTAATTATATTTAGTCTTTTTAGTTAATGAATTGTTTTTATTCAGGTATTTTAAGGCTTGCAATAGTTAACCTAACAGAAAAAGTTAAATTTCATTATCATAGAGTTTAAGTTTTTCATATGAAGGAAGCAGTATACTGTATTTTCACTAGACTTGTCAGTAGTATTATATTTGTAGAGAACTTAACTCATTTAAGATGACTTTCTTTTAGGCTTTGGAGGACAGTAGAGAGCTTGAAAATCTCATTGGTATCTCCCATACATCAGGTGTCTTAAAAAGAGAAATGCAGAAAACAAAAGACCTACGTAAGAGAAATTTATGAGTTTTTGATCGTGTCTCTCTATTGTTTGCAAACTTAGAACAGGAAGCCACATATCTTTTGCCAGGATATGTTATTTCAGGGATTCTTCTTGAATGTGAAGGGAAAGAATGTACCTTGGAAACTGGTATTAGGCTTTTTTTTAATGCAGTTCTCATTCTTTACAAAAGATATAAGGTATTGCATTTTATACTTGATATTTATAAGTATGTATTGCTCGAAATTATTTCTTATGAAGTTGTTTCTTCCAAAATGAGAAATTATTTAATATTCTGTATTAATTTTTAATGTGAGATTTTTTTTCCTTTAGTGACAAAAGTAACAAAACAAAAACTATTTGAAAAGAAGAATTCAGGACTTCCCAACAAAGGTGAGAGTTGTGTTTTAATTTATTACATAAAGAGATCCTTTCATCTCATTTTACCATTTCAACCAATTATCATGGGCCCTTTTTTTAAAAGACCACGAATCTCATTTGAAAAACATTATATTGCATTTAGCAAAAGACCGTGTCTGGTAAGATCAGCTTCCCTGATGACTGAACTTTTGAAATACAATTTCTGGTTCAAGAGTTAAATTTTTTCTTCTATTAAAAGTTCTTTTTGAGAATACAGACAAATGGGGCAACAATGCATTAATATATGGCAACTTTTAATGGTGAATTAGAAAGATCCACAAAACAAAAAAAGTTACTTTGTAACCAGTGTTCTGAAAACTTTCAGATTATTAATGACATTTGATCTACTGTGAACTCACACCTTGGGGCATTTCACAGTATGGGAAACTAAATCAGCAGATTTTAAGTTCTCGTAACACATGCACATTCATACCTCAGTAAGCAAAATACTATAAAATATTAAAACCATTAGACCAACTTAAGAGGGATGATTTTAATATTACTGACATGAATGCCATTTGGCAATCTCTGCAGATAGAGGTAGCCCTGAAGTGGATAGCCATGTTTTAGTCTACCATTTTTGAGTACCAATGACTACCATTTGTTGAGGACTAATAATTACTGTGTTCCCAATACTAGAATCAGCAGATCATTACAACAACCCTGCAAGATAGCTATTATTGTCATTATAGATAAGGAACAAAGACACAGAAAAATATTAAGTAACTTGCCCAAAGACACTGCTACTTAAGTGTCAGAGCAGGGATTCCAACTACAGACCAGTCTTACTCAAAAAGTATGGTCTTGGGGCTTCCCTGGTGGCGCAGTGGTTGAGAGTCCGCCTGCCGATGCAGGGGACACGGGTTCGTGCCCCGGTCTGGGAGGATCCCACATGCCGCGGAGCGGCTGGGCCCGTGAGCCATGGCCGCTGAGCATGCGCGTCCGGAGCCTGTGCTCCGCAACGGGAGAGGCCACAACAGTGAGAGGCCCGTGTACCGCAAAAAAAAAAAAAAAAAAAAAGTATGGTCTTTGCATTTTTCCATGTTGTCTCTTCCTAAAACAAATGAAATCATCCAGTCATCCCTGCTCTCAGATTCAAACATAAGGCATAACTGAAACTGGTTCAACCAATCTAGTATGTTAGTCTGTGTTTAGGATCTTTAACAAAGCCAGCGATGAGTTTGCTGCGGAAAGAGCTAGATTCCCTGCTGGTCAGTTCCAAAGGCCAACTGGGTCGTGGCAGGGCAGCAGCCATGGAAAAACTCCTCCAAAACTCATGTGGGAAGGGAAGTGAGCAGGCTTCCTGAGCCATTCAGTTGGGCAGCTAACTCCCATTAGAGTCCATAGAATTTAAGAGCATGAAGGCAGCTCTTTCCTTAAAAAAGGCTTGAGATCTCTTCTGATGCTGTGTAACTGGATTATAATGTGTAACTGGTTTTCAGTGGTTTTAATCTCTACTAACTTGACAAGTTTTAGAGGATCATAATGGGAAATTGGAATATTTATTATTTCCCAACTAGAGGAAATCTTTCTTCTATATATTCTGTGGCAATGGTGTAATTTTTTTTAATCTGTAATTTCCTAGAACTAATTAGAATTAGGCTTTACATTAGGCTTGTGAGGAAGGGAAAATTGTAGAACAAATAGGTGAACTTCCTATTGTTTCCTTCCCTAAACATTGATTAAGACATTAAAGTTATTTCCACATGTTAAAACAGTCATCTCCTTTCAGTTATCCAGTACATACTGATTCTTTGTGTGTGTCTGCATGATCAGCCTTAAAACCATTTTCTAGTATTTTAGGCATTAAAACTGACTTGCCCATTACCAGGTGTTCCCTAAGAACTGAGTGTTCATGCATAGAGGAGATTGTATCACTAAATCATGTTTTAAAGTTTCTAATAAGCATTGATTATTTGTTGTGGTTTAAATGAAAACTGAGCTAAGATATATTAAATATATAATATTTATATAAATTATATAGAAATATATATATGAAAATATATGTCATTTTCCATTTCTGTTTCTTGGCAAGAGCTACATTAGCTCTTAATATTTACTGAGGTATTCAAATCTTCATTAGTGTATCAACTTATATTTTAAAGTAATATTGCCTGAAAAGTAGATTGAATTTTTTAATTTGAATTTGAGCTAAATATTTTTACGGAATACTTTTCCCTGTTCTTTTCTCTGGTTCCTAATATGTGTATTTTTTAATATTAGTGGGATTTTTTTTTTTTCGGTTAAAGGTGATGGACACCAAACACATGCATGTTATATGTAAATTTCTTTGCTAAGTTAACTTTCACCCCCTTCTATTCATACATTTATTATTTAAGAGGGCTTTGTTAGTTTTTTTGACAGTTCAAACTATTTGCTTTATATATTCCTTATTTGGGGATCTAGCCTTCATCTTTTTATAAAAATTTCTAATTTACTCTTTTCTTTTACTATGCTGTTACCCAGAATTATTTAAATTTTAAAATGTTTTGAGAATCTCCATAATATTAGAAACTATATAGTCACAAATTACATAATGTAAAAATCAGCCCTATGTTTTGGATTTGTTTTATTAGGTAATTATGAAAATGAAAATAAACAGATTACTTGTTTCACTATCAAAAGAATGTCCTTCAGGGCTTCCCTGGTGGCACAGTGGTTGAGAGTCCGCCTGCTGATGCAGGGGACATGGGTTCATGCCCCGGTCCGGGAAGATCCCACATGCTGCGGAGCGGCTGGGCCCGTGAGCCATGGCCGCTGGGCCTGCGCGTCCGGAGCCTGTGCTCTGCGGGAGAGGCCACGGCAGTAAGAGGCCCACGTACTGCAAAAAAAAAAAAAAAGAATGTCCTTCAGATTTTTATCAAATTTTCCCAGAATAGTTAAAATACACAATAACAGAAGAATTCCAACATTTATGCTGTCATTGCACCTTTGAATTGGTCCTTTAGTTCTGTTTATTGTTTTTCATTTCAGTGCTTGTTTGTTTAGCATCAGTTGCAGTCTTTATTACAGGCAGAGAAGTATAATTGTAAAGATAAGACTCTAGTGTTTTAATTAAATAGACATCTGACACACATTCTAAGCCTTTATATAAACTATTCCAGGGAAATTTAAAACATACACAATAACATGAAAAGGTACACTGAGATTTTCATAGTTTTCAGAACTGGACCTTACACATTAGGGAATGCCTTGATAGAGCATATGAATAAAGAGGACCTCCTTTGCTAACTACAAATTTCTTAAACAAAGGAAGGCTTCTTTCTTTTTTCAGTTACTTAGGAAGTAAGCCTAACTTCACTTTCCTTAATAATATTGGCTTTATGACTATTAGAAAAATAATGAAATGAAAGGTTCTTTTTCTGTTATATTTGGATGTGAATTTTCAAAATTATTTTTAATTTGTTATGCTGAAGATTTAAAACATATGACCATTCAATGGGTTGATACAGATGGAATGTCACATTATCATCACATGGGAAGGCATGAAATTTATTTACTTTGCATAATCAACCCCTACATAAAACAACTTGATACAAATATTCCTGAGACAATAGATGGCATTATATTGTACTTGGTATTTTCATTTTTTCTGGAGATATTAGAAAATACCAGCATTGTTTGTCTGTGACTAGTACTTCCAGTAAACAAAATGTTTTTTAAAAGAATGTAAGCAAATTATAGAGCAGTTGCCAAGATATGAAATCTAGACACTTAAGATATGAAATCTAGACACTTAGCTTCAGTCCAAAACATATTTTATCTGTTTTGAGAATAATTGTGTAGGTTGAAGTATGCATAATTTAAATGAAATGTAACCATCTGAACTTTACATTGTTCAAAAAAGTTGATTGTTTCAGCTGTTTATAATACAAAATATTTCAGAATTTCTAGCTCTGGCCTTAAAAAGAAAAAAGCACAAACTATCATGTTTTGGCTTTCTTTAGCTGACTTACTGTCTTCTTGCATTGTAAAATTCATCTTGGTTATAGGATTTTGAAGTTTTCAAATTCTTGGACCACAGGACAAATTTTAAACTCCTGTTCTAAGACTATAAAATAGTTGGATATTGCCTTTTCATTCTAACCACCCACTGAAGTATTTTTTAGCTTAAAAATATGTTGTTCTTTCCCCCACTCAGTCTTGAAAAAGTATTCATCATAACAGCTAAATAATTTTACTCCTAGAAAACTTCTACCCTTTTTTTCTCTGTTATATCTTAACATTAAGCAATATCTTTTTTCAAACAAATACTCCAATATTAAAAGCACTGAGGTTTAGACATGATGAATTTTAGGAGAAACAACAAAAATTCCCCTATGCTTTAACATTCTTATGTTTATGTTAACATTCTTATGTTTATCTCCAGATAAACATTAGTTTATCTGGAGATAAAAAATAGAGATGTTAGTTTTGGTGACACAAATACACATTAATGTACAACTGTAGTCCTCAACTCTTTATAAGGATTCAGTTGTCACATATGCTGTATGTGGGTCATACCTTTTCCTATTAATAAATGTTCATGCTTTTGCTTTACACTATTCATCACTTTTAGAGCTACATTTCGACTGCTTACTTGAGATTCGTCTAGGATTTAAGGAAAAACAAACTGGTTTATTACTTTTCAAAGCCTTTTAAATAATTTCTTCCAAGATTTAGTTTTTTTTATACTTTACTAGAAGTACGATGCTTTTATCTTTTAAATAATTAGGTAAAAAATTTTAAACCATAGATTTTAACTCATTTAATAGCAATTATGTGTTTAAGAGGTGTAAATATAGTAAATAACTTGCTATCAGACATTACAAATATCCAGGTGCTCTGTATGTGCTGATGACAACAAAATTGAAACGAAAGACAGTAATAATTCTGACTGGTTTTCTCTGCAGAAGATATTGATTATTTGTGTGTGGTGAGAGATTTGGAAAATTCAATTAAAGGAGTTGTGCAAAGGTTTCATAAATTTTCCTTCTACAGCGTGTACACAGACATTGTTGCGTATTAAATCAATGCAGCACTTCACAATATATTTTCTTTGAAACATAAAAATAAATAACATTTAAACAGTTCTGCTTACTACAGAAACAAATTTTATTTTCTGTGAAGCATTTAGTCATGTGCTATCACTGACTCATACACATTTGCCAGCTGTAACAAATTTTATAGACATTTTCTCCAGAGACATATTTCATATACTATGAATTTTTAAATGAGCAAATGGTGAAGAAGGGATGTCAGCAATATAAAAATTGATCAGTTAAAAGATAAAAGCATAAGTAAAGAGATTTGTATGGTAGTCTTAATAGGTTTTATTAAATAAAAATACTATAAAAAGACAGTAATGAACAGACTGAAGACTAACTGTTCTTGAGGTGGAGAAAAATTATTCTGGCACATTTAGTAGGAATCGGTTTTATGTCACCTGACAGGTGAACATTTTTTTCCCATTTTAACTCTTAGAGTAGTCAGAGAAGCTCCTCAGTGTTAGATAAATTCTCTAAGTGGTTTTTGTATTTTAAACACATGTATATAATAATAAAGCAGATATTTATAGTGTTATATAACTAATTATATAGTTAAAAGCAGGACTTGGGCAATCAGTACATATTAGGTGTTTTTCTTCCTCCAGCTCAGACCACACATAGGCAGAAAGTAGTCTTTTTCATTCACACTGTTCATACCATATGCTTCAGTCCTCTGGAATCTCTCTCTCTCTCAGGACGCCAGGCTTCTCTACTACTTCTCTCTCTGCCTGGATTGTACTTGCTTCCTTCTTTGTCTAGCAAACTCCTGCTCATGCCTTAAGGTCAGCCTTCAGTGTCACATCATTTGAAACTCTCCCCAGCTCGCCTAGGTAAAAGGCTAAGTTGCTTCATCTTCTAGGCTTCTACAACACTTGTCTGAATGATTATAAATGTATCATGTGATAGTGTATTGTAATTGTCTGGTTACAGGGCTCTCTCTGGGCTTCTCCTTGGCAAACAAACAAAAGTCTTATCTCTATACTGTAGTCCCAGAGTTTAGTATAGAACCTGGATAGAAGGTCCATAATGCATATTCAGTGAATGAATAAAAACAAATGGCCACTCTAAGAATTTTTTAAAGGAATTACTTAGATATTTTCAAATACTTATAAATTGTTATTTCCTTACATGCCTCATTCATTTACTATTTATTGAATGCCTACTAGGAGCCAGGCACTATTCTAGCACTGGGGATACACTAATAAGACAGACATAGTCCTGCCCTCAGGATTATAGAACCTAGCACAAAAGATGAATAATTATAATAAAACATAAGCACACATTATAATAATAAGTTTCTTGGTAGTTTTCATCCTAAATTTTTAAATGTACGTTCTGAAACAGAATCAGGCAAATCTGTAGGCTGTTGAAACAAGAATTTATAGCCCCAAAGCTGTTATTTATAATGTAAAATAAAACTTTATGTGTAGGTTCTTTAATTTCATTCTAAGCATTTATTCTGCATCATTACTATGACAACTTACTTTGCACTGTTTTCTGAAAAAAAGTCTTTTTTCTTTCATATAGAATTAATTATATGATCTTGATAGCTATGAATTCCTTAAAACCATTTTAAACCGAGGTACTGTTTCACCTTTATAATTAGGGTTAGCCTTGTTAGATTTCACTGTTTATTTTTCAGCTGGAAACATTTTAATTGTATTATCAAACTTGGTATTGTCTGTCTGTAAAGAAAATAGGGACATTAGTTGAAAGTGTATTTTATCTATTCTTATAAATAATAGGAAGGCAGTCTCACAAGATCTGTGAGTTAGAGGCTGTTGAAAGAGAACACTGTTCAGCTTACCAGGCTAGCTTTCAGAGAGGGCATATTTTTAGTGAATATAAAGAGGGCCCTTAATTGAGTACCTTTAGCAAAAATAGCTAACTAAATAGTGAGAGGTAGGTTATAGTTTCTATAGGGCACATCTGACTGAACAAAGATATAACAAGTCAGTGAATTGGGAAATGTGCTGAATTAAGTAAATAATTACATATTAATTAGTTGTACCTTTCCTTCAAAACAATTCCTGTGGATTCAGCAATACAAGTAAAAATGATATATTTATAAATAGCTTACTATAACATATTAGCTAGAAGCATTGAGTCACGATGTAACATTAGTGTTTAGTGTACCTGCAACTGAAGGTTCACAGTAAAAACTAGCATTATCCCAGACTTAGTGGCATCAATACTAAGATTCTTAGAAGCTAACCAGATGTTGCCTGTTTTCTCTCAGAAAAAAATTAATGCAAGAAAAGAGTTCTATACTGAAAATACGTTTCTTTGGAAATGGTATCTCAAGTGATTAATATTATCTTCTTAACTAGCTGTTTCTAAAATATTTGCAAAGCATCTTCTACAGAAAATTGTATCACTTTCACTCCTTAAAATGTTCATTCTGTATTATACAATAAATAATAGCTTATAATAATAGCTAACATTTATTGAGCACTTTCAATGAGCCGGACACTGTTATAAGCACTTTATACGCATCCCACTTAACCTTCACAACAACTTATGTGAAGTAGATAGTTAGTATCTTTATTTTACAGGTAAGGAAGCTGAGACACAGAGGTTAAGTACCTTGTACCAGAATCACTTAAGAGACAGAGCCAGTATACTAACCAGAGTAGTCTGGTGCCAGAGCCTGTGCTCTTGCCCACTACATTGTAGTAATCAGTGAATGTCAGGTTTCATGACTGCTCAAAGGTTTTAGATCCTATTAAGTTTTAAGTATACAATATATATACAAATACATACATTCATTCATTATAGGGTAAAATGTTTTATACAATTTCTGACCTATGGAAATCCAGCAGCAAACTATTAGATGGTTGTCATAAATACACAGTTATATACACACATAAGTATTCACAGTCATACATTTGGCAAATGAATATACACATTTAATATATGACAGTCTCATTAATGAACTTTTGGGAAACTTAAGAGTACTGAGAATAGCTTTGTGTTCATGGATTCTAGTAAACATCATCACATGTTAGGGATGTTTTTGAGTCTTTGAGTAGTACTTTCAAAAAACTTGAATTAAGGTTGACCTACTAGTCAACTTCCCTTTTAGTGGGAAGCAACAGAGAGAAATAACAGTGAAATGTACTTGACCACCTTTGAGACATTTCCCTGGGTTCTTTTGATCATGTTTTCTTCTCACCTTGGGTGCTTTCCTCATGATCTCATCCATTCCTTGACTTTAGTTCTCACCTTAGTGTATAAGTCACCCTCCTCCTGAGCTGTAAACAATCTCAACTCCCATACATTATTCCCCTAATATGCTGATTTCATCCCCCCCTCATATTATCCCTCATTTTATCTTTCTAGGGATTACATTCATCCAGTGATAAGGCTGAAAACCTTACAATTCTGTCTGATCCAGTTGTCCCCACATCCAAACTGCTGCCAAGTCATATCACTTCCCAAAACGTTTACTTCTTTCCATGTCCACTGCGCTGGTTTATTCCTTCATTACCTCTCATCCAGATTATCTGCATCCTCATTGTAACCTGCCTCTCTGCTCTTTGATCTTGTTTCCCTACAGCCTGTCCTGCTACTGAACAGATTATGCTTTCGAAGGTATCACTCCACCATATTCATAGTAAAATCCAAATTTATACCATCATTCAGGACTCTTCCCTGATCTGACCCCAGCTTACCTTTCTAATTTGTCTTTGTGCCTCAGTCACTCCAGATTATTTGCCATTCATACCTAGACACATTCCTCAGAAAGCACCTTTTTCATTTCCTTATCTTTGTTCTTGTCTCCTCTACTTGGCATACCTTTTCCCCCATCATCAAAATTTTACCTGTCTTTCAAAACCTGCTTATAACTTACCTTACACAATGCTTCCTTAGATCCCTCTCTTCCATGTTCTTTTATACATTTGTCACAGCTGCCTAACTGGTATGTCTAAAGGAGGATATTAAACTCCCTGATCTTGTCCTATGCCCTAGAAACCTTTGACAGTCACAATGCCCCTGACACCACTGTGGCCAGATTCCCTGTCTGCACATCACTTCTGCCCTCTGTCACACTTCAGTTATTATTCCTCCCGACCTATATTATTCAGTGGGGGTAAGCACCCCATATGCATTCGCTCCCAGAGCCTTTAGAAAATGGAGCCTTTATAAAATAATGTTACAATAAGAGAGACTGTGCGTAAGGGAGACAGCAACCCATAGGCCACAGACAGTATGAAGACCAGCAAAAGAGGCGGAGAAAGCATGATTTGGGCTAATGTCGACGAGCGATGCTGAGATACATTTCCTAGAAACAGTGTAAATAAATCACTTGGTTAACAAAAGTGTGAGGGTTAGTATAAACAAATCACTTTGCTTAATGCCAACCTAGTATTCAAGCTAAGGATATAAGATTCATATTATATACATGAAATAATAATAATATAAGGCAAGCTATGATAAGTAATACAAGTTCAGACCCTTCTTCTTTCTAGGATTCTGGACAATGGCAAGTACAAAAAAAGATTATGAATCTAACGAGGATCAAAGTGTCAACTTGATTAGTGGAGGAATTAACCTCCAACATGGCAGGCCCTCTGGTAGAAGGTTGGGGTAACTAATGTGGACTAAGGCAGAAGTAGAACCTCCCCTCTACTGAATCTAGATCTTGAATCCCATGTGCTCTCCTGAACCTGAGGAGAAAGCTGGATCCTTGAAATAGACCCAAGTCCACATGTGTCTATAACAGTAAAGACCACAGACCTACCTTATATGCTTGGTTGCAGAAGAGAGAGAGAGAATGGTCTGGTCTCCTTACAACATGAAATTACGAAGCATGAGGGCCAGCTGGACTTGAAAGTAGACAGACGGTGAAAGGGAAGCTGAATAGTGGGGAAGGAGAGTGTTGTGTAAGAATAGTGACCGAATATGACTGGTAAAATGTGGACTACTGTTCGGGACTTCAGTCAAATTTGTCACTTTTCCATGGGCTGTAGGGAGCAGAAGAGTTGACAGAAATTTCTTCCTCTTCAGACTGAGGAGAGTAAACATTCTTTCCTACTCTAAGTACGAAATGAATAAGCAGTAGTATAGGAATACGCAACATAGACCGCCTTTAGGATAGAGTGATTAGGTCATTATTTAAGGGTTCATGATTTTAAAATCAGTTTTAGTTATTCCACTGTACGTAATCTCTAACAGAGGGCCATCCAAGACCCTAGTAATAGAAATGTTTGTATTTTACTAGGAAGCTGGAATTTGAAAAATGGGTAATGTTGATGGGCTGTGTAAACATACTAGGCAGAGATAGCAGCATGAACAAAAAAGGCAGAGAAGCAGAATGATTGAACAGTAGATTCCAGATATATCATTGACAGTTATGATCACCAGGCTAATAAATTAGCTCAGACTTTATTCATCAGGCGGAAATGGACCAGTGAAGATTATTAAGGAAGTAACAATCCAAAATATGTTTTAGAAAGAATATAATTGCTATATAAAGGATGAATTCTGTCAAAATACTGCTCATGAACTGCATCACTGTATGTAAATTTCTTTTCATTTGTGTTCTGAGATCTTCATCTCCAGAACCAGTATGACAGTGTACAGAAAACAAACATGCTGCTGTTCCTTACTCTTGTGCTATGATATACATCACCTTGATCGAAGTATTGATCTTTGCTGGATCCTAAATTTGGCCTCAGAATCTTTCTCAACACAACTGTCCTGGCAGCCATGATCAACTGATGAGACTTCTTTGCAGGGCCTGGCATTGTAACAGAGAATGGGATTTGGATTAGATGTCCAGCACCAGCTCTACTACCTACTTTAGCTAGTGGCCTTAAACAAGGCACTCGGTTCCCAAAACCTTAATTATAAAATGGAACCGATGCTATTTACCTTGTGGATTATATAAAATAGCTTAGGGAATTCCCTGGTGGTCCTGTGGTTAGGACTTGGCACTTTCACTGCCAGGGCCCCGGTTCAGTCCCTGGTCAGGGAACTAAGATCCTGCAAGCTGCGCGGTGTGGCAAAAAAAACAAAAATAAAATAAAAGTCAAATTAATTAAATTAAATAATTAGCTTAATTAGTACCTTTCCCACAGTAACTTTTTAATAAATGGCAGTCTTCCTTTCCTCCACAGTATTATCATTAGTTCTGATAACTGTGTATCAATAACCTATAAGGATATTAAGTGAACCCTAGGATGCTTAAAATCTTCTACTAGTATTCAGATCAGACTCAGCTCATGAGTTGGCAAAAGTTGGTTGTCAAGTTGGAAGCCTATCTACTTGTAGGACAAGAAGAATATAGGTGGACTGTATAGGGGCCCACCATGTATTACTTATTCATAGCTGCCAATATAAGCAAGGAAGGGATACTTAAGGAAGTAAAGGGTCCACATGCCCTATGGGAATATATGCCATCAGTTGCCATTGGGTGCTTTTTTCAAAGGCTTCCTCTCACACAAATGTCCTAAGGCCAAATAGACAAGAACTTCTGTCACCACTAGGAGTCCCCAGAGGGACATACTCTGAATAGGAATGTCAGTAAAGACTCTTTTTTGCGGGGGCAGCTGTTGGAGGAAACACCTGCTAAAAGGCACTGAAGGCTTATAGAGAAAAGGCATGTAAGATTTGGTGTTTTCATTAGGTCATGTAGGAGTTTTAGAACCCTCTCGAAGTATCTCAAATCCATCTTCACATAAAGTGAAGAGTGCTATGTCAGAGTAGTCATATTGACAATTATTTGTGAAGGTGAATCTTGCTTTGAAGACTCAAAAATAAGTAAATGAGAGATGACCAGTACCTAACTAAACTAGGTACCAAATTACATAGTAAATGGGTGTTTAAATCATTTCTTAAATCATGTATGAGATGCATGTTAATTTGGAAACTAATTCTTGATGATTTAATAAGCATCTTTTTTATCCTGCAGGCATTTAGAAGAAATGCACTCACTATGAAAACGCCAACTTCTGTATCTGCCTGATCATATTTAAAGGAACAGAAGAAATATTTGTAATTAATCTGCCCAATAAATACCAGATCATAGCACAGGCAGGTGCATGTCTAGATAAAATTTCTTGCAGCTAATTTAAACTTTCTACATGCACCAGTAGATAATCTCAACGTAAATAATACATTTCTTCTTGACCCTTTAAAGTAAGCCAATGTGTAGAAGAGGATCTTGACTTATATTTTGTATCTCATATGCTTCTATATACTTTTAGCATTTGTGGATAGACTTAATAAAGCATTAATAAAAATGGCACCTTTGGTAGAGCTATATATTTTAAAGCTCAGATTAAATCTAATAGTGGTATTAGGTACCAGTTTTCCCATTTAAAGCTCCAGATGTGTATTTATTAGATTCTTTTGAAAGCTTTTAAAATTTATAAGTTTATTTTAGCTATCTCAGGGATGAGTCTTCATTATATTCTAGTTATTCTTACGCTTGTAGAGAAAAAGTATTTTCAAACTTTTAAAATTTCCACATCTCCTTTTATAAAATATTGGAATGTATTTTTCAGTATAGACTTTTAAATATGAAGTTGTTTTTAAACTGAACTACACAGATTCTACTGAATTTAAAGAAAAGACATATCTCATGGAGCAATATGAGATCCCCTCCAAATTACTTTGAAGCATTATTTTAAATTTTTAATTTTCTAGTTTTTTTGTATCATCATTTGTGCTGTCACAAAATAAAGGGGAAGAGAGAATCACAGAATTGATAGCACGTTTTTTTAAACCTTATATACTTTGACCATTTCCACAGGGGAAAAAAAATGCTATTCCCTTGTATAATATCTTACACAAATTGTCGTGACAAAATTTGTGTAAGGTATTACCATGTCATTTAATTCACTGTATCATGAAAATAAAAATATGAAAAATTTGAAACAAAATTTTTAACAAATTAAGGTTGAAAATAACTAATTTTCTGTTTACAGAAATTTCAGATTCACCTCTTAAAATGAAAATGAGTTATTTTTTTAAAACTATTCATTGAAATGATACTAAACAGTAACTCAGTAAAACTAATTGCCTTCACTAGTGATTTTATTGGTACTACTTAAATAAGGTTTTTAGAGAATCTGCTAAATATTAAGGATACTTTGTGATACAGTGCTAATAGAACATTGCCTAAAATATACCAAAAAGGATAATTCCTTTGTGTTCTACCATTGAAAACTTACCTTAGAATGTAAGCCAAAACATATAAAGAAACCTACATTAGTCAGGAAATAAAGGGTTAAGAAGTAGATTGGTTTCATATGTAATCCAAGTTATGTAGCTATGTGCTTAATGCTATTAAATCAGTTACTGTATGTTTGACCTCTTGATATACTAAGCTTTTGCCTTTCAGAACAGCTGGGTCCGCTAAGAATCCCTTCCCAGTTCTGTTCATTGTAGATCAGATGACTCTCGCTTTATCACCCTTGGAGGCCACATGAAGGACAAAGCAGAAAGATCCACACACAAAACTAATGTTTATATGGGCGGGGGGGAAGGGCGGGGGCAGAAGGCGTGGGATACACTTGGCCCTGATCTTCCAATGAACATAACAGAAGAGAGAGACCAATTGAGACTTGAAACCATTGTGTTACTCCAACCATTATTTAGTTACATCCTATCCATCTCTTACTCTCTTTCCCTTGAACAGAGAGGCTCCTTTGGCTGCCTTGACTTTTGTAAATGTTTCACTCACTTAGTTGTGGTTTATCATTTGGACAGAATGCTACATCGGGGATTTTTCTCCCCTCCCTAAGGCTTCAAGACAAAATGACTTCTGTTGCCTCATATTTGATACATGAACATACACCCTGTTCTCTTCATTTTAAGACGCATACCTAAGTTTATTGGCAACAAAGAAAACTGCATTTTTCAGAAACAGCCCTTCCCTCTAAAATGAACTGGAAAATAACTTAGATCATTTTTTGACAGGTATATCAGTGAATAAAGTGAGAAGTCTTTAATTTTTTGGTATAAGCTAAATATCTTTATATTAAAATATCCCTGTAATCCTGAATATAGCTGAGAGAAATGCTTTGAAATTGCTTATTTCTGATCTTAATTCATCACTGGATATTTTTGTTATTTTGGTACTTAATCCCTCAAAGTTCAAAGTGGACTGTTCTTAAACTGGTTTCTAATAGATATGAGATCCCTGACTTACGAGATAATTGCTGCAAGTCTCCACTAAAGCTACAGTGTAACTCCATGTGACTAGATTAAATCATCTGGAAATGTATTTTTATTTAGAATTCACCTATAAGATACCTTGAATAAGGGTGCATTCTATTTTACTAATGTTTAAATAATACTTTCATTTTCAAATAATGTTTCTCTACTCCAACTATTTAGAAGTTGTCAGAACTTCCTCATCATTGAATTAAATCAACATCCTGTATTAAATGCAAGTTTTCTATTACAAAAAATAAAAAAGACTACACCAGCCGGCCAAGATGCTGACATTTGGGCACAGTGATTACAGATGGTGACCATGGACAGCGATGTTCCTGCTGATTCAGCAGCGATTCAAGGCTGCTTTTCTGTGCTGACCTGCCCTTTGAGTCTTTATGCACATTTGCTTTGAGAAGGAAATACTTCTTGAGTTTTTGCTTTGTCTAAACCCACTTCCTTTATCAGACTTAAAAACATATACCTTGTTGCATCAGCCTGTAGGTGTCCGTGTCTAGAACCAAATTTTCTTTGTGTATATGTGTTTGGCTTGCATTGTTTTAAAATATACCACCACTTAGTTATGCTTTAATGGCTTATTAAAGAAATATATTCATTAAAAACATGGGTTGATGGGGAAATGGTTATTTTTATTACAGAGACTAAAGAAAACATATCTTAACATGAGAATCTACAACATGGCTACAATAAATTATTTTTACCAACTGAATACTATAGTAAAGATGGGCTTCTTCTAATACAGGGTGATATAGTTATTAACAGGGCTAAGTTAACATGAAGCATGATATGGATCAATGCATATGGCATTGGTAACCTTGAACCATGTCATAACAAAGAAAAACAGAAGGATGAACCCAGTATAAGGCCACTTAACTTAAACAGAATGATCCTGAAAGTTTAGAACTAATGATCATAAGTAATTAAAAAGACTTCATTCAAACCACTTAGATTTAAATTTAGGAAAATTCATTGTTTAATTGCATTCAGGGAAATCAAGAGTTCTTGGAAATAAATAAGAACACAGTTTAATCTCTGCCTTGCTAAAAAAATTCAAATTTGCACATGTAATGAGGCATGTTCAAACTTTAAATAGTTTAAATTGCCTTCTCATGGTAATACAAAAGATTATCACAAATTTAATCCCTGAGATATAATTTCTAAAGCATTCTAAACTGTAAAGAAAACTAAATCTGAATACCAAAATTAGTGATTTCCTTCAAAAATAAGGGGCTAAATTCTCCCATTAAGCTCACTGTATTTGCAGATTTTTTTCAAGACAACAAATTACAGAGTACATTTCCTAAGTAAACACTGAGATTAAGGACATGTTTCTCTTATTTTCCCATTTGAATAATAACTGTGAATTTAATAAAACTACAATATTTCTTGGCCACCCAGTAGTTAGAAAATAAAAGCCTCCATTGCTTTGGTCCCCATATACATTTATTTTGTGTAGACAACAATGACTTTTCACCATCTCCTTTCCTATAATTCCATGATTCTCAAAATGATCATTTCTTTTTTTTTGATCATTTCTTTTTATACACGGCAAAAATTTCACAAAAGCTTGTAGCACTATTAACATTTTCACATTTCTATGGGCATACAGCTAGTTGATTTTCTTCTGATTTCTTCCGTTTTTGGAATCCCACATGATTATAATGTTGAAGTACACCAAGAAGAACAGGAAGTTTAAGCAGGATACAAAACACACCAATACAGAAAATAAGTCCGGTAGTTTCTGAGGAGGATCCAGTGTGACAGTCATCAGTGTCAGAAGGACCATAGTCATTACTGAGATAAGAAACTATAAGGAGGGAAAAAAAATGTTACTGCATAGGATAAAAGATAACATTTAAATGTACCGGTAACATTGATTTATAGTTGTAAATGAGCAGAATTGAAGGGGAGAGCTGGGGGTTCAGCCTCTTTTACTAATGAATCTCAACCTCGGCTGTATGGAAGAGTCATCTGGGGGTTTTAAAAAAATCTCGATCCTCAGACCACATCCCAGACCAATTAAATCAGAGTTTCTAGGGTAGGCTCTCCAAGTGATTCCCATGTGTAGCCAAAGCCTGAGAGCCCCTATCTAATACTTCTTATCACCCAAGCACTGAAAAAAGGTATCTGAAATAGATAATATTGCTAGTCAGGGTTAAATTCATGGCATGCTCCAGGGCCCTACAGGATCTAAAATTCTAAGTTAATCTAAGAATTCATCTATGAAAAAGTTTTCTACAGAAAATGCAAAATTACATTTCATATTCACTGAACACATTCAGTGAGCCAGTGCTATAGTAAAGCATGGTGGGGCACGTGAAAGAAAATGTCCTCTGGCCTCGAAGAGCTTCCAATTTAGGGGAATGAATGAAATAAAATCACAGAGTCACAGTTTATTAAATGCCAAGATGAGCAGTAGACATAATTACTGCATTTACTGTAACCGTGCAGCAGTTTCCTTCTCTAGACCAGTGCACCGCACCATAGAACTTTCTACAATGATGGAAATGTTCTGTATCTGTGTACTCCAAAAGAGTAGCTGCTAACCACATAACGGCTACTGAGCATTTGAAATATGCCTGCTGTAACTGAGGAGCTGAATTTTTAACTTTACTAAGCTTAAATCCACGTGTGTCTAGTGTCTACCATATTGGACAATATAGCTGTAGACTGTGAGACAAGGACCAGCCAGACAAGGACATGGAAGCTGCCTAAGTAAATGTAGAAAACAAGCAGTGAGAAACAGTAGTGACTTCCATGAAGGAAGTGGGACATAAATGGAACCCTGAAAGATGCTTTAATGGCTAGATTATGACAGAATTGGTAAGACCTGTAAAGAGAGTAATGCAGTGATCATTCCAGATGGAAGAATGGGAAGGATGGAAGCCAAAAAGGCTTACAAACAGGTATAAATAGGCTGCAAATATCCTCCAAAGGGAAAATATGAGTCAATCTTAGGAATGAAAATGTCTGAAGTGAAATCATCAAATCAAAAGTTTCAAACTTAAGAAATATGGGACTGAATGAAATGTCATGATACTATGATCCTGAATCAGTGTCAAACTCCAGCCATTACCCCACGTGTCTGCTCCTGTTTAGAAAAAAAGTTTCCTAAAAGAGTTAACTATGACTTGCTGTGTCCAATTCTCCCTTTCATTAGTGAACCTGCACCAACTAGGCTTTCACTCCAATCACTCCAATGAAAGATCCATGATGACCTCCACTAAACTAAATCCAGTGGTCAGTTCTTATTGCCTTAATTGTTCTCTCAGCAGCATTTGAAATAATACATCCCTGCCATCTTGAAACCCTTCCTTTGGCTTCCATGACATCATACTCTCCTGGCTTCCTCCCACCTCACTAGTTAATCTTTCTCAGACAACTTCGCTGGTTCCTTCTCAATGTATAATCACACCTTTGGTGAGCTCATCCAGTGATGACTTTAGTCACAGTGACTTTAGTCACTGTCTAGATACTGAAGACTCAAATTACTGTCTCCAGCCTGGACCTCTCCCCTAAACTCCAGACTCACATATCCAAGTTCTCCTTAAAATCTCCACTTGGGTATCTAATAAGCACCTAAAAGTAAGTGTGTGTATATATATATATGTATATAAACTATCCTCAATAAGATTAACAATTGACTTATCAGAAAATATGGATGCCACAAGGCAGTAGGATGGACGATATTCAAATTGCTGAAAGAAATAGCAAAAATACCCTTCAAAACTGAAGGGGAAATTAACAAAGTCAACACATTTGAAAATACTGAAATAATACAAAGTATGTTCTCTAAATACATTAGAATTAAATTCGAATAGAAAAACATGAAGTAGTCAAGGAAATTCCCAAATATCTGGAAACTGAACAACAAATGCCTAAATAATTCATGAGCCAAAGAAGAAATCAGAAGAAATGGACTATATTTTTAACTAAATTAAAAAACATATATTTCAAAGTTTACGGAATACTGCTTAAGAATGGCACAGGGGTTATATATGGGTTTGAATGACTATATAAAAATGGAAGAAAGGTCTAAAATCAACCACCTGAACTTTAAGAAACTAGATAAAAAAGAGTAAACCAGGGACTTCCCTGGTGGTCCGCCGGTTGAGACTCTGCACTCCCAATGCAGGGGACCCAGGTTCGATCCCTGGTCAGGGAATTAGATCCCACGTGCCACAGCTAAGAGTCCACATGCTGCAACTAAAGATCCTGCATGCCACAACTAAAGATCCCACAAACCCCACACACCACAACAAAGATCCCACGTGCCACAGCTAAGACCCAGCGCAGGCAAATACATAAATATTTTTTTTAAAAAGAGTAAACCAAACCCAAGCATGAAAAAGGGTATATAAAAAGGGTATATAAAATCAGTGACATAGAAAACAGAAAAACGAGAGAAAATCAATGACCAAAAGTTGGTTCGGCAAAAATGTCAATGAAACTATCAAAATTTAGCTAGACTGACCAAGGCCAAGAAAGAAGGTACAAATCTCCCAAGTCAGGAATGAAAAAGGAACATCACTCCTTACCATACATAAAAATAAGAAGGATTATAAGGGAATATTATGAACAACTGTATGCCAACAAATTAGATAACACAGATGAAATGGACAAATTCTTAGACACACCACTGAAATTGTGTCAAGAAATACAGAAAGTCTGAATAGACCTATAATAAGAGATTGAATTAATCGTTTTTTAATTGAAGTACAGTTGATTTACAATATTGTTAGTTTCAGGTGTACAGCAAAGAGATTCAGTTATATATACTTTTTCAGATTCTCTTCCATTATAGGTTATTATAAGACATTGAATATAGCTCCCTGTGCTATACAGTAAATCCTTGTTGCTTATCTATTTTATGTATGGTAGTTTGTATCTGTTAATGCCATACTCCGATTTTATCCCTCTCTCCTGAATTAGTCATCTTTAAAATCCCACGAAGAAACATCCAGGAACAGGCGGATGGCTTCGCTGGTAAATTATACCAAATGTTTCTAGAAGAACTAATACCAGTCCTTCATAAACTCTTCCAAAAAGTAGAAAAGGAACGCTTCCTAACTCACTCCATGAGGCAAGTATTAAGCCTGATTACAAAACCATACGAAGACATCACAAAAAGAAAACTACAGACCAATATCCCCTATGAATATAAGATGCAAAAGTCTTCTACAAAATACTAGAAAACCCGAGCAAGTGGCATATAAGTATGGTTATATACCATGATCAAGTGGAACTTATCCCAAGAATGCAAGGTTAGTTCAATATACAAAAATCAATCAATGTAATATACCATATTGATAGAATAAAGGAAAAAAAACACATAATATCATTAGACACAGGAAAAGCATTTGACAAAATCCAACAGCTTTTCATGAAAAAACATTCAAACTAGGAACGGAAGAGAACTTCCTAACCAAATAAAGGCCATCTATAAAAATCCCACAACTACATCATAGTTAATGTTGAAAGACTGGATGATCTCCCCTAAAATCTGAAGAAACGAAGATATCCACTCTTGCCAGTTGTAGTCAACACTGTACTGGAGCTGTCTAGCCAGGTAATTAGGCAAGGAAAAGAAATAAAAGGCATCCAGTTTTAAAGGGAAGACATACAACTATCATGATTTACAGATGACATGATCTTGTATATAGAAGATCATAAGGAATTCACTAAAAACTTATAGTACAGAATACAAGTTCAGAATAAAAAAATCAATTGTATTTTTATGCAGTAACAATGAACATTATGAAAACAAAATTAAGAAAAGAATTCCACTTACAAAAGCATCGTAAAGAATAAAATACTTAGAAATGAATTTAACAAAAGAAGCGTGAGACCTGTACATTGAAAACTACAGAACATTGTTGAAGGAAATTAAAGAATAAATAAATGGAAATACATACTATGTTCATAGGTTTGGAAGACTAAATCTTGCTAAGATGGCAATACTCCACAAATTTAAATACATATTCAAAGCAACCCCTATCAAAATCTCAGCTTGGTTTTCGGAGAAATTGATGAGCTGATCCTAAAAAGAATATGAAAATGCAAGGGACACAGAATAGCTAAAACAATCTTGAAAATGAATAACAAAGTTAGAGGACTCAATTTTCAATCCCAAAACTAACTATAAAACCACAGTAATCAAGACTGTGGTAGCAGCATAAGGATAATATAGATCAGTGAAATAGAATTGAGAGTCCAGAAATAAACCCTTACGTTTAGGATCTGTTGATTTTCTACAAGGGTGCAAACACAATTCATTGGTGCTGGAACAACTGAATAAAGTTGGACTCCTACCTAATACCATACACAAAAATTAATTCAAAATGAATCAATGTCCTAAAGAGAATTAAAATTATAAAACTCTTAAAAACAACATAAGAGTAAATCTTCATGACCTTTGGTTATATATAGATTCTGAGATATGACACCAAAAGCACAAACAAAAGAAAAACTAGATATACTAAACTTCATAAAAATGAAAACTTTTCTGCAACAAACAATACCATCAAGAAAGTCAAAGAGCAACCCACAGAATGGGGGACAATATTTGCAATTTAGTAAAAGAGCAACCCACAGAATGGGGGACAATATTTGCAATTTAGTAAGAGACCTGTATCAAGAATGTATAGAGAACTCTTACAATTCAAAAAAAAGAAAAAAAGACAACTCAACTAAAAATGAACAAAGGATGGGAATTCCCTGGTGGCCCAGTGGTTAGGACTCCGTGCTCTCACTGCCAAGGGCCTGGGTTCAATCCCTGGTTGGGGAGGTAAGATGCCACAAGCCATGCAGTGTGGCCAAAAAAAAAAAAAAAAAATGGGAGAAGGACTTGAATAGGCATTTCTCCAAAGAAATTACAAAAAGATACTCAACATCATTAGTCACTAGGGAAATGCAAAAACCACAGTGAGATGCCATTTCACACCCACTTTGTATGGCTATAATAATGGAGGGGTATAATAAAAAAAAAAGCCAATAACCAGTGCTGTCAAGGATGTGGAGAAATTGGAATCCTCATATATTGCTGGGGGAATGTAGAATCATGCAGCACTTTGGAAGACAGGCAGTTTCTCAAAATGTTAAACACAGAATTACCACTCCTAGGTATATACTTGAAGGAAATGAAAATATATGTGCACTGGTAAACTTAATACACAAATCTTCAGGGCGGCATTATGTATAACAGCCAAAAAGTGGAAGCAAGCATCTACTGAAGAACAGATAAACAAAATGTGGTATATCCATATAATGGAATTGGCAATAAAAAGGAATGAAGTATTGATACGTGCTACCACACAGATGAAAATCAAAAATGTGCTAAGTGAAAGAAGCCAGTCATCAAAGACAACATTGTGTATGATTCCATGTTATAGACTGAACTGTGTCCCCACAAAATTCATATGTTGAAGCCCTAAGCCCCAATGTGACTGCATTTAGAGATGAGATTAAATTAAGGTTAAATGAAGTCCTAAGGCTGGGGCCCTAATCTGATAGGACTGATGTCCTTATAAGAAGAGAAAAAGACACCAAAGAATTCTCTCTCTACACACACACACACACACACACACACACACACACACACACACACACACACACATCACACACACACACACACACACACACACACACACACACACAAGAGGCCACATGAGGAGACAGCAAGGTCACCTACAAATCAGGAAGAGAGGCCTCACCAGAAACCAATGCTAATGTCACCCTGATCTTGGACTTCTAGCCTCCAGAATTGTGAGAAAATTAATTTCTGTTGTTTAAGCTACCTGATGTGGTATTTTGCTATATCAGCCCTAAGGGACTAATGCATTCCATTTATATGAAATGTCCAAACAGGCAAATCTATCGAGACTGAAAGTAATTGGGTGGCTGTCCAAGGCTGAGGTTAGGGGTGAGGGTGGAATGGGGAATGACTGCTAGGGTTTCTTTTTGGGGTGATGGAAAATAATCTAAAACTAGGTTAGGAGGATGGTTGTAAAACTCTGTGTACATACTTAAAACACTGAGTTGCATGCTTTAAATGGGCGAATTTTATGGGAATTATATCTCAAAAATGCTATAAAAGAAAAAAGATATTATAATAACTTTTTAAAAATAGTACCTTAAAAACTAAACAACTTACCAAATGTCGTATAATTCTTGGAAAAAATGTAAAACATGGGAAATATTTCCTAACAGAAATGGAAAAGGATTTCAACTGCAGTTCTTCTTCAGAAGTCTTTTCAAATATTGAAAAGGAGGTTGCACAAGCTATGAAAAATGCCATCACTGTCACAACTGAGGGCATTAGGAGTTCATCCTTCAATAGAAGAGGCAGCATACTATATGGGAAAACAGGAAAAACGTTAAAAAGAGAATTGTCAATTCAAACCATAATCACTTTGTAAAAAAGTTTTAAATGAGTTTATAAGTACTACACTGAAAATATTATACTGGAAATTGGTTTGACTCACCTAAATGTTGACACAAGTAAAAACCAAGTAGACATAAAAGGAATTTCTCTTAAAACTAAGCAGACTGGTCTAAAATGACAAAGAAAAATATGTTAATCGTAGAGAATATAATTTCAGTGCTTACATGTAAAAATATGAATACATTTTACCTGATTTTTGAGGTAGTAAGAAAAACACACACACACACACACACACACACACACAAAATACTCCATAGGGGCTACTGATTCAGTTTTTTATAACTATCAATGCAAACTAAATGAATCTAGACACAGAGAAGGTGTCAACTCCTCATAATAACTGGAAAACTGCTTCTTCCAGTATCCATTAATGAAACATTTTTTCCCTATCATACAAACAGTAGCTTAAAGAAAGGATCAAACAGAACTGAACATTCAGAGAAAAAGAGCTTTTTCACATATTTCATCCTACTTGGTAAACATGAATATCCTACTTGGTACAGTGGTTTTCAAACTTCTTTTTTATGATCTTCCGTATGACATAATGCTCAGCTAAGTTAAAAACTAAAAGACAGGATCATCATCTGCCACTGCAGAGAGGACAACAGAGGCAAGGAAGAATTATAAAGGGTTGATGACGGTAGAATAAAAGAAAAAAGGACAAAATGAGTAGGAAGAGGCTACATGAAAAGAGCAATAGTGTAGGCAGAGGAAGCGTAACACCAGTAGATGGAACCATTGGCTTTATCAGAAAGCCATGTAGGTTCATAGGTCCAAGCTCTGTGACCTCCTTAGCACTACCCCTGGTTGCATTACCTTCTGGATTCAACTGTGGCAATGCTCCAAAAGAAGGGTCTAGTCAGAAGACTTAAGTCCTACCTAGTCCCATCCCTGCCACTTACTTACTGTTTGACTTTGAACAAATGATTAATTTAACCTTTTTCTTATGTGTAAATGGAAATAATAACAATACCTTGGATTGTTAAGTAGTTGAAAGAACTCTTCTGTGAGTATTATCTAGTGTTTATTTTTTAGTAAAACAAAAATAAAATAACTTTTTACTAATGGTGGTAGTTGTTGAATAATTATTTTTGTTGTTATTATTATTGGTCTCCTTATTTTAAAAGGTTTAAGTATTCTCCTTTCTTAGAAGGATGACTCCTCCTCATGTCAGCTAGAATATGAGATGGGAGGCCTAGGTTTATAAACTGATTGAAAACTACTGCACTAAAAGAAAATACTAGAGGACTTTCAACTTCATTGCTTTATGCTTTTATAATTGGAATGTATTTTTGTTAATTACAAGCACACAGTAGGTGTTCAATAAACATTATTTTCTGTTTCTAGGTCTTAATTCTTTCCCACTTAATCATTCGGTATTCATTTACTGAACATAAGCATTTATTGAAAATGTAGTATGTAAAAGCACTGCTCTGAAAGGAATGCAGTGATGATGTAACTCAGCCCTTAACTTCTAGGTACTTAATATTTATAATCAAGCTGCAAAATCGTCTACAACCTCAACCTCTTCTCTGAACCCTTCCTTTCACCACCTTGTTCAAAACAAATCCTGGTTCTCTCCCACTAAGGAAAATGCTGCCCCTCTGCCCTGTCAATTGTGCCTGTTTTGCTATTGTTTCCACAGCCCTCAAACAATTTAAAGGCCCTGAGAAGGGACATAACCTCTTTGCTCTTCATCACTACTTCCACACTACTCTCCCTCTCCCCACCTTAACAATTTCCAGCTTTGAATCTCCTGTCATCTGGCTGTCTATCCCTTATTATTCCTCGTCTTTGTTATCATCCACCAGCCTCAAGGATCACTTCACTCATTACTCAATAATTTCAACTTCTTACACACTGTCACTGTCTACAACCCTACTCATCTCAATTCTTGGCAATTTTAACGTACACATAGATGATCTTCCAACACCCAGACCTCTCATTTGCTGGAACTCTTCTCTTCTAGTGATCTCATCTTCAGGCCTATACTTAGGGTCATATGCTAGACTGTAAGCCCTCCATAATCACAACTCATCAGTTGCATTCTGACTACTATCTCCTACCTTTTCAGTACTCCAACAATCCCCCCCAATACCTTCGATCCATTGTTCCTAGCACATTTTCACTTTGCCTCACTATCTTAATGGCCTTTTCCCTTCTTACCCAGGTTAAATTCTAAGATCAATCATTATAATCACTCCCATGTATTCAATCTCAAATCCCAAGCAAGTGAGTTATCCTCACTAGACAAAACCATAAACCTGGACATACCCAACTCTCCACCTGCACTTACTCTGGCCTTACTGAGCAACTGCTCTGGAGGAAAACATTTACCCGCACTAACTATGCTCACTTTAAATACATGATCATGATATTCAAGTGTCCAGCAATTAGTATATATTTCCCTAGTCTGTTCATACTCTGTGTCTCCTTACAAAGATAATTCCACCTTCTCCTCTCTTCTCATATTCCCAACAGCTCTAACCCACTCTTTCCTAATGACTTTGTCCTCCATTTCAATAAGAAAACTAAAGCAACTAAAAGAGAACTTTCACAGATGTCACCATCACATCTACTCTCTTCCCAGCATCTGTACTGATACAGTGTGTTCCCTCTTTTTATTAAGATGAACGATTCATGCATCTGTCCACAGCCAATCCTTCCATTTGTGCTCTAGATCCTACTCCACCTCTGTCTCTGAAGGACACTGCTCCAGCAACTCTTACCTCTCCTGTATCATCAATGTTCCCTCTTACTGACCATTCCCATGCCATTATCTCTCCTATCTGAAAACAAATAACAAACCTCTTTGACCCCACTTTCTCTACCAGTTATTGCTTAATTTCTCTGCTCTCCTTTTTGGCAAAACTCATCTAAAGAACTGCCTACCTATCTCACACCATATACAAAACTGAACTCAAAATGGACCAAAAACCTAAATATAAGAGCTAAATCCATAAGTTCTTAGAAGAAATATGAGGGTAAATATTACCTTGGATTTGGCAATAGTTTGTTAGATACAACATCAAAAGCACAAGCAACAAAAGAAAGAATAGATAAATTGGATTTCATCAAATTAAAAATTCTGTGCATCAAAGAACACTATCAAGAAAATCCAAAGAATGGAAGAAATTATTTGTTAATCATATATCTGATAAAGGTTTAATATCCAGAATATATAAAGAACTTCTAAAACTCAACAAGAAAGAGAAACAACCACTTAAAAATTGGACAAAGGATTTAAGTATTAGGCATTTCTCTGAAGAAGATATACATATTGCCAACAAGGACATAAAACGATGCTCAACATCATTAGTCTTTAGAGAAACGCAAATGAGAACCAGAATGAGATACTACTTCATACCTACTAGGATGGCAAAAACAATAACAGACAATAACAAGTGCTGACAAGGATGCAGAGAAATTGAACACTTATAATTACTGGTGATAATATAAAATGGTATATCTACTGTGGAAATTAGTTTGGTGGTTCCACAGTAAGTTTACAGAATTATTATATGACCCAGAAATTCCACTCCTGGAGACCCAAGAGAACTGAAAACAAGTGTTCAAACAAAAACTTATACATGAATGTTCATAGTGGCACTATTCCCAATAGCCAAAAGGTGAAAACAACTCAAAATGTCCATCAACTGATGCATGGACAAACAAAATGTAGTATATCCATATGATGCAATATTATTCAGGCATAAAAATGAAGTACCAATACATGGTACAACATGGATGAACTTTGAAAATATTATGCTAAGTGAAACAGGTCAGAAACAAAAGGCCACATATTTTATGATTCCATTTATATGAACTATCCAAATCAGGCAAATCCACAGAGACAAAGTAGATTAGTGGTTATGGTTACAAGGATTAGGGGAAGGGGAGAATGGGGAATGACTGCTTACTGGGTATGGGGTTTCCTTCTAGGGTGATGAAAGTATTCTGTAAGTAGACAGTGGTGGTAGTTATACAACATTGTGAATGTACTAATAGTGTATTTCACCATTTTTATATATATATATATAATATAGTATGTACTTAAATATATATATATTTTAAAGAATCATCTATACTTATCTTCAATTCTTCTCTTCTCATTATGTCTTAAACCCACCCCAATCAGGCTCTTCCCTGCATCACTCTACCAACACTAGCCTTTTCTAAGTGACTTAGAAAAGTCACTTTTCATCAGTGACTTCCATTTCACTATGGCAAATAGTCTATTCTTAACCCTCATCTTATTTGACCTATTAACAGCATCTGATACAACTGATCACATCATGTCCTTTTTTCCCCAGTCTTATTGAGATGTAACTGACGTATAACATTGCACAATGTGAACAAAGTGTACAATGTGATGATAGAGGTATATATTGCAAAACGATTACCACAATAAGGTTCATTAACACATCCATCAACTTAAAGTTACCTTTTGTGTGTGTGTGTGCCCTTGTGCGTGTCTGTGGTGACAACTTTTAAGATCTACTCTCTTGGCAACTTTCAAGTATACAATACAGTAAGTCCCCTACATACGAACAAGTTCCATAGTGAGAGCACGTTTGTAGTCCGATTTGTTTGTTAAGTCCAACAAAGTTAGCCTAGGTACCCAACTAACACAATCGGCTATATAGTACCATACTATAATAGGTTTATAATACTTTTCACACAAATAATACATTAAAAAAACAAACACAAAAAATAAGGAAAACATTTTTAATCTTACAGTACAGTACCTTGAAAAGCACAGTAGTGCAGTACAACAGCTGGCATACAGGGGCTGGCATCGAGTGAACAGGCAAGAAGTCACTGACTGGAGGAGGGAGAAAAGGTGGGAGATGGTAGAGCTGAAGGATCGTCAGCCACAGGAGACAGAGGGCAAGCTGCAATTTCACTCACATGTGACGCTGAAGGAATGCACATTCACATCCTTGAAAGTTCGCAACTTGAAGGTTCGTATGTAGGGGACTTGTTAACTTTTGCTAACTACAGCCAGCTACAGTGTATGCTGTACATTAGATCCCCAGAACTTATTCATCTCATAACTGTAAGTTTGTACTCTTTAACCACCTTCACCCATTAACCCCCCACCCCAACCCAGGCAACCACCAACTTACTCTGTTTCTGTGAGTTTAGTTTCGATGCTTCTATGTCTTAACATTCCTCATTTAAGTGAGCTCATACAATATTTGTCTTTCTCTCTGTCTGACTTACTTCATTTAGCATAATGCCCTCAAGGTTCATCCATGTTGTTGCAAATGTCCTTACATTTTTTTCTTTGGCCGCGCCACAGCATGGCAGTGGGATCTTGGTTCCCCAACCAGGGATTGGAACTGTGCCCCCTGCAGTGGAAACATGGAGTCTTAACCACTGGAGGAAGGAAGTCCCCAGGATTTCCTTCCTTTTCTATGGCTGAATAATATTCCTCTGTGTGTGTTGGAGGGGGGAGTAATACGCCACTTTCTGTATTCATCTGTTGACAGGCACTTCCATGTTTCCATGTCTCGGCTGTTGCAAGTAATGCTGTGAAGAACTAGGGGGTAAAGATGTCTCTTCAAGACAGTAATTTCATTTAATTCAGAAATATTGCTGGGTCATATGGTAGCTGTATTTTTAATTTTCTGAAAAACCTCCATACTGTTTTCCATAGTGACTGCACCAATTTACATTCCCACCAGTAGTGCACAGGGTTCTCTTTTCTCCACATCCTCATCAGCACTTGTTATATCTTTTTTTTTTTTAAATAAATTTATTTATTGATTTATTTTTGGCTGCGTTGGGCCTTTGTTGCTGTGTGCGGGCTTTCTCTAGTTGCGACGAGCAGGGGCTACTCTTCATTGCAGTATGGGGGGGCTACTCTTCATTGCGGTACGCGGGCTTCTCATTGCGGTGGCTTCTCTTGTTGCAGAGCACGGGCTTTAGGCGTGCAGGCTTCAGTAGCTGTGGCACTTGGGCTCAGCAGTTGTGGCTCGCAGGCTCTAGAGCGCAGGCTCAGTAGTTGTGGCACACGGGCTTAGTTGCTCTGTGGCATGTGGGATCTTCTCAGACCAGCGCTTGAACCCATGTCCTCTGCATTGGCAGGCAGATTCTTAACCACTACACCACCAGGGAAGTCCCTCTTGTCCTTTGGATAAGATCCATTCTAACAGGTGTGAGGTGATATCTCACTGTGGTTTTGATTTGCATTTCCCCGATGATTAGTGATGTTGAGCACCTTCTCATGTACCTGTTGGCCATCTGTATGCCTTCTTTAGAAAAATATCTATTCAGGTCCTTTGGATTATCTGTTTTTTCTGCTACTGAGTTGTATAAGTTCATTATATATTTTGGATAATTAACCCTTTATCAGATACATGATTTACAAATATTTTCTGCCATTCCACAGGTTGCCTTTTCATTTTTTTTTTTTTTTTTTGCGTTATGCGGGCCTCTCACTGTTGTGGCCTCTCCCATTGCGGAGCACAGGCTCCGGATGCACAGGCTCAGCGGCCATGGCTCACGGGCCCAGCCACTCCACGGCATGTGGGATCCTCCCGGACCGGGGCACGAACCCGTGTCCCCTGTATCGGCAGGCGGACTCTCAACCACTGCACCACCAGGGAAGCCCGCCTTTTCATTTTGATATTTCTTTTGCTGTGCCGAAACTTTTTAGTGTGATGCTGTCCCAATTATTTATTTTTGCTTTTGTTCCTTCTGCTTTTGGTGTCATATCCAAAACATCATTGCCAAGAACAATGTCAAGGAGCTTCTCCCTTATGTTTTCTTCTACAAGTTTTACAGTTTCAGTCCTTACATTTAAGTCTAAGCCATTTCAAGTTAATTTTTGTCAGTGGTGTAAGATAGCAGACCTTGTTATCCTTAAAATTCCTTCTTCACTCAGCTTCCAGGACACCAACTCTTGTGGTTTGCATCCTACCTAGTTGGCCATTCCCATTTGCCTCTTCTCCCAGACCTCTTAATATTGTGTGGCCCAGAACTCAGTCTCTGGTATTCTTCTCTGTCTATACTCACTTCCTTGGTTATCTCATCTAGTCTCATGACTTTAAATGTCATCTCTACTGAGAAATTACTAATTTTATGTCTCTCTCTGGACTCCACTCATATATCCAACCCAGACTTGTATTTAAATACTAACTCAACACCTCCACTTGATGTCCAAAGACACGTCCAACACTGAACTTGGGAACCTCCCACCTTGTTCACATCTAGTGTAATCCTGCTCCACTTGCAGTCTCCCCCATTTCAGTCAATGGCCACTCCATCCTTCCCGTTCCAGGCCAAAAACCATGAACACACCTTTGATTTTTCTCTTTCTCTCACATGCTACATCCAAATCATCGGGAAACATTCAGGCTCTACTGACCACTTCTCACCTCTTCCACTATTACGATCTTGGTCCCCATCGCCACCATCTCTCAACCTGGATAATGGTGATTGCCTTTGCCTTCTAAATGGTCTCTGTGTTTTCTACCCTCGCTCTGTACAATCTGTTCTTGACCTGCCACCAGAATGATCATTTTATTTTTTTTAACAGCTTTATTGAGGTATAACTGATATACAATTAACTGTACATATTTAACATGTATAATTTGATAAGCAAAGTGATCCTTTTCAAACATCAAGTCACGGGACTTCCTTGGTGGTGCAGTAGTTCAGAATCCGCCTGCCAATGCAGGGGACACAGGTTTCAATCCCTGGTCCAGGAAGATCCCACATGCTGTGGAGCTACTAAGCCCGCACGCCACAACTACTGAGCCCGCGTGACACAACTACTGAAGCCCGCGCACCCTGGAGCCCGTGCTCTGCAACAAAGAGAAGCCACCTTAATGAGAAGCCCATGCACCGCAACGAAGAGTAGCCCCTGCTCGCTGCAATTAGAGAGAAATCCCGTGTGCAGCAACAAAGACCCAACGCAGCCAAAAATAAAAAATAAATAAAACAAAACAAAAAAAACACATCAAGTCAGATCATGCATCTTCCTCAAAATCCTTCCATGGCTCCCCGTTTCCTTCAGAATAAAAGCCAAAGTTCCCAATATGGCCTACAAGATCCTATATAATTTACATGCCTGTTACCTCTTTAACTTCACCTCCTATTACTTCCTACATTGACCACTGCACTCTGGCCACACTGGCCATTCTGTTGTTCCCTAAACATATCAGTCATACTCCCATCTTAGGGCCTGGGCACTGGCTGTCTAGAATGTTATTCTCCCAGATATCTACTTGGCTAACCCTCACCTCCTCCAGTCCACTCAAGTATCTCCTCAACAAGGCCTACCTTGACATCCTTGTTTAAAACTGCAACCTGCACTTACTCCTGTAACCCCAGCTCCAGTACTCCCAACTTCCCTTATCCTCTTTTATGTATCCTTCATGACTTTTATTACCTGCTAACACATTATTTAATTTCTTATTTTTATTTAATTATTAGTGTCTGTCCTTGAGAATGAAAGCTAAGAAAGTAGGGATTTTTGTCTGTTTTGTTCACAGATATATCCCAGGTGCATAAAACAGTATCTGGCAAATAGCAGGCCCTCAATAAATATTTATTGGGTGAAATATTTGTTTAATGATAGCTTAGCTGGAACCAGGTCAAGAGGAACTTTAAAATATTTGATCAAAATTATATTAAAGTCATGCACTGTTATGAATAATCTAGGTACAGTTGTAGAGTATGAACTTCCAGAAATTCAGGGCCCACGAGCTAATCTGAATAGTCAGATTATAGGTCACTCACTGATCGAGCTCCTTTCTCTCGAGTAGGAATCCTGGGGAAGATTATACATGTTTGAAAGCAATACCTCTCCATAGTTCCATCCCCTGGCACTAGGGATTTGCACAGGGTCAGCCTAGCCTCACATAACAGTGGTCAGATCTAACTCAAGTTTAGACTTCAGGGGATGAAATTAAGCTGCCCTCCCAGTCTGCAATGGTACGAGACTATTTTTTTTGGAAGAAAGAAGGCTTCCCCATAGCCAGCCCCACCTACTATAAAGCTCTGCACTAAGGTTTTAGTTCAAAGCTCCACCTAATAAAAGCAATACACCCTTCCATTTGTCATTAGTCATTTCATACATGCATCTTCCACAGGAACCTAGCAAACACAGGGTGAGGGGTGTGGCAGGCATGGGTGGAATTGATCTTGGGCAGGATTCAAGTATTCCAATGTGTTCTGGGCAAATACTATTTTAATATTGGGATAATATACCCCCAACTGCCACTCAATTTCTATGAAGAACAGGAAAAAATTTTAATGCTCCTAAAAAAAAGGAGTGTGGTTAGGGATTGCCAATAGGGTCTAAACAAAGGTTTTGACAGAAGAACTAAAAAGGAGGCAACATATAAAAGCCTCTAAAGAGGTTGATGGAGAGAACAGGCTATTGAATAGATGTGGAAATGAATGAGGTGAAAAAGGCAAAGAAGACACACAGGCTCCAACCTAAGTAGAGCCTCTTTGGAAGGCGTTTTTATTAGCATATAGAAAATATAAATGAAAAAAATAGGAGGAAATAAGATATCAGAAATTATTCCATAAAATTTCATCAGTTTAAAATATATCATAAAGAAGTAAAATTGTAAGAGATCATCATTCTGGAAAACATGTAATTTTATGAAATAATTTTATGAAATTATGTAACATTTGCATAGTTTTGATTTGCACTTAGGTGATTAAATGTAAGCAATAAATTTATTTACATATTATAAACACATCACAATAAACAAATAAAACATACTTGAAACATTTTTACTTACAATGATACCAAAAGAATGGACTTTTCATGTACTTGGAAAGAAAATAGAAAGAAGGACAGTGCACAGCTAACCTTAAGGAAAAAGAGGACAAAATCAGACATAACAACTTACAAAATATAATATCAATTTAATTATGAATCTGACTAAAAATCATTTCAAGTAAAATTTTAAAGTTTAATATAGCTTGTAGCTAGAAGGAAAATATATACACAACTCTAATGTGCATAATATTTTATTCAAATTTAATAATCAAAATATTTTGAAAAATAATTATTATAAAGCTATACCTAACCATCTACAACAAGTTCATTGAGTCTCAGTTATTAATAACAAAACTACTAAATAATCCAGACACAACAATCATACCTTCATCCTCCCTTGGAATCTCTGACAATTTAAATTAAAAAGCATGAAGGACAAGTAAGTCAAAATCTAAAACTGGCAAAGTAAATCCATTTTAGTGTTTTTAAAATGTGCACTTCAATAAAATATATTCAATGTTCTATAAAGTAATCACTTGCTATTTGGGATTTTAAATTAATAATGACTTAGATCTATTTTCAGGAGTTTATATTCTGCATATTAGACATTTATCTATATACATCCAATCTAGTTATTCAAACAAAAAACCTGGATCACTATCTTGTACATGCTATACATCCAATCCATCAGCAAATCCTATCTACACCATCTCCCAAATACAATATCCACCGACTTCTCTCCACTCCCCTCTGCTGACGGCGGCAGAGGAGTGGTCTAAGCCACGCCCACCTTTCTGCTGGGCCACTGCAGTAACCTCCCAACTGGTAATGCTCCTGCCCCCGACAGTCCATTCTCCATTTAGCCACCATATCAGATCATGTAATTTCCCTGTTTAAAATCCTCCAATAGCTTCCCATTACACTTAGAATAAAATCCAAACTCCTACATAATCTGGGTCCTGCCTTCCTCTTCCAGTCTTTCTTACTGTCTCCCTCACTCATTTCACACCAGCCACTTCATATTTGTCCCTTTAATGCTTTGAACATGCCAAATGTGTTCCTGCCTGGAGAAGAAACTTGCTTTTGTCAAGTCAGAGCCCAGATCTTCTTGTAATTGGTTCCTTCTGATCAATCAATCATTCAGTTCCAGTATGAAATGTCACTTCCCTAGAGAGGCCTTCCCTTACTCAATCTGAAGTAGTACCCCCCTAACCAAACCCCACCAGCCCTCTTTTCACATAATACTATTTTCTTCATAATCCTCATCACTCCCAGATATTTTCCTGTTAACTGATTTATTTTGTTTATTGTTCTTCTCCTGCCACTAGCATGAATGTCCCCCAATTAAGAGAGCAGGGATATTAGCTGTCATTCATTTATATGCCAATTCCTAGAAGAGGTCCTGACACATTAAAGGGCACTTAATAAATACTACTTGAAAAGATATAGATAAAAGTAACTTTGCTGCTGTAGATATATTAGTATTTATACTATCAATTACCTTAATTATAGACCTATATTAAGAAATAATTCAATTTAAATTGAAAGGAAAAAACACTTTAAAATAATTATAATGGGAAATGTTTTAAAGCTCTCAGAAGTATTCAATAAGAATTTAAAACATTATCAACAAAAATAAAATAAGTCATTAATATGTCTTTTTTATTTTTTAAACACAATGTCTGGTATTAAAACACAAAAAACTAAATAAAATTAGGAAATTAAGAGAAAGAAAATGCTTTTTCTGCTTTAAAATCCTAAAAGTAACCATCTCTAACACTGCTAGTTACCGAAACTCTGAAGTTCCATTCCATCATCTTTGAAATATACCTTTATTTAGCATGATAAATAACCATTTTACATAAGCTTGCAAATATTTCAAGTTAGGGCTACTGAAGACATCAGAATATTACTAACCACATCCCTCCTATTCTAAACATTCTATAGAATATTAACTATAGATGACTTACTATGCTTAGAGTTCATTCACAGAATGAAACAACAGACATCATCAATAAAAAGGTAACTTTAAAAAAGAGGAACATGAATCTTTTTGCACTGTGGAACCAATAAGCACTTTTGAAATATTTGACTGACATGCTCTGTTCTGGCTTGTTTTTAGAATGCAATATAAATAAGTGGCAGTCCCAGAACTGAAACTCCAATTTCTAAAATGTTGTCCCTTTAGGGAATTTCCTGGCAGTCCAGTGGTTAGGACTCAGTACTTTCACTGCCAAGGGCCTGGGTTCAATCCCTGGTGAGGGAACTAAGATCTCACAAGCTGCGTGGCATGGCCAAAATTTTTTTTTTAATAATAAAAAATAAAAGGTTGTCCCTTTATAAGTCCACTAAGACTGACTGTTTTCATAAACTAACTCTTCTTGATATTTTAAAAGGATATCCTTTAAATGTCATTTTATAGACCAAGGTACACAGGAACAAATTCTAAATACCACAGAAATACAACCAGGAGGAATCTGTAAACCCACGCAGAGAAACCCTAAAATATAAAATATATACCCGATCCATGTTCCAACTGACACAAGTCATGTTCCTAAAACAGAGATCTGTTCCCTCTCCTTCTCCAAAATCTTTTTTGTTCCTCTTGCACACAAATCAGACTCCAAATTTTTCAGCCCAGCATCCAAGCTCTTACATAATTTGATTCTTTCCAACTCTTCTCTCCCACTAAATCCTCTCCTAACCTCAACACACACATACCCAGGTAAAAGTTACACAAATTTCATTGGTTAATAGCTGTTCCCAGATCATTCCCTATCCCTTCCCACATCTGTACCTTCAAGCTCTTCCTCCTGTCTCGAACTCTCCTGTTATATAACCACCTATTCCAAATCTTGCCCAGCTTTCAAAATTTGGCTCTGATCCCACTTGCTTTAAGAAATAGTCTAAAATCTGCCCTCAAAGTAATATCTCCTTTTCCCACACTATCACAGCACTCCATTGTACCTGACAGAACTTAATACTGTCTGCTTTAGAGCATAATAATTTAAACATGTCTATCACCACTGTTTTCTTCTTTGTATTCCCTCACTGACCACCACAAAGAAATTAAATAGTTGTTGAATTAAACTGTAAGATTCTGATTGCTCAGCCTAGTGCAAAACAGCACCTAAGTATGTCAGACACTCAGTGTTTGCCAAATAAATGAATGTCTTATGTCTCAATCCAATAATCCTGTTCAAAGCAGGAAAATAATTATCTGTATTTTTAAAAGATCAATTGCAGCAAGAATTAATTATCTAAAGTAATAAGAAACTTACCAGAGTAAATTTGAATCCTTTGGGAGAGGGGTGAAGTGTCAATTTTATACATGTAGGAAGCAGGCTCAAAAATGTAAAACAAAAGCTAAAAAATTAATAAAAATTAGACATTTGTTTTCTTTATAAAGGTATACAGCTAAAACAAAGAAACAATTTTTTAATGTAAGGGTCACGTTACTTATCAACTTAAGTTGATTTCAAATTAAAGTTTTTATGTATTAAATAATAAATTCAAGACCAAATAACATTTAAATAAAATCCATACACTTAAATATGTACACACTTTAATATATACATGATTATATAAAATAGAACAAAATATTATAGAAATATTGCTTATGTTTTTTTAGTATTTAGTATCAATTATGGAAAAGATACAAAGATAGCTAAAAGTCAATTATCAAACAAGAAAACATAACCAGGTATAAAGAGACAATGCTATATTTGTAACACAAACATTCATAAAAGTTACTCACAAGAGAACCTCTTTGGCCCTCAATTTCACAAAAGTTGATTATCTGATTTTCAAGCCCATGATAAATCAGAAAGAACAAGCTAGAAAGAGAGTGGGAAGCTGCTAGAGCTTCTCCTTGTGATGGTTGATGGGCAAGGAGGAAAAAAGAACTCAACAAGCAGAGGAGTCTGGAGCCTCTTAGTACCAAGGCAATCTGTCTTTGAAAGCCCTGAAAACAAGTATTATAATGCAAAACAATAACTAATTTTCCCACTTGAGGAGGCTTTGTGGCTTCAGCTCAACTAGTCTGCTTCCTATTACGGTGGGCTACAAAGGATACTCTCCAACCAAAAGAACTGGAGGAAAGAGAAAGGCAGCACACACACACACACACACACACACCCCTCCCAGTTATTCAAACACTAATGTTGGTGCTGCTGTGAAGAGATCTGCAGATGTAATTAAAGTCCCTATTCAATTGATTTTAAGTTAATCAAAAGGGTGCGGCCTTGGGTGGTGCCTGAATCACTTGGAAGCCCTTTAAAAGGCTTAGGCCTTCCCTGAGATCAGACTCCAAAGAGCAGTGGGGTCAGTACAGCTCTTCCTTCCCTCTAGATTGCCCCTCCTGAATGTCTGTCTTATGGACTGGCATTCAGTTTGCTTAGCCAGTCCCCCACAATTGTATAAGCCAATTCCTCATAATAAATTCACACACACATACACACACACAGTGATCTCCTACTCATTCTCCTTCTCTGGTCGACCCTGACTGATACACCAAGGAAAATTATGACTCTTCAAGGTTATGTTAAATCATGTTTAATATACTGTTTAAGGAAGACAGAAGTAGGTAACAGTAACTTTCACATAAAATGTTTCAAATAAAAAAGTTCTGTTATACAGAGCAATGAGTTTACATTATGTGGAATATTCACTAATGAAGACTACCTTACTCCCTATGATGCCAGATAAATGAGGTACTGCCACACTTTTAGAGTAGCTTATAAAACACTATATACAAACTTGGTGTCTCTTACCTGATCATTATCTGGATGTGATGTGGCAAAATATCCCTGATCTTCAGAAAGACACTGAAGGTGCACCAAATATTGGCTACTTTATCCTTAAAAGAAATTTGTTAGTTTTACATTCTAGTATAATTGAAAGAAATATTAAACTCCATGAAGTACAGCCCATAATCTCTAAATAGATAAACTCTGGGGTCATGAGAAGCGCTTGTTCACAATTTCATAACTAAGTTGATTAAACTCTCTAAGGAACACATACACACACATTTTTCGCAACAGGAGGTGATCTAGCCAACCATAATTTACATGCGCCCAAGAAATACTTAATATTTTTCGAAGAGCAGCACATTATTCCTAAATACTGAAGTTATTCATCTTTGGAAATTAGTTTCTAAGAAATCTTTACTTTGTCTAATGTAGAACACATATTGTTTGACCCATTTTACCACACACCTGAAATCAGAGTAATCTATTAGCTAATCTCCAAAATATACAAACAGCTCATGGAGCTCAATATCAAAAAAACAAACAACCCAATTAAAAAATGGGCGGAAGACCTAAATAGACATTTCACCAAAGAAGACATACAGATGGCCAAGAGGCACATGAAAAGATGCTCAACATCACTAATTATTACAGAAATGCAAATCAAAACTACAATTAGGTTATCACCTCACACCAGTCAGAATGGCCATCATCAAGAAACCTAAAATCAGTAAATGCTAGAGAGGGTGTGGAGAAAAGGGAAACCTCTTGCACTGTTGGTGGGAATGTAAATTGATACAGCCACTGCGGAGAACAGTATGGAGGTTCCTTAAAAAACTAAAAGTAGAACTACCATATGACCCATCAATCCCACTACTGGGCATATACCCAGAGAAGACCATAATTCAAAAGAACACATGTACCCCAATGTTCATTGCAGCACTATTTACAGTAGCCATGACATGGAAACAACCTAAATATCCAACAACAGATGAATGGATAAAGAAGATACATATATACAATGGAATATTACTCAGCTATAAAAAGGAATGAAGTTGCATCATTTGTAAAGATGTGGATGGACCCAGAGTCTGTCATACAGAGTGAAGTAAGCCAGAAAGAAAAACAAATACTGTATATTAACACATATATGTGGAATCTAGAAAAATGGTACAGATGAAACTATTTGCAGGGCAGGAATAGAGACACAGACATAGAGAACGGACATGTGGACACAGAGGGGAAGGGGAGGGACAAATTGGGAGATTAGGATTGACATATACACTACCATGTGTAAAACAGATAGCTAGTGGGAATATGCTATAAAGCACAGGAAGCTCAGCTCAGTGCTCTGTGACGACCCAGATGGGTGGGACTGTGGGGAGAGTGGCAAAGAGGTACAAGAAGGAGGGGATATAGGTATACATATAGCTGATTCACTTCATTGTACAACAGAAACTAACACAACATTGTAAAGCAATTATACTCCAATTAAAAATAAATAAATAAATAAAAAGAAAGTAACTATCACTGGCAACTGTACCATCCTACTTCCCTCTGTCGGGCCAATGAAACTGCTCTTCAGATTTTGAGGGCAACAAGTGAGTGAAGGTAACCAACAGCACCATCAAAAGTGCATGACACTCATTTTTATAATGATCATGATAAATACCATTTCTGAAATACTAGGTTAGCCAAAAAGTTCGTTTGGGTTTTCTGTAAAATATTATGGAAAACCCCAAACAAACTTTTGGCCAACCCAATAGAAGGCAAGGCAAATAACCAGGCAGCTTACATGGAGAACTAAACTCTTCTTTATATAGGTATTAAGGTTAGAGGATATATAAAGACGTTAGGAGCACAATTCTCAAAGTTCAAATTACAGCTCTGCCATGCAAAAGCTATATGAATCTCTGACCTCAGTTTTCTGACCTGTAAAGTGGGTATAACAGCTACTTCAGCACTATGGTTAAGGATCAAATAAAATTACATGTGAAGTGCCTGGTACCTAGTAAGAAAGTGGTGGTGATAGCAATAGTGGCCATCACTATCATCATCCCCATTGACATACAGGGCACACATTTCTGTTCCTTCACAACACCAAATTCTTTCTTAGCCTCTTTCAAAATGCTGGTTCCATCCTCCCACAGATCCACTGAAAGATACTCTATAGCATTTCATATACTCAAAAACTAGAAAGATATATATGCTTTTCTAATTCTTTTTAAAAGAAATATTTATTCAAAAGCAAATTATCTATAAATATGTTGTCTCTGTCTAACTTTATTAAAAGACCTTTTTGTTTCAGAAAAATGGTTTGTTTAATTTAATTACTAACTCTAAATCAAATTATCCATGCAATAAAAATTTAACAAGAGTGATTAAGCTGGCATTAAATGAAATGAAATGAATGATTCTCATTAAAAATTACTATGGATGAAAGCTATATACCTCATAAGGAATTATGAGATCTTTCTGAAGCAAACATGATTATTAGTTTAATAAATAATTTCCTAGGACTAAAAAAAGAATATAAACCAAAAAAACCCCACAAAGCTGTTACCTTTGTAGCTGCAACTCCTCATGCTGTCTTTCATTATGAACCCTATTTCATTAGAAAAATGTATAACTGAATTATGGATCTCAGGATGACATAAACATTACCTATTTGTACAATGTACTGGAAAATGCCAGATGAGCTATAGCTTATGTACCAGATTAAATAACTGGCAAGGAATGACTGCAGGAGGAGAGCAGCTGAAGTGTTTCTACATGAAATCCCCAAAGGTCACAGGGAAGGTACTGTAACAGAAAGGAGCGAGAGAAAAGTTTTTAAACATGCCTCAAATAATCCACGATCAACTGGGAAGAGTCTTCTTAGAACTTGCAGGGTTTGTTCCCTTTCCGTAAAGAATGGCAGCCAGCAGAGAATGAAGGAAGCCACAACAGTACAAGCCAGTTTAATCAACAACACAAACCTAGAACAAAAACAAAGGGAACTGGTAAGATAGGGAGAGGTTAGTAATTCTGAGAAATCAATCTGCGTCTCATTACTATAAATATAATAAATGCAAATGTATAGTAATGTATAGTAAAAATGTATAGTAAAAATCTATGCCACCAATATGGGTTTAAGATGAGAGTCTACTTAAATCAGAGTTAAGAAATTCACAACTATTAAGATGTGCAATTCCCCAACAAGAAGACTATCACCATCCTTCTTAACATTTAACTTAGATGCCATTCCTATGCAGCTATGAAGAAAAATGTCAAATTGGGATGTGTTTCTAGTAAGTATATAATGTAATATGCTCTAAAGGGATGAAATCCTACAGCAATGTTCTAACAAGCCAATTCACATTACCTCCAGTAAATATACATCGGTCAAAATATTTCTCTAGTTAGGAAGATTTAAAATACAGTAATATAGAACATGACTTGATCTCTCTTTCCATTTACTCCATAGCCACCAACACATTAATGAGAAATCACCAGAAGGCAAAGGTAAGTATGCCAAATAAATTATCTGAAGTAATTTTTTGAATTCTGTTGTTTAAAAGACACTCACCCTTTTCCTTTGAGGCCTTTCTTAAAACACTTGCCAAGTAAAAAACAAAAAAATGGCAAGGAGTGGTAAAGTTCCATCTGCTTATAATTTATAGCTAAGCAAAATGCCAGGGACCCCAGCAGGTCCCAGTCGTAAGATACTCCAAGAACACCCCACAAGGCAAAGCCAAGACTCACAGAATTATATATGTTTCTGTGTCAAGGAATTATCTCAGTAATTAAAAGAGATAGATTTTGCATTTTATAGAACATTTTTCTTATGTGATTTTGTAATGATACATTATAATGAAAACGATTTCTAAATAAAAGCTGAAAGTATTGAATTGATAAACAAATTTGAAATTACATGTAGTGGCTTCAAATATATTAAATCTACTACTAAACAGAGCAACTGATTTGTTTAGGTTTAAAAGAGCTCTAAATGGTTAACACACAGCTTTGTTTTCTGCTAGGCTATTTCACAATATTACTATAACACATACCAAAATCAATGCTCCAAAAGTTAAAAAAAAAACACCAAACTTACTGATATCACTATTTTTCCTCTATAATATGCATCAATAATATAAATTAATATATGTGCTTGATTAGAAACTAATAACACTTATATGAAAACAATATCACAACTAGATTTTCAGTTGAAAACGGTGAGCTGAGTACTCATGTTTACCTCCTCTCCTTCCTGAGACCCCCTTAAAACAATAGGGAATTTTTTAAAGTATAAATTCACAGCCATAAAGGGAACAGGAAGATGCATTACAAGAGATGAAGATTTCAACACATTTCTAGAAGATGGAAAAAGGACAGAGAAGTGGCAACAAATAAACTAGAAGAAGCCTAGTGAATGCACAGAGGAAGCTCAGGCTAGCAAGGAGCCAATCCACCCTGCAAGCCCCCGAGAACTGTGGAAACAAGCAGGTTGGAGTGCTTGAGTATGTTGAAGAAAAAACAAGAGGATGCACTGAAAACTCCTAGATGGAGATGTCAAATCCCACCTCACTCCTTTGCAAAGATTATCCGGCAGCCAAAACATTTACTACCAGGCAACAAAAGAAGGAATATTTCTCCAAAGAAATGGAATAAACTATCTGAGCAACTAGTGTAGAAGTCAACACTATAGTGCAAATTCCTCCACATTGTGACATTTAAGGATCCCAGAGTACTGGCCAGAATCCTGCCATGTACCCTATAGTGGACCAAATGTATAGAAAGCTCACATGCAGCTTTCTCTTCTGCCTTATGCTTAGAATAAATACACCAGGATCAATAGACATATAAGGAACACCTATGACAGAAAAAGGACCAAAGTGAAGAGGAGAAAAGACTGACTCCTAGGAGAATGGAAATAATTCAGGGAACAGTGGGGAAAAAAAAGAGTAAACTGAAATTTAAGATATTAAATGCTTAACAGAACAAATGAAATTTAATAGAAGTGTTACTCATAAAGCAAGACAATCTTCAAAACTATAAAACAAAATGACAAAGAGATGCTCAAGATGGAGCTGAAAGATCTAATATCTGTCTAATAAGCTCAAGAAAGAAGGGAGAGAATTATCAAAAAAAATAATTTATGAGAATTTCCCAGAACTGAAGAACATGAGTCTTCAAAATGAATGACCCATAGTGTCCAAAACAACTGTCAAAAATATCTTTGCCCAAACAAATCATTATAAAATTTCAGAGCCCGAAAAGTAACAAACAGGAACAACAAAAGCAGCAGCAGCAGTAACAGTTAGTAATAGCAATAAATACTTATGTAGTGCTTAGTACCTCCCAAGTACTGCTTTAAATGCTTTACAAATATGAATTCATTTAATTCTCAAAAAGCTTAAAAAATAAGGGTTAATATCATCTCCATTTTACAAATGAGGAAAGTAAAGTAAATAGTGGTTAAAAAAGGGTGTCCCTACAAAATGACATAATCCCCAAAGCTTCCAGAGTTTGATTCAAATCACGGAGAAGATACCACTACGAATTTACCAGAATGGTTAAAAGGAAAATAACTGACAACTGGCGAAGGTGAACACCTGGGACTCCTACACCATTGCTAACAGGAGTATTAACTGGTAGATCATGCTTAAAAACTATATGGGAATATCCAAAATTAAGCAAGTGCACACCCTATAATTCAGCAATTCCACTCATAAGAAATATATTTACATGTGTACAAAGAAATATTTACAAGAAAGGTCAAAGCAACATATAGTCATCATAGCCAAAACCTGGAAACACTCCAATGTCTATCTAATAAAATCATGTGTGTTCATGCAATAGATTATAAAGCAATGAAAGAGAACGAACTACTGCTACATACAACTACACGAATAACTCACAAACAGAATGTTGAACCAAAAACACCAAGCACAAAGGAATACCTACTGTGTTGTCTTTTTTTTTTTTTTTTTTTTACAAAGGAAGCCCCTCTGTGTTTTTTTTTTTTTTTTTTTTTTTTTTTTTTTTTAGTTACGCGGGCCTCTCACTGTTGTGGACTCTCCCGTTGCGTAGCACAGGCTCCGGACGCGCAGGCTCAGAGGCCATGGCTCACGGGCCTAGCCGCTCTGCGGCACGTGGGATCTTCCCGGACCAGGGCACGAACCCGTGTCCCCTGCATCAGCAGGGGAACTCTCAACCACTGCGCCACCAGGGAAGCCCTGTGTTGTCTTTTTCATAGAAAGTTCAAAAAAGGGGGAGAACCAAACTATAGTACTAGCAGTCAGTTAAGTGGCTATCTTTGAGAAAGGAGGAGGGAGAACTACTTGGGATGCGTACAGGTGTGGTTTTGGATACTGGCAATGTTCTATTTCTCGACATGGATAATAGCCAATTCATTTACATTTTGTGTACTTCTCTGTATGAGAATATTTCAAAGTAAATATAGTATTTAAAAAATCTTGTAGGGCTTCCCTGGTGGCGCAGTGGCTGGGAGTCCGCCTGCCCATTCAGGGGACACGGGTTCGTGCCCCGGTCTGGGAAGATCCCACATGCCGTGGAGCGGCTGGGCCCGTGAGCCATGGCCGCTGAGCCTGTGCGTCCGGAGCCTGTGCTCCCCAACGGGAGAGGCCACAACAGTGAGAGGCCCGCGTACCGAAAAAAAAAAAAAAGCTTGTAAACAACGTTTTTCTTTTCTTTGTTATCAATGTTCTTGATATTATCAAACTATCTAAAAGCCATGATCCTATAATGCCAAAAAAAAGGGCTCAATTAGGAAAGAGGACTGAATAAAAAATACGATGGAAGTAACTACCTATTTGAATATCTTTGCAAGTCCTTTGACAGATATACATTTTAATTTTATAACTAAAACAGATTGGCACCAAAAGGAAAAAATATTAATTAAGCAATCATGGTGTGGATTATTTATTTTCCTTTGGGACAAACAGTAATATTTAATACATTAGAAGACAAACTGGAGAGCCATGTGCAGATTTTATCAACTTTCCTCTATAATTTGTTTATTTGAATGTTCCTTATTTTAGGTATCAAAAATTACACACATAAAATCCACATAGATTTATTCAATTTTAGTTTCCTAAAGCTCCCAGCTACCACTATCTGTTAGAGGAACATTTTGTTTTAAAACTCAAAAACTGGAAGACTGTTTTTGTAAGCATCAGAAAACATTTACAAAAGATAGAAAATGTTTCACCTTTTCAGAATTAGCTCCAGAACAGCTAATCAGTTACCAATATTCTGTTCCCAATCCAAATAGTTGTGAAAAAACATTGCTACTTTTAATTTGTACTTTACCCTTCAACTAAACACTTGCTGAAGAGATTCTTTTACCATTTAAAAAATGGTTTATATAAGCAAGAACCCTAGTAAATAAGACGTTACTAGATGACAACATTATACAAACTGAGCGTAGATTTCATGATATGCATCTGACTTCATTTCTAAATTAGTAAAGGATACTGAAAATGTCCATAGTCGATAAGAATAAGGCCTGGATACAGCAATATGCATAATGCATTAGCAATCTGTAAAGAAAATTATTGTGAAATAAGAAAGTAATCTGTTACTTGAATCAAACCGGGTAAAAGTGTAGCTTCATTTAACACAGTAGCAAATGTTCCCCTCTTACCTTCTATTTATCGAAATACTCCATTTTTATAAAGCAACTCTTTAAACACTAAAGTCTTCATGGAGGTGACGTAGTATACTTCAGTAAAAAGGAAAAAAATCCCTAAAAGGTGTTTGTCTGAGAAAGCACTTTTAGATATATAAATCAGATAAATTAATCTAATGATTAATCTATATAAAATGACCAAAGAGAATAGTCATGGGACTTCCGTGGTGGCTCAGTGTTTAAGAATCAGCCTGCCAGTGCAGGGGACACGGGTTCGAGCCCTGGTCCAGCAAGATCCCACATGCTGCGGAGCAACTAAGCCCGTGCGCCACAACTCCTGAGCTTATACTCTAGAGCCCACAAGCCACAACTACTGAGCCCGTGAGCCACAACTATACTGAGCCTGCACACCTAGAGCCCACGAGCCACAACTACTGAGCCTGCATACCTAGAGCCCGTCCGTGCTCTGCAACAAAGTGAAGCCACCACAATGAGAAGCCCGCACACTGCAACGAAGAGTAGCCCCCGCTCACCGCAACTAGAGAAAGCCTGCACGCAGCAACAAAAACCCAACGCAGCCAATAAATAATAAATAAATAAAATTCTAACACAAACCATTTGATTTTTTTTTAAAAAAGAGCATATTTGTTAACTGTGAATATATCGCAACTTTTCAAAATGACCTTCAGTTGTCATTCTCACAAGCCAACTCAAAATTCAGATTTACCAGTTAAGCAATAAATGTAGCATGCTGTGCATTTCAGCAGTAATAACTTCTAAAATTCAGTGCATCTTATTACTATATTTGGACATTAAAATAATTACTCTAAGATAAGTTAATGTTTCTAAATGAAAATTAATTGACAGAAGATATACTGTTCCCTATTATCTATTCCCAAAAGCATGACTTCCTTAAGCTCTACACTTAATAGTTAAGGTAATAAAACATTTCAGAGATGAAATGTCAGGTTACTTCAAAACTTACCTTTTTCTTAGTTGAGATTTCTTTTAAACAACAGCAGTACAAAACCACTGCAGGTATGTAAATCAGCAAATCAGCAATTAACACTGAAAAAACAAGCAAATGATTTTAAGCGTTGAGTCCATCAGGGTCTACTATAACCTATTAACAGCCTTCCTCCAACCCCGAGTGGGAATTCTATTAACACAAGGTTCCTACCCACTCTGGACAAGTCCTTTCCATGTTGAGCACTTTCCATTCCCTTCACCTGTGCCTAATTTCAACTGATACAGTACTAGAGTCTCTTAATTTTCTCTAACAAATTCACATATTAAATCAATTAGCTGTATCTAAAACCAGTTCTCTCTTTGCTCTGACTTGGACATAAAAATTAAGAATACTCAAAGCAAGGGAAGGAAACTTTTATTTTCCCCTCAATATCTGTATACTCCAAATTTTCTGATGTGAAAAATACCTCAAACGTGGAGATGCATAGGAGAATCTTTTTTAATGTGAATATTTATAAAAATTCATAAATTTTTGCTAATTAATGCCTACAAAGAGCTTGATAGGTCCAGGTGAGGAGGAAACTGAAAAAAAGTGGGAAAAAAAATAAAGCAATTCATAATTCTGAATGTTCAGTCCTTTTAGAACAAAGAAAAACTATTAAGTTCTTCAACAGTACAACACAGCTATCCAAAAAGCCTGTTTTTGTCTTGTACCACACATAAGATAAATGATAGTAAACTGTCAGTGTTAGATGCATGCAATCCTATTTTCAGCTCCAGATGCCACATTTTAGATGACACTGACAAACTGTAACATATTTGAAGGAGCACAACCAGAGGCCTCAAAACCATAATCACATTCAAGAAACTGGTTGTCTAAGAAACAGCTGAAGTATTTACGAATGTTCAACCTCGACAGGAGATGACTTCAAATGTCTGAAGGGTGTTAGATATATAAAGGATTGGACTTGTTCTATGTAGCCCAAGGAAACAGAACCTAAAATGACTAGTGAAGGTTCAATATAAGAAGGAAATTTCTAATGACTGGGGCTCTCTGAAAATACAACAGAGTCTCTAAAGGCTGTAAGTTCCCTGCAGATACAGGTATTGGCTCAGAAGCTAAATATCATGTGGTGAGTATGTGGTTCAAAAAGGATTAAAGCATTTGGGAAGAGGGAGTGGTGTGAGAGAGGGAAAGACGGGCAATACAGAGGTTATCTCTTGGGCCTGATATTCCATGACTGGATGAATAGTAAAGAGAACAAACCCTGACTAGATTTAGACTAATTAAGGAAAAGACCCAGGCTAGCATTAAAGCCTAAGTCTTGTAAAGCTTTTAAAGAAATTTAAGCTTATTACTTTCAACTTTTAAACAGCACACAATAAATGCTCAATAAACATTTGTTGTAAAGATTAATTTAGCAACACTGCAAAGCAATATAATATATGACATACAGCTGTAATTCACTGTAAAAGTGAAAGGGATTTATTAAAGCAACAGCCTAAACAAATAAAACTTTAATTTAGAGCTAACCAACTTCAGGTGAGCTATTAATATTAGCCTCACTTTACTAGGCCTCAGTTTCCTCAGCTTAAAGTAAGGATAACAACAGTATTTACCTCATTTGTGTGTCCAAATTATTAAGGGAGATAATAGTAAATGTAAAGCACCCAGAATTATTAGTTTCTACCCTTTTGTTTTTTAGCTTACATATACATTTGCTCACATATTATACATATATATGCATATTTATAGTTACACAACTATAAAAGTAAGGACAATAATAGAACCTGTCATCAGTTCAAAAACAATTTTAAGTCAAATTTTACACTCAATGCCTATTGCTCTTTTACCTGTCGCACGCATGAAGAGCTTATGTGCCTGACTCTCATATCCACGTGATGTATGGAGAGCAATCCAGTCTGGATTTATAAACTTTGCCCTGCAAATCAAACATATGTACATGCACTTTATTCTCCAATACTTTTAGCAATAAGGACATCTGAGGACATATGAATCTATTTTGAGAAGAGGCCATTGCTCCTATAAAGCAGTGGAGTTAAGGCTTAAGCTTTACTCTTTCTATTTAACCATGTGAAACTGACTAACGCTATCAGAATCTGCCATGCTTATCTTCCAACAAACCCATGTAGCGTGTTAACTAAAAGCCCTACCTTCATGATTCTTCCAGTGTGAAAACAATCTTATGTCACATTTCATTTATTAAACATATACTTTGTAAAGAGCAATACACTAATATTGACAAGAGGATCATAGTTTTATAATTTATAATCTTTTCAGTTATCATAATAGGCTATAATAAATAGCTATTAATCATAAATCATTGCATAAAACTGAACATAATTATTAAAGATAAATTAAGTTTTCAAACATATTACATTCTCCAGAACACTGCAAAGTATATCTGATTATCCTGAAGTTTGGAAACTTATTTTTAATCCAGGACGCTAATTTTTACAAAATATGAAATAGAACAAATAAAATGAGTTCAGAAGATAATGTGAAGAAGTTCCTCAAATTTCGGCTGATACACTTCAAGTCTGAAATGGAATACCAGGACAGAGTAGAACTGGTTCTCCACTAAATAGAAGCACCTAATCTTCTATAAACCATTCCATTTCTGTAAAAGAAAAAGGAATTCCAATCCCGATCTTAAATCATAAGTGAAACACTATGGTACTTCTAGTTTCTTACTTGACAGGTTAGTCAGAATACCATTTAGACCTTTATTTCTCATTTACTTTGGGCCATTCCAGGAAAAAAGCTTTCCTATGCACAACTAACTGTATTAGATATATTTCTCAGTAATCCATGCATAGTTGGTAACATCTCTACTTCAAAACAAAGCTAGATTTTTGCGTATCTTCCTAGACTTTCCTCCAAAAAAGTTATGAAAATAGTCAAACTCTGATAAACTTTCCTACAATCCAATTATAAAGGTATGGTGCTCTACAAACCATAATACAATAGTAGCTACAAACGATTTCTTCTCTATTCAACAAACTCTTCCTTACTACATCTGCTAGGGCATAAATATTTAAAGTTATGTTAAGGAAGAAAAACTTACACATATGCACATAAAAGACTATGATAAGCTGTAAGAGGTGGATAGTCCAATCCCCAATACTGTAAGTTGTTATCACTGCCATTAAAATACCTGAAAAGGAAAAAGAAAGCACCATTCCAACAATCAATATTCAAGAAATACTTATATTTAACATCTCACTTCATTTAACTTAATTAACATGAAAAAATGTTATACAAGGTTAAAAAAAAATTCATCTAAACTTCTCCCCCTCCTAAAAATTTTTGTGAACTCACAATTAAAAGTTGTTATTGAGTAGTGTGACTAAATAATTTATTGTCTAAACCAAGGTACTCTTAAGAAAGAAGCTGTAAATAATTAAGCCATAACAATAGAGGCAAACCAAGATTCTCACAGGCAAACCGGAACTTGTTATCACTCTACTATTAGTAAACTTAATGACCAACACTTATACAAAAGAAAATATGCAACGAAAAGAGAATTTGCTTCTGACGGTCTAAAAAATTAAAGAAACAATATGAAATCACAATTTAAATAAAAAATGAATGTCAAAGACCACATAAAGATTTGGTTTACAAAGAAAGAAATATTGCATGAAACAGGTATACTTTTATTAATAACACTTTGAACACAATTCAACCAACATGTAATGAGAGCCTATTGCATGCAAAATTCTGTGAATTAAGGAAGAAAGCTAGATCTAATGTTCATAACTTAACAGGCTCCTCTAACTGGTCAAAATGGGAAGGAACGAAATTATATTCAAGAGTGTTATCATTAACTTCAAAATGTAATTTTTTCTAACATATCATGGGTAGTTTTGCTTTTTACAAAAAAATAATTTAAAATAGTTCCAGGACTTCCCTGGTGGCACAGTGGTTAAGAATCCACCTGCCAATGCAGGGGACATGGGTTCGAGTCCTGGTCCAGGAAGATCCCACATGCCATGGAGCAACTAAGCCCGTGCACAACAACTACTGAGCCTACGCTTTAGAGCCCACAAGCCACAACTACTGAAGCCTGCACGCCTAGAAACCGTGCTCCGCGACGAGAAGCCACTGCAATCAGAAGCCCACACACTGCAATGAAGAGAAGCCCTCACCCGTCACAACTAGAGAAAGCCCGTGTGCAGCAACGAAGACCCAACACAGCCAAAAAAATTTTTATTAATAATTTAAAAATAAATAGTTCCAAACTTAAAAGTTTCAAGAACAGTTCAAAGAGCTTCTGTACATCAAATGTAAAAATTTATTTAACAAAAGACACCATAAGAAAAATTCAAAGACAAGAATGGGAAGAAGATATTTATTTTATACATATACACACACCAAAAACTGATTAAAATATAGAATACTATTGTATACTGTTGAATACTGTGGCAGACAGACTTTAAGGTCATCCCCATGAACCCATCTCCTGGTGTTCCTGCCTTAAGTGTGTACAATCAATCCCCTCCCCTCAAGTGTGGGCAAGACCTGTAACTTGCTTGTAAACAAAATATGACAAACGTGATAAGATGGTCACGCCTGTGCTTATGTTTTATGTATATGTAAGATTCCATCTTGCTGGCTAAGCTACAGAGACTCCCTTTCACTGACTTGGAAGAATCAAGCTGTCATGTTTTAGTAAGTGGGCATACTGGAGAAGCCACATGGCAAGAAACTGCAAGTAGACCCTAGGAAATAAGGGTAGCTTCCAACAAGAAACCAAAGCCCTTAGTCTTGTAAATGCAAGGAAATTAATTCTGCCAATAACTTGAGGGAACTTGGAAACAGTTCCTTCCCCAGTTGAGCCTCTGATAAGACTGCAGCCTCAGATGACAACTGGACTGCAACCTCCTGAAGGAGACCCTCCCTGATCATAATATTGAACTAAGCTGTGCCCAGACTTCTAACCTAAAGAAACTACAATAATAAATGTGTGTTTATGTAAGTACCATTTATGGTCACTTGTTACTTGTTAACACAGCATAGAAAATTAATGTAATTGTTTATTTTAAAATCATATAAATCATTACAAAAAAGATCAGCAATCCATCAGAAACATGGGGGAAATATATAAATATGCAAATTTGAGAAAAAATATGATGGTCAGTAAATATATTAAAAGATACTCAACAACACAAGTACTCAAGGAAATGGAAATTTTAGAAGTCTGGTGTTAATTGTTATTATTAAATATTGGTAAGGGTATATGGAAAGAGATATTCTTGTGTTGGTATCCATTAAAACTGGCTACTTTATAGAGATTCCACTTCTAGGAATCTACCTAGGAAAAACACGTACACATGTACACAGGAGAAATGTACTTTATCATTCACCTCCTAAAAGATATTTAGAGTGTTTCAGGCTTCTCATAATTATAAACAATGCTGAAATAAAGTCATTCCCACAATTACTGACTTATAAACCTGTGATTTTTTTTAAAAAGGCAACATGCTCGGGCTTCCCCTCGGGTGGTGCAGTGGTTGAGAGTCCGCCTGCCGATGCAGGGGACACGGGTTCGTGCCCCGGTCCGGGAAGATCCCACATGCCGCGGAGCGGCTGGGCCTGTGAGCCACGGCCGCTGAGCCTGCGCGTCCAGAGCCTGTGCTCCGCAATGGGAGAGGCCACAACAGTAAGAGGCCCATGTACTGCAAAAAAAATAAAAATAATAAGGTATTCCTATTATTCCTGCCTTGAATATGGTTGTACAAAGTCACAGTGCTGGTAGCCCTGGCAGTCATCTATTGATCATGGGGTGAAAAGCCTCAGGATGAAAAGCCAACATGCCAAGAAGAATAAATGAATGAGAAGAAAAATGGAAAAGCCTGAGTCCTTGATTGCTATTATTTTTTAATATTTATTTATTTATTTGGCTGTGCTGAGTCTTAGTTACAGCACACAGGATCTTCATTGAGGCATGTGGGCTCTAGTTCCCTGAGCAGGGATCGAACCCAGGCCCCCTGCATTGGGAGTGCGGAGTCTTGACCGCTGGACCACCAGGGAAGTCCCTTGATTGCTATCATTGAGCCAGTTAACCAGCCCTGCAAAGACCTACTTATTGAGTTAATTATTTTATTGCTTAAACTATTATTACTTAGGCTTTCTACTACTTGATGCCAAAACTACTCCTGACTTCACACATAAGGAACTGTCATTATAAAATTAAAGAAAAAAAGTTCAATTTTCCTCTATTACTTATAACTATGTGTATTGAAATGGAATAAATGTTTAAATTTAGAATTATAAAACTGACTTTTTTTTTTAATAGATTTATTTATTTATTTATTTTTGGCTGCGTTGGGTCTTCGTTGCGGTGCACAGGCTTCTCACTGCGGTGGCTTCTCTTGTTGTGGAGCACAGGCTCTAGGCACGTGGGCTTCAGTAGTTGTGGCAGATGGGCTCAGTGGTTGTGGCTCTCAGGCTCTAGAGTGCAGGCTCAATAGTTGTGGTGCATGGGCTTAGTTGCTCCGCAGCATGTGGGATCTTCCCGGACCAGGGCTCGAACCTGTGTCCCCTGCGTTGGCAGGCAGATTCTTAACCACTGTGCCACCAGGGAAGTCCCAAAACTGACATTTTAAAAGTTTACCTCATAGATCCTGATTTCACATTTTAGACAACTTTGTCACTTGAAAGTTTTGACTATACTATGGCTAACTTTCTAGATGAAGACAAAGATTTCACTCTTGGAAAAAAAATTTTTTTAATATTTATTTGGCTGTGCAGCGTTTTAAGTTGCCGCATGCGTTATCTTTAGTTGCGGCATGCAGGGTTTTTAGTTGTGGCACGTGGGCTCTTAGTTGCATCATGTGGGATCTAGTTCCCTGACCAGGGATTGAACCAGGGGCCCCCTGCATTGGGAGCGTGGAGTCTTAACCACTGGACCACCAGGGAAGTCCCCACTCTTGGAAAACTGAAGTTAAATGAGAAACCATTCCTCAGCCACGTTGCTAGGTAACAATAATGGCAAACTAATCAAATTTGACAAAATTAGCCCCAAAATTTAGAATATTAGAAATGTTATTTCTAATATAGATTTATATCCACTGTTGATAACAGTGAACCTGTCCCAAGGATATATTTTCTGTTTTATAAACTGTGCCACTGAGATATATCTTTTTCAATGATAGTCATTATGAATCATACAGCAATGAACTTCAAACTAGGGGGAAAAAAAGAAATCACACCATTTAAACATTAGAACTCGGCACTTTCCCTGCCATGGCCTAGGTTCATTACGGGGTCAGGGAACTAAGACCCCACAAGCTGCGCAGTGAGGTCAAGTAAATAAATAAACAAATATGCACACACCTATTAAAAAAAAAGAATAGTATCAAATATTCAGCTGACCTCTATTTTAAATACTCCAAACTTGGACTAGGGTACAGCCAACCTATTAATAGAGAGCTTAATATGAAGTTCTTGTATGTAACTCTCTCAGAAAGGAGTTATATAAAAGCAGTGACCAGGGCTTCCCTGGTGGCACAGTGGTTGAGAGTCCGCCTGCCGACGCAGGGGACACGGGTTCGTGCCCCGGTCCAGGGGGGTCCCACATGCCGCAGAGCGGCTGGGCCCATGAGCCATGGCTGCTGGGGCTGTGCGTCCAGAGCCTGTGCTCCACGGCAGGAGAGGCCACGGCGGTGAGAGACCCGCATGCCACAAAAAAAAAAAAAGCAGTGATCAAAGCAATCAAGAGGACAATATAAACAGTTTGCACAACCAGGTTTAATCAATAATCTACCAGGCACCTAATAAGTAAAAAAATACTGTCATCAATTGTTATCAGAATGTGTTCAACAAAAATGACAGTGCATGGATTTCTGTGAGATATAACTACAGCTAACATTTATTGAGAACTCATTACACTTCAGGCACTGGTCTAAAGTGCTTTAAATGAATCATTTTATTCAATCCTCACAATAACCCAGTGAAATATGTATTCTATTATTTCCATTCTATGAGTGATAAAACTGTGGCAGAGATAGTTAAATAACTTGCAAAAGCTCACACTGCTAGTAAAGGGTACAAGCCTTGATCTGAAGTCTGGCAGTCTGACTCTAGCCCTACACTCTTCACCACTAAGCTACTGCTTTTTTTTCATCTCATATGTTCCTTACAGGAGGAAGCTTTGCAAAACCTCCAGAAGAAATACTCTTAGTCCATAAACTTCCACAGTTTATGTCCTGAGGAGCTTCCATGGCATACAGTGTCCTATCCTCCAAGTTCTAGTTCAGCACCAGATTCCAGCTGGTAACTAAATATATGGGTAACTTTCAGGAGGATGAAATTTCAAAATGAACCGACAATATGCAGGGTAATATATGTGACATCAGTATACAGGAAGATGAGGATTCTGAAGGTTAAGAAATAGCATATTTTCCTTTTAAGTATCTTCAAATAATCTACATTAACTGACCGATAAACAATAAAATCAAGTTAAAATTATCCATACCATTGTTTGATCGGTAAATTAATAGTAATCTCTTGCCAGTGTCTCTGAGCTTCATAATCACCAAACATAGGGGGCTTTCCAGCACCTAAGATGAAAGGTAAAAAAAGCAAAATAAAAATATACTTTAGTATATCAGTGATTTTATTTCCTTATGAAATAAAATCCTTATGAAAATTTTCTAAATTATAGAGATAGTATAGGTGGAGGAAAAGAACACAGAAGTTACCTAAAAAGTCAGAGAGATGAGGTCTGAATCCTAGCACTGCTAGCACACTGAGTGACTGTGTAACCCCGAGCAAATGACTTAACCTCCCTAAGCCTCAGTACATTAAAAACAGAATCAATATTGTCACCTAAAGGACTGTTGGAATAAAGAAAATAATGAACATAAAATAACCTGTATAGTACCTGGCACACATAAACATTCAATAAATATTGTTAACATTAATTAGTTATTAACATTAGTTTCTTTTTTTTTTTTTTTTTTTGGCTTTGCCGCACGGCATGTGGGATCTTAGTTCCCCAACCAGGGATCAGACCTGCACCCCCTGCATTGGAAGCATGGAGTCTTAACCACTGGACCACCAGGGAAATCCCTTAATTAGTTTTTAATTAATTAGTTGATGATACTAATCATAAGATATCCAAGTTTATTTTTACTTCATGAGAAAGACTGTCAACTATACTATCCAATAAGTATCATAAAACAATAATAACAAACGTCTATATTTTACCAAGGACTTTTACAAGCTAAATATAAATAACTTAAGGTCAAGTACAGAACCAAAAACGGACTATATATTGCAAAGACATTGGTCAGGTCAGGCTTTGATGTCAAATGAGTTATATAAAAACTGCCACGGGCTTCCCTGGTGGCGCAGTGGTTGAGAGTCCACCTGCGGATGCAGGGGACACGGGTTCGTGCCCCGATCTTGGAAGATCCCACATGCCGCGGAGCGGCTGGGACCGTGAGCCATTGCCACTGAGCCTGGGCGTCCGGAGCCTGTGCTCCGCAACGGGAGAGACCACAACAGTGAGAGGCCCGCGTACTGCAAAAAAAAAAAAAGAAAATCAAACAAAAACTGCCACTTTCTAGTTTTTTTTTTACTTCAGAATTGCAAATAAGGGATAATGGATCTTTAATAACTAACAATTGACAGTGTCTACTACATACCAAATACAACAATGGAGCAGTTATTATTATCACCCCCACTTTACAGCTAGCAAAACAGAGGCAATGGTCACCCAGGTAATGAATAGCAGAGTCTGGACTGGAACCCAGGCAGACTGGCTCCATAATCCATGTTCTGGGCTCCTACTGTGTATTGCCTCACAACTTGGTTAAGGCAGGTTGTTAACCTTAAATCATTTTAAATGACATAAAGGTAATTCCATTTAGTAAATAGTAAACAACCACTATTTAGCTAGCAGTTGACTACAAAACTGTGAGAAGGCCCAAATAGGTACAGTACAGACACAGGTTTCTTAATCAGCAAGTGAAGATCACATATAGTCAAATATATTCAATAATCCATTGGGAAGGTGTGCCACATTGGTGAATGATATGTTATCAATCACCAAACTCTAACCCAGACGTTCTCCAGCGTTAGAACACTACATTAAGTAGAGGTTTTGCATTTAACAGCTGTATTATACCACTATTCTTTAAATGCTAGCATCTCCACCCAAGGAGATACTCCCAAGTATGATATAATCATGGGAAAAGCAGATTAACATCTCCAAAGCATATACACATTGAGTGACTGCCGCAAAACATTACCCGCAGTACAGGCACATGTATACACACACACAAACCTACCGCTGTCTCTCTCTTAGAAAGTACCATATCTTATTCATTTTTGCATTCTCAGGATGTAACTGCACCTAGCAGATTCTCAGTGAATGATGATGTAGGAAGGATGTCAATATTATCAGTATGATATAGCAAGGATTTTTAGTTCAAAAAGATTTGAATTTTTGAGTCCCTGATTTTCCACTTACTGAATGTGCAACACTAAGCAGTTTGTGATGGCAGACCAATTAATTATGCGAAGGCTACTTTAACACAATGCCCATATACTGGTTCTTGTCTCAAAACATCTTTAAGTTACTATCTAGCATTTTGAAATTCCAAGCCTCAGCTCATGCTGCTTACTTCCTCTCCCTATTCATACACCTCTTTTATCAACTCGTATCCAACCTTTAAGAACCATGCAACTGCCAAATTCTCCACAAAACCTTCCCTTATAAATTAAAAACATACTGATCATTAATTATTGACTTCTTAGAACTAATCTTTATTAAGGGCAAACTATAGACATCATACTTATATATATTATTTTATTATTCATTACAGTAAGTCTAACAAGCAAGTGTTGAAATTCTTATTTTCTTCATATTAGGCTAGGGATTGTCAGAGTGATTAAGGAAAAAGAATTATTAGCAACTGCAGTAGTGAAAACTTTATTAAGTACTTAAGAGCAAAATAAAATGCCAAGAGCTTTAGATGTAACTCATTTGATCTGCAACCTATGATTTTACCAGCATTTTACTGATAAGGAGACTGAGACCCTGAAATTTTAAAATAACTTGCCCAGTGTCACACAGCCAATAAGACACAGCTAGTAACATTCAAACCCACCGGCGTTAAATCTCAATACCTGCGTCCTTGTCAGAGAGTAAACAGTAGAGCCATGATTTGAATAGGAAATAGAAGACAATAGCCATAACAAGAAATAAATACCAAACTTGAAATATATCAATTGTTTAGTGAATTGAAAACCCATTACCACAGTATCTCAGAGCTATACCTCCTCCTTCTGTTTAATAAACAGCATGTGAAAAAAATGTAGAAATCAAAATAGTTAAGTCAAGTAGATTTTAAAAAGGAAAAAAAAATTATTGACTTCTCATAATACTTATATTTTCAGTATCATATATTTTGTCACATGATTATACTATTTTCTAATAGCTACCCAAATAAGAATTTTAATTCCAGTGGACATAGAATGTGATTTTTCCAGAGTTCACAGGAAACATATTGCTAGGCATATAGTACATACTTTCAGTTAAAACTTGCTCAGTTAACTGAACAGGAGGGGGGATTAACTTACAATTTATTTATTTATTTATTTATTTATTTATTTATTTTGCGGTACGCGGGCCTTTCACTGCTGTGGCCTCTCCCATTGCGGAGCACAGGCTCCGGACGCACCAGCTCAGCGGCCATGGCTCACGGGCCAAGCCGCTCCGCGGCACGTGGGATCATCCCAGACCGGGGCACGAACCCGTGTCCCTTGCATCGGCAGGCGGACTCTCAACCACTGCGCCACCAGGGAAGCCCAACTTACAATTTTTTTAAAGAAGGAAAATAATTTCCCACTGAATAAACCTTATCTTTACGCGTGCACTTTATAGATGTGTGTGTGCTGTGGGGGTAGTTTCTTTTTTTGGTGATACAGCTGCTATCTACAGGGAGAAAGGAATTGATTTTTATTTTTTTTCTTTTGCTTTTGTTTGCTTGTTTTTGGCCCACTGGGATAATACCTATACCGTGGGCATAGGAAACTACTTAAGTCACAGAGGATCTTAAGTAGTTTCCTACACCTGAAAAAATCCAACTATCTAGATTTTCTGAAATTGCTCTAGACTTGGGGTCAGTGTGGAAGAATTTATTACCATTCTCTAACAAAGAGAAGGGTGGATAATGACTCTCTTCAGGGTTGAGAAACAAGTTTCTATCCAGAGTCTGACCTACCTCAATAAATGCAGCTGACACTGGCTATGAAATTAGTACTTAAGTTTTTAAAACTGCTAAAGTGCCCTTAAAGCAACCCAGAAGACCAACCCAACCGTACCTATCGGAGCTTCATTTGGGAAGGGCAAAATGGATTCCTTCTACTGTGATCAATTCTGCAAATTCATTTACATGAGATTCAGAATTACATAAAGAAAACGTATTAATGTACATTTACAAAGCTTCAATTTTGTCTCATTCTTAGGAAAATGGGCTTAAGCACCACTTAAATGTTCATTTTATTAATTGCTGATCTATTCAGAATTATGTTAGAATTTAAAAAACAAGTAGTTTCTTTGATAACAATACATACTAATTGCCTTTACAATGAAACTTTAAACATTCTAAGGGAAGAGAATTTGGTTAAAATTTTCCATAATAATCCCCCTTTTATATATTCTTAGTGAGTGACAAGAAACATTACAAACAACAATGGGTAAGCTGAGAAACTATACAGTATGTGCATTTCAAAAGAAGAAATAACGGACTAATACTAACCAAGCTCACCTGAGCTTCCTCACTCCAGGGCTTCCTAATTACAATCTTAAAACAAGAAAAACAGAAAGCAAACTAAAATAAGCATGTTAAAAGCAAATTATAACCAAAATAAGTATTTTAATTAATAGAGGGAAAAAAATCTCAACAGAGTCACAGATGTTACACTCATTCAGTAATCCTCCCAGCCTCCTCTGATATAGAAGTTCGTCACACGTGAACACTAAATGTCACACTGTTTACGATGGAGTTGAGAACTCTGACAGAATCACCATTTTTCTTAGTATTTAGCATTTTTATTTTTCTTATCTGAAAAATAACAAAAATATATAACAACCACCTACAAAAGATGCTACAAATATTTTAATATGCAATAACAATACTCCTCTTACATAGTGATCCAAAAATACTCTTGTTCTGTTGACTTTCTTAGAAGACAATTTAAGAGTAAGGTTTAACTTTTTTGTTTTTGAAGTATAGTTGATCTACAATGAGGTGTTAGTTTCAGGTATACAGCAAAGTGATTCACTTATACATATATATATATCTATGCTTTTAAAAATTCTTTTTCCTTATAGATTATTACAAGATATTTAGTATAGGTCCCTGTGCTATATAGTAGATCCTTGTTGGTTATCTATTTTATATATATATAGTAGTGTGTATGTTAATCCCAAACTCCTAATTTATCTCTCCTCTCCCTTTCCCCTTTGGTAACCATAAATTTGTTTTCTATGTCTGTGAGTCTATTTCTGTTTTATAAGTAAGTTCATTTGTATCATTTTTTTTAGATTCCATACACAAGCAATATCATGATATTTGTCTGTCAGGCTTACTTCACTTAGTACGATAATCTCTAGGTCCATCCATATTGCTGCAAACAGCATTATTTCATTCTTTTTTATGACTGAGTAATAGTCTATTGTACATATTCTTTAACCATTCATCTGTCAATGGACATTTAGGTTCCTTCCATTGTATATACTACTGCAATGAACACTGGGGTGCATGTATCTTTTCAAATTATAGTTTTCGCCAGATATATGCCCAGGAGTGGGATCGCTGGATCATACAGTAACTCTATTTTTAGTTTTTTAAGTAAACTCTATACTGTTAAGAGTAAGGTCTAAAATAAGCAACAGGACTTTCCTGGTGGTGCAGTGGTTACGAATCCGCCTGCCAATGCAGGGGACACAGGTTTGAGCCCTGCTCCGGGAAGATCTCACATGCCACAGAGCAACTAAGCCCGTGTGCCACAACCACTGAGCCTGCGCTCTAGAGTCTACAAGCCACAACTACTGAGCCTGCATGTCACAACTACTGAAGCCCGTGCACCTAGAGCCCATGCTCTGCAACAAAAGAAGCCACCGCAAGGAGAAGCCCGCGCACCACAACGAAGAGTAGACCCCGCTCGCAGCAACTAGTGAAAGCCCGCAGCAGCAACGAAGACCCAACACAGCCAAAAATAAATAAATAAATAAATAAATAAATAAAATAAGTAACAGGAGTCCTGTTTTCAGATGAGGGAAGTAACTGAGTAAACTCAGACTTTAGGAGAGAAATGTTAGAATAAGTAATGTATGTAAGCCACAGGGATAGAAAAGTATTATATATGCATGCTGTTCTCTACTTGATTCCCATTAAGCATTTGATTATGTACACTAGTAATACTGAAATGGTGTGATTTTTTAAAATTATTTAACCCTATACCCTGATATTAATTTAACTTTCTCTTGAGATAAAGAGTGCAAAGAAAATAATATATCTGTCAAAATTAGAAATTTTGTGTGTGAAATTGCAGCAAGAGAGAAAAGACAAATCACCTACTAAGGAATAACAATTAAAATGACAGCTGATGTCTGAACATAAGCAACAGAAACTAAAAAACAATGAGAGAAGATTTTCAAAGTATTAACAGAAAATAACTGTCAATACAGAATTCCATATCCAGAAAAACTTTACAACAAAGAGCAAAATAAAGGTATTTTCAGACAAAAATGGGGTTTGCCAGTAACAGACTCTCACTAAAAAAAAAAATACCTCCCAAAAAATACCTCCCAGGAAGAAAGAAAATGATCTCAAAGGAAGATGTACTATGTAAGAAGAAAGGGTAAAAAGAAAATGAGGGTAAAACTGGGTAACTATAAATTATATAAAATAACAGTGACTAACATCTAAAATCATGAAAGAACTGAAATCCTAGGCAATAATACTGTTTTAATTTGAGGCAGGAGGTGAAGATTTGTAAGTAGAGTTAAAACATTATAAGGTCCTAGTGTTGTTCAAAAAGAGGATATAAATATGAATTTTAGGTTTTGTTAAGTTAAATATGTATGTGAAAATCCCCAGAGTAAGCCCTGAAAGAACAAAATAAAGTATAGCTTCCAAATCAGTAGGGGAGAGAAAATGGAATTAGGGAGGGGAATTGGTTAGACATATTTAAATCACAGGGATTCAGAGGTAGAGGGTAAGAGAATAGAAGATATACCAAGCAAAAATTAACCTAAAGAAAACTAGTAAAGTTATATTAATTTTACAGGAAATAGACTTTAAGACAAAAGCATTACTGTAAATAAACAGGGACATGATAATGATGTCATGAAATTCAAGTCACAAGGAAAAACATTCTAAATCACCTAATAATATAGATTCAAAATATTCAAACAAAAATTGACAGAACTACAAAAGGAAACTGCAGCTCTCTCAATAACTGGTAGATCAACTGGGCAAAAATCAGTAAGAATATAAAAAATTTGAATCAAAACAACTGATATTAAGTAAATGGATATATGCAGACTATTAAACTGGAGAATATATATTTTAAACCAAAAACAATTCCAGTCTTGAGTACTATTCCAGATTTTAGGAAAGAGGGTATACTCCCTAATTCATTTTATGTGGCTAGCACATCCTTGATAACAAATCTGACAAAGGCATTTTAAGGAAGTAAAATTGCAGGCCAATTTTATTTGTAAGCATGGATGCTAAAATCATAAATAAAAAATTAATAAGCCAAATCTATCAATATACTTTAAAAAAAAGATAATATAACACAAATAGAGTTATTCTAGGAATGCAAGGTTGGTACAATGCTAGAAAGAACAAAAACATACTCAATGGTAAACTAAAAGCATCTATTAAAATTAGGAACAAGAGAAAGAAGCCAGAATCACTACTTCTATTCAACACTGTAATAAGGTCCTAGAATTAAGAAGAAAAAGGAAATAAAAAGGGTAGGAAGTAGAAAAGAAGAAATAATACTGTCATTATTCATAGATCACTTTATTTTACACAGAAGATCCAAAAAATACTTCAGAGAAATTATTAGAATTACAAGTTTAGGAAAGTTACCAAATATTAAAAAATAAACATTTTTATACCCCTGGAAAAAGCATTTAGAAAAGCAATTTTTTAAAAGATACCATCTACAATGGTGAGGAAGAAAAGATATTTAAGACACCTAGGAATACATCTAAGAAAGGATGTATAAGACTTTCGTGTAGAAAATATAAAATTTTGTTGAAAGACATTAAAGAAGACAAATAAATGGAGAAGCATACCATCTTAATGAATCAGAAGCCCTACATACTATGGTAATGATTGTCAATTCCACCCAAATTAATCAATAGTATAGAATATAATTCCAGTCAAAATCCCAACAGGGTTTTTCATAGGACTTTAACAATCTGATTTTTAAAAAAGACATATATGGGGAATTCCCTGATGGTCCAGTGGTTGTGACTCGGCGCTTTCACTGCCATTCAATCCCTGGTCAGGGAACTAAGATCCCATCAGCCAAAAAAAAAAGACACATGTGTGTACTAGCTTTCTATTGCTGCATAACAATTATTACAAAATTAGCAGCTTAAAACAATATTCTTTTGTAATCTAATAGTTCTACAGGTCAGAAGTCTGGGTGGGCATAACTTGGTTCTCTGTTCAGGGCTCACAAGGCCAAAATAAGGTGTCAGCCAGTCTAGACACTTACCTGGAGGCCTGGGGAAAGAATTCAGTTCCAAGTTCATTCAGGTGATTGGCTGCAGGTCTGAGGTCGCTGTATCTTGCTGGGGGCTACTCTCTGCAACTAGAGGCCACTCCTATTCCTTCTCACATGGCCCCCTCCATTGTCAAACCAGCAAAAGTGCTGAGTCCTTATGATCTGAATCTCTCCAGGGTTCCCTTCTACTGTCAACTGGAGCAAGTTCTCTGCTTTTAAGGTCTCATGTGATTACAGTGGGCAAACCTGGATAATCCAATGCAATCTCTCTATCTTAAAGTCAATTATGTCATATGACATAACATAATCACTCCCAAATAGATCTCATCATTTTCACAGGTTCTGGGGATTAAGGCAGGACATCTTTGGGGGACCATTTAAGAAATTCTTCCTACTACAATATGAAAGAGAAAAGCCCAGAATAGCTCAGACACCAGTGAAGTGGAACTATCAGGTGGGAGAACTTGCCTCACAACATATCAAGACAAGGTAAAATTATAGTAATAAGACATGGCAGTGATGAAACAATGGATCAGAATGGAGAGCCAGAAACAGACCCTTGTGTGTATGAAAACCTGATATAGACAGAGCTGGTAGTGCAGATTTATGGGAAAGGATGGACTATTCAATAAATGAGCTGAAACAACTGTTTTTATCCATGTGAAAAAAAAAATTTTTAATGGCTCCCTAACTCACATGTTATACATAAAGTTCAGTTCTAAGGAGATAAAGACTTAAACAGGAAGGACAAATCTTACAATTTTTTTTTTTTTTTTTTTTTTTTTTGTGGGCCACGCAATGCAGCTTGCAGGATCTTAGTTCCCTGACCAGGGATTGAACCCACGCCCTCAGCATTGAAAGCGCAGAGTCCTAACCACTGGACTGCCAGGGAATTCCCAAATCTTACAATTTTTAGAAGAAAATTTTAGAAAAATATCTTTGTGACCCAGAAGTAGGGAAGGATTTCTTAAAGATACAAAAGCACAAATCATAAAGGAAAAAGATTGGTAAATTTCATTATTTTAAAGTCAAAACTTTTTGTTCATCAAAAGACACTGTAAAGTGTGAAAAGATAAGCCATTACCTGGGAGAAGATATCTGCAACTTGTACAAAGGTTAGCTTCCAGAATACAGAACACATAGGAAAAAAACAAAAGCCAAAATATAGAATACATAAGAAAAAAACTAATATAAATGTACAAATGACATAAGCAAATATCACAGAGAAGGAAATACAAATGACTAATAAACACAAAAGTATGCTCAATCTTTTAGAAATGAAATTCAAAATAAATAAATGAATTCAGCAATGAAGGAAATTAAAATTAAAATCACAATAAAATATCATTTCACACACTCCAGCCTGGCAAAAATTCAGAAGTTTAACACTACCAAATGCTGTGAAGAATGTGGAGTAATAGGAACCCTCCCACTTGGGAAGTGCCTCAATACTAGAAAGGCTCAGAATGGACCACCTACATAAAATTGGCTCTAGGAATTGGCACAAATGATTTCTGGTTCATCTCTTGCACTTGCTTTGTTCTAGCTCTGAGGTTAGGCATGAGCTTAAAGAGAAATTGGACAAAATACGAGCTGCCTACTTTGATTCTAGCCAAGAAAAAGAAATCCTGCTATTGGCCCTGCCAAGGTCACCACCAGGCTGCATTTGGAGTATGAAGCTAGAAACTAACTCTAATAACAAAGTGTTCTCTGTGACCAGCTGAAGATGGATTTATGTGTTCCTGTGCCCCCAGCCAAAGTGCATCTCCCAAAATTCCCCCTTTTTGCTATGACTAAAATGCACCCAAATCTTAACATAACCAAAAGAGAATTCATTACCTTCCCCCACTGAATCTGCCCTACCTCTCAGTTTTCAGTCTCAGTATCTCTAAACTTAGAAACCAGACTCATTCTCAAACTCTTCCTTGTTATTTATCCTTGCATACAATTAGTCATTAAATTTTGCTGATTTTTACCTAATGTGGCTCTCAAATTTAGTCACATTTTTACCTAATATGGCTCTCAAATTTAGTCACTTAGTGCAGGCCCTCATCATCCCTTTCCGAGACCACTGAAACCAGCTATGCATAACAACTTCAAATAAGCGTTATAAACATACATGAGGCCACTGCACATAGATGCTACCATCAGTCTCTACACGTTCTACTCCAAACACCATGCTGCCTCTAAAGCTGTCTTCTTAAAAAACAAATCTGATTATGTGAATTCCCGGCTTAAAAACCTCTATTGCCCAAAAGATAAATCCCTCACACGTTACTTCGGCTCACAGTCTGCCTCAAATTTATTTCTGCCACCCCATCTCTTACTGTTCCACTTACCATGCACCCTGTATTCCAGTCACACCTACATCCTCACCAAACCTCAAAGAACTCTCATCCCTTGGTCGTGCTATTTCCTCTTACTGGAGTACTCTCCTCACCTCCTTTTCTGCCTAGTAAAATTCTTCCCTCCCTTTTAGAACAAACTTTAATGTTATACAGCAAATCCCCTACACACTAATGAGTTCCATTCCGAGAGCATGTTCGTTAAGTCCAACCAAGTTAGCCTAGGTACCCAACTAACACAATCGACTATATAGTACTGTACTGTAATAGGTGTAATACTTTTCAAACAAATAATACATAAAAAGCAAACGAACACAAAAAATAAAGAAAACATTTTTAATCTTACAGTACAGAACCTTGAAAAGTACAGTAGCACAGTACAACAGCCCGCATACAGGGGCTGCCATCGAGTGAACAGGCAAGAAGAGTCACTGACTGGAGGACAGAGAGGAGGTGGGAGGTGGTAGAGCTGAAGGATCGTCAGCGATAGGAGACAGAGGGCAAGCTGCAATTTCACTCAGCCCTTACGTTGACGGCACAGGTTCTGGTTCCTTGCTGGATTCAATTCTACCTACCCTCTTGAAAAAACAATCCAGTGATGTCTGGGCAGTAGCTCTTTTTTTCTCGGCATAGATGACACGGTAGCACTGAATTGCATTCTGAATGGCTGTTGCAACCTTCGTGTACCATTCTACGTTCGGGTCCTGTGCCTCAAAACTAACTGCCTCCTCAAATAAAGATAATCCCCTTGCCATTTCCTGTGTCGTGAATCTCTTCGGTTCTTCAGTTACTTCTTCCTCTTGTCTCTCTTCGTCCTTTCTCTGGGCCTCCAATTCCTGGCACTTCTTAGCAGTACCAGCTATGTCACTGCTGCTTTTACACTTGCTTCTGGACATCCTGGGCTTGAAATAAAGATACTGTACTACTGTACTCTATACAGTACTGTAAAGTACACAAAAGCACAACCACTTGTAGAGGATGCACACACGTGACAAGGTACGCCAGTCACGTGAACTAATTTACATGATTGGACAGGCGAATACACGTCCGCATCTTTGAAAGTTCACAATTTGAAGGTTCGTATGTAGGGAACTTACTGCATTCTAAGCCTTTCTCATCTGAATTAGAAGTCCCTTGTGCTCCCAGTCTACTTTGTTTATACCACACTATATTTTAATGTAATATATACCTACATATCTGCCCTACCCACTAGACTGTGAACTTCTCTAGGGAAGTAAAAGTGTGATTCTAAGACCCAGTTACAACATTTCGGCGGGGCGGGGGGGGGGGTTCCCACACACATCCAGCAAGCAATTATCTGGACACCACCTGGGTATCCTATATCTCAACTAAATTCTGACACTATCTACCTGGAGATAGCATTAGATCCTATAAGTTATGGGTTCAGTCCTACAAGACTGCATCCCACACCCCACACCCACTTCAGACACCACTGTCAAGACCCACTGCCTACAGGTTGCAGGTTGCCCCCTCCAACTCAGGGTGTCAATGGCAAATCCAGGTTATCACACGTACTTCTGACTGACAGGCTATAGATCAGAGGTACCCACAATCTCCTCTTTAGGTTCAATCAATTTGCTAGAGTGGCTCACAGAACTCAGAGAAACATTTTTCTTACAGATTACTGGTTTATTATAAAAGGATGTAAGTTGGGAACAGCCAGATGGAAGAGATGCATAGAGCAAGATGTGGGGAAAGGAGAGCAGAGCTTCCATGCCCTCTCCAGGCATGCCACTCTACCCGCATCTCCACGTGTTCACCAACCCAGAAGCTCTCCAAATGCAGTCCTTTTGGGTTTTAATAGAGGCTTCATTACATAAGCATAACTAATTAAATCACTGGCCATAGGCAATGATTCAATCTCTAACCCTTCCCCTCCCCTCCCCAGAAATCAGGGGGTGGGATTGAAAGTTCCCACCCTCTAAGCATAAGGTTGGTTTGCCTAGCAACCAGCCTCCATCCTTAAGTGGGGGACCCAAAGCCACCTCATTAACATAACAAAAAACAACTTTATCATCTCACTTAGAAAATTCCAGCAGTTTTAGGAGCTCTGTGCCAAAACCACAGATGAAGACCAAATATATATGTCTTATTATGAATCACAATATCACAGGTACATACCATGTATTATTCTTGGTCACCCTAAAGACCAGACCTAAAGATATGATCACCAGCAAGACCTATTTTTGCTGCACAGCAGACACTCGGTAAATATTTTGGAGTTAAATGATCTGATGTCAGGATCAAATGAGAAAACAGTTATGAACCACTAATGTGCTGATTTTATTCCTACATTACTAAAAATAAAGCACAATCCATACATATTATCTCAATCCTCACAACAACTCTGTTAAAGTACATATTAATATTCATACTTTGTAGAAGAGGCACACAAGGTTCATGAAGATTAAGAACCTTCTCCAAGGTCAGGCAGCCAACAGGTGAAAGAAGTAAGATTTGAACCCAAGTCTATGGCTGCATTCAAGTGATTTTACTTCCTCAATATTCCTTAAATTCACTTCTCCATCTTTCAACTAACTGCCTTAGTTCAAGACTTCTTTCTCAGAGGCCAGAGAGCAGAGTTAAAGCACTGACTCTGGAATAAAATATAACTATATTTGAGTCCCAGTTGTCATTTATTGGTTGTCTCATTTTCCACTTGTAAATTAGAGATAATACCTATCTTCAGTGGTGTGGTATTAAGGAAAATGCTCAGTGTCTAGCATTTGGTAAATACTTAAAAAAGAGTAGCTCTTAGTTCTATTATTAAGATTGTCTCATTTGTCTCTTTACACCCAACCTTCTTGCTACAATCATTTTTTATTATAATGAAAGTTATTTTTCTAAGACAAAAATAATTTCCCGAGCTAACTGTATAGCCAAACCTCTAGCCATCCCTCCCCATCCTTTTCGTTCCTTCTTTTTATGCTATCCAATACCAAACACTTCTAACCATGCTCTCATGCCATCTACCATGTCTTTGCACATGTTCTGCTGTCTAGAATATCTTCCCCATTCCATTTGCCTAGCAAATTCCAACTCATCCTTCAAACCTTGAACTCAAAAATCATCTTCTCTGAAAAGTTTTCTCCAGTGCATCCTGATCACTCATTTCTCTGTTACCTTTGAACCTCACACATACTTCAACATTATAATTATCGCATTGTATTGTGACTACTTATCTACTAAAATGTGGACTCTTTAAGTACTGGAGCTGTTAAATATTTAAGTACTCACCTGGAATTTCTAGCACTTAGCATAATGCCTGGAACATGAGAAGTATTAAATAAATACTCACAAGGTTAAGTTTAATCACATCCCCAGCCTCCAGGACCACACTCCATCAATTCCTCCTCCCTTACTCTCACATCATCCCCAATCTTATTCTCCACTGATCTCTTCCTTTCAATGTAGTAACATGCCTTCTCTACCCTAAACAAACAGAAAAGCCTCTTTTGATTCTGCTCCCCCTTTGAAGTACTAGCTCATTTCTCTCTTCAATGCCTAATAGATAATTGTTTCTCAACCTGTCATCTTCCCAGTTAAAACACATCTTTGTTTTATCATTATCACAAAGCCCATGCTTCTATTTAGCTCTTATACAAATTCTATTTATTAGAATTAGATGCTTAAGTGTATTTTCTTGACTACACCAATAAAACCTAAAATTCTTCTCTGTCCTGGTCAGAAGACTATAAACTATTACCAAAAACTAAAAACCTCAAAAAACAAACAAGAAAAATGATTCAAAAAATTATTTACCTATCTTAAACGAAAAATGCATTACCTGAGTAAGAATTAAGAGAAACTGTCCACCGTACTGTTAGTCCTAGTAAGACAACAGCTGTCATCAAGTAGCATTTCTCCATATTTCTTCTCAAATGTAGGGAGAGGAAAAATAACAGGACCAATGCTGGAATACTTTTAACACGCAGTCAATCACTTCTTTTCTTGATCAGAGAAATGTTATCAATTCTTTGGAATCAGGAATTTGAGAGGATTTTAAGTGATGCTTTGTTTCCAGTCAAATACTGATTTTTATGTCTATGAAGAAGTAGCCTGCAGAAAAAAAGAAAAAAGATACCAAGAGTTAGCTGAGCATAGTACCTACAACAACAAACCCATTAAACCAAGTAGAAAGATGGAGAAGTGGGGGAAGCGGAGGCGGGGAATCAAGGAAAGGGGATAATTTTAAGTTCCTTATCCCCTAGTCCTCTAGTTGGGAAATGGACCTCAAAATGTAGCTCTCCCTATTAAATGTGACTCAATATATCTAAAGATATAGTAAGGATCTGCTCTCACAAGGAAATATTTCTGAGTGAAGAAAAACAACACAGATGTGTAGATAGTAGGTCAGTTCTAAACAGAGAATTTTTACCTACAGGTAAAAACAAGACCACAAAGATAAACAAAGGGGTGATTTTACCTTTGGTATAGACAGAAAAAGGACTTTTATCTTTATATTCAGCTTGAGAAAATCTTCCACTAAAGTAATTTATGTAGTTTGATTTTTCTTTTCTTCCAAAATATACTTGAACTAACTACACCTACTTTCCATTCTAGAGAATGAACCTTTGTCAGAATCAATAAGAATAGCCCCAACTCTTAAGAGAAAATACAAAAGCAGTAAAATTAATTAACCACTTACATGCTTCATTTTTTTTTTACTTTTTCCCTATTGGGTAGGGGTTCTAAAAGTTCAAAGATTTGAAAAATCATGGGCCGTTTTAACCACAGGATATAATTTAATTTACATATATTCAGAAAAATGCAATTAATATATAAATGAAAATTTTAGGGAAAAATTGGCATATTCTACCTACAGGTCAAAAAAGTATTTTCTTACTTAAAAATAGCAAGGGACAACTCTAGAACTAATAAGTCTAGCATCTCAATTAGGTAGAATGACTCAAAGCATTTAATAAGGCTATGTGACTATATTATTCAAATTTGGTTTATATAAATTTCCTTTTTCTTTCCTCCCTCCTACTGCATCCACCTTTGATCATTCCACTGTTCATTAGAAATTCTACCACAGAGGCAAGGTAGGAGGAAAAATTAAAATTAAATCACTTTCCGATGTTGATTTCAGGTTTGACACAGTTTATAGGCCATTTATAAACTTTTCAAATCCTTTTTTAGTCTAACTCGAAAAGCCCCTTTTAACAACGCATTGCACTATATATTTCAGAATTGCAATACAACACTCTATTTTCTGCTGAGATATCAAGTTTAAAATTGACTTTACAAATGCTAATTCCTGGATTTAAAAATACAGCTTAACTAATATTCCATCTTGAAATTTAAATCACTAATACAAACAAGTTAAATCAATAATCCACAACATGTAATAATCATAATAAACTTTAAAAGAACATAATGCTTAACTAATAACATGCTGATCAAGTTTTTTTGTTTATTGGCTGCACCACGTGGGTTGCAGGATCTCAGTTCCCCAACCAGGGATTGAACCCAGGCCCCCGGCAGTGAAAGCAAGGAATCCTAACCACTAGGCCACCACGGAACTTTTCTGATCAAGTTTGTTAAAAGCACAAAGATGGGGCTTCCCTGGTGGTGCAGTGGTTAGGAGTCCACCTGCCAATGCAAGGGACATGGGTTCGAGCCCTGGTCTGGGAAGATCCCACATGCCGCGGAGCAGCTGAGCCCGTGCACAACTACTGAGCCTGCGCTCTAGAACCCGCAAGCCACAACGACTGAAGCCTGTGTGCCTAGAGCCCATGCTCTGCAACAAGAGAAGCCACCTCAGTGAGAAGCCCGCGCACCTCAACAACAAAAAAAGAGTAGCCCCAAGTAGAGGAAGCCCACGCACAGCAACAAAGACCCAACATAGCCAAAAATAAACAAATAAATTAAAAAATTTAAAAAATTTAAAAATTAAAAAGAAGCACAAAGGTGGAACAGCTGACAGATGAAGAATCATATCCAAAAAGACTTGGACAACATCTATGATGGACCAAATCTAACTCCAGAAATCATTACAGGGATTAATTCAAAGTTCTGCACTTAAATGTGAAAAAAACAACAAAGATCAACTGCTTGAGTATTTAAAGGGAGGCAACAGATAACGATGATAATTATCAGTTCTGTATGGATCCAGAACTGATGACAATATTAGATTAAATATTAGAAAAACTTTTCTAACAACTAGAGCCGTCCAAAAATTAAATGAGCTTCTTCTTGAGAAAGGAGTTTCTCTTTGAAAGGTTCAAGCAGAAGCTAAGCAACAACCTGAAAAGAATATTTTAGAGTGGAGAACAGATAACTAATTTCTAAACTGTGTTTTAAATCTGATTTTGGATGCATATTATGTATCTAAATTAATATAAATCCTGACAATACAAAAGATGATTTCGTCTCCCAACATGTCCTAATCCCCAGTAAGTGACAAGTATTGCCACTTTTGTAGGGTTTCTTTAATGAGTAAAATGGGTAGGCCTTCACATCCTCCACAAGTGGCTCATGTTAGAAACTGAAGGACATCAAAAACATCTCTTCCTGGGCTTCCCTGGTGGCGCAGTGGTGGAGAGTCCGCCTGCCGATGCAGGGGACACTGGTTCGTGCCCCCGTCCGGGAAGATCCCACATGCCGCGGAGCGGCTAGGCGCGTGAGCCATGGCCACTGAGCCTGCACGTCTGGAGCCTGTGTTCCACAACGGGAGAGGCCACAACAGTGAGAGGCCCGCGTACCGCAAAAAGCAAAAAAAACAAAAAACATCTCTTCCTGGCCTCTATTACGCTTAGAATAAAATCCAAGTACCTCAGCCATAAGATCCTGCCTACCTCTCCAATTTCATCTCCTCCCACTTTCCCACAAGGTCTTCCCTCTTTCTAGAACCTGCCCATTTCATTCATACCTCAGTTCCTTTCCAATTCTATTCCCTTTGCTTGGAACGCTCTTAAGTCAGCTCACTGGCCAATCTTTTGTCATTCATCTTATACCTCAAGTCATCCCCTCAGAAAGTTTATCCCTGACCACCCTTACTATGGTTTCCACTTCTTACTGCTTGTACCGTTACCTTCTTTTATTTTCTTCCTAATTCTTTTCACTATCAAATTATATTTTCACACAACATGAACATAATCTTGAGTTTAAAAAGCTAGACACCAAAGAATGCACACCATATGGTTCCATTTACAAAAGGCTCATAGGGCTTCCCTGGTGGCGCAGTGGTTGAGAGTCCGCCTGCAGATGCAGGGGACACTGGTTCGTGCCCCTGTCTGGGAAGATCCCACATGCTGCGGAGCGGCTGGGCCCGTGAGCCATGGCCGCTGAGCCTGTGCGTCCGGCCCGCATACAGCAAAAAAAAAAAAAAAAAAAAAAAAAGGCTCATAAATAGGCAAAACTAATCTGTGGTGTTAGAAATCAGGAAAGAGGTTACCTTTGGGGAGGAAAGGGGATGGCGATTGGGAGAGGTCTCGAGGAAGGTCTTCTGAGAAGATGCTGTGAATGTTGCTTCCTGATTTGAGTGGTGGTTAAAAGATGTGTTTACTTAATGATAAATCAACTAGTTACAATTTATGTACCGTATTTTCTTGTACATGTTATATTCCAATTAAAAAGTATAAAGGAAATTACATTTATTTGCCAACTAGAATATAAGCCCCAGGCGAGGAGGGATCCTCCTACCTTAGTCGTGGCTGGGTTCCCTGCGCTTAGAACAATGTTGGCAGAAAGCAGGTACTCATAAAGTATTATATTTGCTGAATGGAGATCTTCGCGTGTGAAGGGAAGTACCTAATTTTACTGAGTCCTTTATGGACAAAGATATTCTGTGAGACTTTTAACCGATCTCTTCTCCTTGAACAGTAAAAAGGGTTATTACTTTTCCCATCTGCAAAGCAAAGCACAGTAACTTCCTAACCCATCCTCGCGCCACGAAGTTGCCACGCGGGCAGCAGAGGAGTTTTCCGTCCTACTTTGCCCCGAGGGTGCGTCTGGACAGAAAAAAAAAAGTCTGCCGTCCACGTCCCAGGGCTGAACTTGCTCCTTTCAGCCTGAAAGGTGCCTCCCCCAGATGGACACCACAGCCAGGGACTACTGCTATCCCAGGTGAGCACGTCTCGCCAAAGGGACACCTCCTGATGTGTCTCTCCCTTTCTCCGGCGGGCCAGACCCTCAGGACCGCAGGAACAAGGGTGCCAAGGCGCTCCAGCCCAGGGTCCCCCCACCATCACCGCGTCCCCCAGCCGACTCCCAAGCGAGCCTGCGGGCTGGTCTGCGGAGGCCTCGCGTGCCGTTCCTCTGAGCGAAGCGGTGCCGGGAGCCGGGCCGCCAGCCCGTCTCTCCCCACCCCTGCCGGGCGCCCCAGAACAGCAGTGACCCGACCCCTTACCCCGCCGCCCGCGGAACGCGGGGATTCGCGCCGCAGCGGGTCCCAGGAAGGCGCCTGCGCGCTCGCCACCGCGGTGGAGTGCCCTGTCGGCCTTCCTTCCGCGTCCGCGTGCTCGTGCGCCGCCCGCGTGCCCTGCGCGGGAGCGAGCCCGTCGAGCGTGAGGGGAGGGGCGGAGAAAAGGCGCGGAGAGGAGGTGGCCGGCTTTGGAGGCGGAGCCCCAGCGGCTGGAACCCGAGAGGCCTGGTATCCGGGTGAGGCTTGGGGCAGGTGGAAAACCCCTTGCTCTTCTTTCCTGGGATCGGGGCCAAGGCCTGAAAGGCTGCTTAGTCCACGGATTCCTGTCAGGGGCGCGTTCTGGCTCGCTTCCCACAGTGAACAGCCCCATGGCTAGTCCTGCTTTACTTTCCTCAAGCTACATGCCTGCGAAGAAGAAGGTATTAAGGCTGGGAAGTCAATTCATGGAAGAAAGAGTATTGAACGTACAGCCATTTTTTTTTTTTTTTTTTTTTTTTGCGGTACGCGGGCCTCTCACTGTTGTGGCCTCTCCCGTCGCGGAGCACAGGCTCCGGACGCGCAGGCTCAGCGGCCATGGCTCACGGGCCCAGCCGCTCCGCAGCACGCGGCATCTTCCCGGACCGGGGCATGAACCCGCGTCCTCTGCATCTGCAGGCGGACTCTCAACCACTGCGCCACCAGGGAAGCCCCAAAAATCATGTTTTATTAAATCTAATTGGCTCTGTCAGTTGTAAGAAGCACCACTATTTTATGCACCACTGAGAGAGAAACAAAAGTTACCATCTAAACTTACTATGATTGTAAAACACATATAATTTCAGAAATATCAATACATGATAAAAGATGTATCTTCAAATGATTACAGTTGGTATCAGTCTCTCCTTTCTGCCTCCCAACCCAATAGCTTCTGACACAGTATTTAGAACAAAGTTGATGCTTGAAATGTTCATTGAATAAATAGTGGAAGGAACGTCAAAGCCTCTAATTCATACCTGAACTACCCCACCATTACATTTATATACCTACTCCTGCTCTTTCCCTCCACTAGGTACTATCACCTCTGAATGTCCAGTGCCTGTATATAACAGATGCTCAGTAAATGCGTTTTGAATGAGGTCATTAGGGTAGAACCGAATTCTTTATGACTGGTATCCTTATAAGATGAGGAAATTTGGCAACGGACATGCCCACGCGCAGAGGACAATGTGAAGACATGGAGAAGATGGCAGTCTACAAGCCAAGGAGCGAAGTCTCAGAAGAAACCAACCCCGCTGACACCTTGATCTCAGACTTCTAGCCTCCAGAAGTATGAGAGTATACATTTCTGTTGTTTAAGCCACCCAGTCTCTGGTTTTCTGTGTGGCAGCCCTAACAAATTAGTACATACCTTATCAAAGGTACTCTGAATACTCAATGTACTAGGCAAACTTCCTCACACAAATCATACTTTTATAGTAGTTTCTAGTCCCGTCCCCAGATCACTTCCACTTATTAAGAAAACAAACCCTTTTCTATATCAAGCCCAGGACTTCCCTGATTCTAGGTGAAAACCATTCATCTGATCATAGCTGTTTTCTGAAATAATTTTTTCTTCTCTGTACCTCTTCCTCAATTGACCCTTATATGTCATTTGCCATTCTTCTGAAATCTCCAGGTTTCATCATACCTTTGCCTACTCCGGGGAATAAGTCCACCTAAGCAGCATAGAGTTAGAGTGAACCTCCAAATTTCCATGTAGCCATTGGCAAAATAGTGTTCTCTTTTATATGCTAAAAGTTGTTCATATCCAATTCACTTGATCCTCACTATAACCCTGAGAATGGTAGAACAGGTATTATTATCCTTTTTGGACATACAAGAAAACTTGACATCAACCTTTCCCAAAGTATGTTCCACAGAACTGTCATTCAGTGTGATACCTATTGTCAAAGAAAACAAAAGGTCAAAGAAAAGTATGGGGACCATCTTTTGATACAGAGAGAAGTTTGAAAACAATGGGTTACACAAATCTAAAAAAGGATTCTTTACTCCAGGTTTTCTCAGAGGCTTTTGTGTGTTATTGTAAGTCATGACTCTCTAAGAGAATACAGAATTTTCAGACATTAACCATGAAATCCTATCCCCACACCCCAACCCCACTCTGACATCCCACCCTACAGAGTGGTTCAGGAAACACACTTTTTGGAAATGCTGGTTTGAGACATTATGTAATTTCCCTAAGAAATCCAGCAAATAGATGTCAGGACTATAATTAAACATGAATCTTAGTTACTTTCATTCATTTTCAAGTCATTTTCATTTTTTGCACCCCTAAAAAAAGACAAAATATTGATGAAGACTGTCCTTAGTATGATTATGAACTTTGAAAATTAATTATAAAACAAAATGAAGTGGAAAAAAATAAATCCCCCAAAACCAGAAATAGAATGAAACAAAAGAAGTTTGGATACAATGTGTATCCAATTGGTGGCTCAACTACACAGAGAATAAATGTTCCAAGTGACTTTATTATTTCTTCCTTTTTGGCCATGCTGCGTGGCTTGAGGGATCTTAGTTCCCCAACCAGAGATCGAACACGGGCCCCCAGCAGTGGAAGTGTGGAGTCCTAACCACTGGACCACTAGGGAATTCCCCCAAGTGACTTTAAAACACTGTAATTTAATGATGTATTCCAAGTGCAATATACCCTAAGAAAAAAAAGATCTGTTAAAAAAAATTAAATGATTGTTGTTAGTAACTCATGTTGTTGGCATTAGGATTAGTGTGATTATTCTAAGACTACTGTATGTGTAAAGTGGGGTAAAGAAAATGAAGATTTATGTGGTATTCAGACTCTACCATCCCGGTATTTTGATACCAGGATTCTTGGTGTGGGAAAGGAGTAAAAGGTGTAAGATAGAAGTATCAATATGAACTTATGATTTATTTTACCTAATTACTGAAGAGAAAAAGGAAGGAAGGAGGGAGGGAAAGGGAGGGAGAGAGGGAGGAAATATTTCCTAGCTCTTTTTACTGAAAAGACTAAAAACAAAGACCAATTCAATAACAATGAGCATCCTTAGCATACAGACTGTAGTCTTGAAACACCATTTCTACTAAAAAGGAAAGGGAGATCACAGGAGAAGTAGCTAATTACAGGTTTGGAAAAGAAATACATAAAAATAAATTTGGAAACTTTTGTTCACCAGGTATCAACGAAACTATCAAAGACTACTAGGGTCAGTGTCAGAAAGACTCCAGAGCCACCTTGAAGAGACTCCCGAGGGCCACGGATGGGACACACTGAGCATCAGTAAGCATAATAACTGCAATGGATTGAAACACATCAAACGTGAATTGTCTGTCACATTGTCCATGCGCTCGTAAAGATACTTTAAAAAAAAGAAAAGGTCACCAATGGAGGAAGCTAGCAAACCACTCATTATTTTGAAAACTGGTAAATAAAGAAAAAGAATCAAGTAGTTATTCTGTCTTTGTTATATAAATTATTCCGGTGGGTAGCCAAATAGTTGATACAGGAAAGATTCTCTTTATAGAGTATTCAACTTACCTTTCTCTTCCCTCTCCCCTTCCTTCCTCTCCCTTCCCTCTCCCTTTTTACACACACACACACACACGCACACGCGCACACACACAGAATCACCCTTGTTTCAAACCACCAAATAACCTTATAGATGAGATGAACTGTTTTGGGAACTTCAGAAACTAAGCCCCTATTTGAAAGAGACCAAAGTGGAATCAACATAAAACTGCATTATCTGCTGTGAAAGTATAATTATTTAAATGTCTTTACTGCTTAAATGAAGCTAATCAAGTTCATCTATAATTACTTACGGATATATTCATTTATTCAACAAATAGTTTTTGAATATATAACCTGCCCTTAAGGTGTTTTTAGACCAGTATTGTATACAGCCCAGGAGATATAAATTATTGTTATTTTTGCTGTCAATTTCAGATGCCACTTGGAATTACTCTCATACAAACACAGATTTTTCAACTGTATATATGTACATAATCATACATATAATTTTGTCAATTTGGACCATAAAATAAATACTACATGTTCCTGCCATATAGTTGGAATGGTGTTATTGTCACAGAATCTAGGAACAATTCTAAGAACATCATTTTTATATCTTTATTTTTATCCAGATGTTATTTAAGACAGAAGAAATATAAATGTATAAAGGTCCACAGATATAATCTGGTATGGAAGTCGAAGCTTTATAAACTCATAAGATTTTAAAATTCTGTTTTTAAAAGTTATTAAAATATAGGATGGTGCTTATATCTTTACAGATAAAAAGAGATCTTTAATGTGGCAATGCAATATATTCATTGGTTCATGGACCCCCAAACCTCCAAGGAGTGTCATAAATCTACGTCTCTCTCAGTCCAGGACTTTGAATTTAAATTTAAATATATGATATAACTTAGCCCAACATATTTTGGAGAATTATAAACATCTATAATTTCCAATAATGAGAAACACTGATGGGCCAATGTTTAAGTAGATTTGTAAAGCCAATGTGATAACACAAATGCAATTTTATTACTTTATCTTCAGTGTCTTTCACAACTGAGTGGATTGTCACACTCTATTATGTGGCCCACAGATCCACTGGCTAGAGCTATCATGGTACTTGTCTAAAATAGTCTTTGAAAATGAAAATTTGGGCTAAATATAAAGGAGGCAACCTGCCAGTAAGAACTATTCAAACCAAAAAGTCTCCCCAAGGGAAATGATAAGAACTCCGTTTTAAAATCATATAAATCAAGATGGTAGGAGGTTCCAACTTGTAAATTTTACGGTAAATACATCAAGATTTAAAGTCAGATTTTTAAGTAAATTTTTATTTGTAGTAAAGAATGAAAGTCCATACCAGAAAAACAGGTAAGTCACAAAATAAAGCCTTTGCTTCCTAGCTTTTGCTCACCAATTTTTTAAAAAAGATTACCAAACTAAAAAAGAGCTCTGAGGAGAGGGGCAGGACACAAAATACATAGGGTGTGATTTTTTTTTTTTTATCACCATTTTGTTTTACAGTGGGTTTTGGGTTTGGTTTTAATGAGAAAGGAGATGGCAGATATTGTCAGTAGTAGCACTCTGCCTCTAGGAACTTGGATTTAAAAATCTAAATGAGATACTACATGTGCCCAATAATATCACCTGAATGATTCTCATAAAATGAAGGGAAGAACCTAGGTGCTTTGATGGTGTGAAGGAAAATAATCCTTTCTGGATATGCAGTGAAGGCAGGTTTGGAAAAAACTATCTATAAAAAGTTATTTTCTATAATTGATGGAGTTAGTTTTCTGGAATAAGAGCTGAACTGAACAGAACTAAACTATTACTGAATCCACAGTAGTCAGTTCATAACCTCTGGGTACCCTTTCTCCTCTAGGATTTCTTTCAGGATCTGGAGAAGAGGGCTAGGAAAAGGAAAACATTCTCTCCCTTCAGTTGACACCTGCAACCCAAGAACATATGATAAGAAAAATTAAAAACAAACAAACAAAAAACAGCCGCAAGTTTTTCCCAAAACCCCTATACAAAGCTGTAGTAGAGTATCATTGTGTTTACTATCCAAATAATGGAGCTCTTGTTCTTTATAATTGTTCTTGGGAAAGATTGGAACTATTGCATTACCCTAGGTATGCATTTGGGCTGATTGCGAGGTTGGGGCCAGAGAGTACTAAATCCTATTCACATAAATGAGGGGGCTGGAGAAGAAAACTGTGAACAGTGATTCTCCAAAATAGACCCCAGTGAAGTGCAATTACCATTTATCAGATACCCTGCATTTTCCTCCCCATAGACTTCTACAGAACACTGTGGTTTAAATGAAATGCACCACGGCTGGTATCTAGTTACATTAAGCCCTAATTTGACTCCTTGGTTTGTTCTCTGCAGGAAGCTTTTCTGTCTGTGTATACTTTTCTTCCCAAATGAATTTTCCCTAGAGGCATGAGGGAAGTGGAAAGTCTTTCTCTGGAGGCTCCTTTTTTAATGTTTGCCTCTTACCTTTTGTAAAATATTCAGTTCCTTTAAGCCATTTCACAGTGTAAGATTTAATTAAATTCTGGTTTGCTTTTTTCCTGGGCTCTCCTTGGTGTTACCGATTTGATCAAAACCACCAAGCACAGATTTTTATTGAGTCCTAAAACCTAAGACATCCAGATCAAATTTTGGAAAAGTTTGTGTTCTTAATAAACTTCTCTACTTTCTCAGCACGCTTATCTTACATTGAATTAATAAAGTTTTGGTAGTTGTTTAAATAGATTAAATGTCACAATTTAAATAGAAAGAGAAGGCTCTGCCTAACTGACCTATTTTTCATCTGTGATTTAGAAAAAGGTGAGATTAGCATGGATATTGCATTTTCAAGGACCTCACCACTATTAAATAGACTGTTAAGTGCATTTTATGGCTGAAGAGTCTGTTCCCAGTTCAGTCTACAAGACGTGCTAAGTTCATCTCTACCTGCTACATTGAACATTCACTGACTAAAATACTTTCTGTGGATGTAATACCTATGCTCTTTATCTTTTAAGTATATAACTCTTAATATTTTAGGACTAGTAAAACATAACTCAATAAAAGTCCCAAGAATATGTGTTGTCCCTCAAGAAAAATAGTGTTCTTATTTATCCAATGATATACATCCTGTGCTCCATTAGCTGCTGCATATCGTAAGGTGACCAGATGTTGAAAAAATAACATAGGCACTCATAAAATGAGACTCCAAGTCTTATTTAAACCAAAAAAGCAACAATAACTGGTTAAAACTGCATCCTCACATCAACTCAACTTGTTCTCAGGATTTCAAGGCTCTGAAAGGAGTAGTTTATGGGCTTCTAATGAACAGAAATATTTTACCACTCATTCTTACTGCAACTTGGGCCACCTTGAGCATTTTTCTCTTGTTGTTGTCTTTTAAGGAACTTCTGCCTGGCTGTTTGCCTTTTTATTTAGGTGATCTTTGAACACAAAAGAAAATGTCAATGAATGAACATAGGATAAACCTTTAATATAAAAATTAAAAATACTTACATAGGGCTTCCCTGGTGATGCAGTGGTTGAGAGTTCGCCTGCCGATGCAGGGGACACGGGTTCGTGCCCCGGTCCAGGAAGATCCCACATGCCGCGGAGCGGCTGGGCCCGTGAGCCATGGCCGCTGAGCCTGCGCGTCC
>NW_020172732.1:3153547-3174974 GCF_003031525.2 Neophocaena asiaeorientalis asiaeorientalis | reverse complement strand
GGCCCGCTTACTAAAAAAAAAAAAAAAAAAAAAAAAAAAACTTACATAAATTAAGAAGTTATCTTCCTGTGTCTCCCCCTCTTTCATCAAAGTTTACAATCTATTGTACTGTGTTAGCAAACCCAAAAAGAAGTAAGTCTGTTAATGGAGAATTCTGTTAGAAAGGCTACTTACCTGCTTTTGCTTCTGTGGCATGCCAGAACTTTGATTTTAATTGTTCGGTAGACTACATCTAATCCAGATATCCATACGTAATAAAGATTACAGGGATTCTTCAATTCAGAAATGTATGTACCCCAAAAGTCCCCTTATAGGGAAAAAATGACTATCTGTTCTGAGGGTTCCCAATAACCCAGACATGCATCTTAAGCATTTAAACCTTTTAAATTCCCCAACTTCCACTTCCTGTGAAGAAATTCTATTAACCACTCTATACATAGAAAAAGTTTCTTTTGGTTCTTCTTCCTTTCTGCCACAAATGATATAGCCTTTACCACTCTGTCCAGCTGGCATTACTTCAATTGTTCTGCTATATTCTTATTCCACTTTGCTAATATCTCCCTTACAGCATCTAATTCATTGCTCTTTGTGTTATAGTTAGCTATATACATGTTTGCCCCCAACAAGAAGTTAAGCTTCTTAAGAGGAGATTAAATACCTTATTCTATTTTATATTCTTTACAATTGTCAGCACAATATTTTGAATTAGTGGGTTCACAATAAACATTTTGCTAAATTAATTAAAAATTCATTAACCAACCAATTAATAATAAAGATTACATTAATTAAAGACTAAGCAGAGCTGTTAGAGAACACTTAAATTCCCAGTGGAATCAACAAGAATAACTTGAATATACTTGACAGTACATATGGTTTTTTGTTTTTTAATTATTTATTTATTTATATTTGGCTGCATTGGGTCTTCGTTGCTGCACGTGGGCTTTCTCTAGTTGTGGCGAGCGGGGGCTACTCTTTCTTGCGGTGCATGGGCTTCTCATTGTGGTAACTTCTCTTTGATGCAGAGCATGGGCTCTAGGCACGTGGGCTTCAGTAGTTGTGGCATGCGAGCTCAGTAGTTGTGGCTCACAGGCTCTAGAGCGCAGGCTCAGTAGTGGTGGCGCTGGGGCTTAGTAGCTCCGTGGCATGGGGGATCTTCCTGACCCAGGGCTCGAACCCGTGTCCCCTGCATTGGCAGGTGGATTCTTAACCACTCTGCCACCAGGGAAGTCCCAGTACATTTGTTTTTAAAAATATCCCAAGAGGAAAAATCATCTAGACCCATTTGAACATTTCATAAAGCAATTTTAACCAAGTTATTTATGACTTGGTGAATTATTTATTCTACAGATACACTAAGGTTATGTTTCTTTAAAAAAAAATGGAGCAATGAGACTAGATAACCTAGATAATTCAAATTCCCATTTTACTTTTCTCAGAATTGTTTCTTGGATTCTTTCTTTAGTCTTTTCCTTTGCTTGGTTGAGCTATAAACTTTAAAGTTCTTAAGTATAAAAGCAGTAGAGCTATGTTGTCAGGTTCTCTAGAACAAAGATCACTAATAAGCTTTGTTTGCAAAAAGAAATCCTATTGTGGAATTAAGAGTACACGCCTGGAAGTCAGAGACCTGGTTCTACTCCTGGTGCTGTTACTATGTTATCTTATCCAAAATACTTTACCTTTCTGACCACAGTTTCCTTTTTTATACAATTAGACGGTTTTTATACTAATCTCCAAAGTTCCACCAAATTATTAAAATACTCTAAATTTATTACAAATAGCATTGATACTTATTTTTTTATTGAAGTATAGTTGTTAGTTTCAGGTTGTACAGCAAAGTGACTATATATATATAGTCTCCTGTGCTATACAGTAAATCCTTGTTGTCTATTTCATATACAGTAGTGTGTATCTGTTAATCCTATACTCCCAATTTATCCCTTCCCCCACTTCCCCTGTGGTAACCATAAGTTTGTTTTCTATGTCTGTCAGTCTCTTTCTGTTTTGCAGAAAAGTTCATTCGTACTGTTTTTTTAGATTCCATATATAAGTGATATCATATGATATTTCTCTTTTCTGACTTACTTCACTTAGTATGATAACCTCTAGGTTCATCCATATTGCTACAAATGGCATTATTTCATTCTTTTTATGGCTGAGTAATATTCCATTATATATATGTACCAAATTTTCTTTATCCATTCATATGTTGATGAACACTTAGGTTTCTTCCATGTCTTGGCTATTGTAAATAGTGCTGCTATGAACATTGGGGTCCATGTATCTTTCTGAATTAGAGTTTTCTCTGGATATATGCCCAGGAGTGGGATTGCTAGATCATATGGTAACTCTATTTTTAGTTTTTAAGGAACCTCCAAACTGTTTTCCATAGTGGCTGCACCAATTTACATTCCCACCAACAGTGTAGGAGGGCTCCCTTTTCTCCACATGCTCTCCAGCATTTACTATTTGTAGACTTTTTGATGGTGGCCATTCTGAGTGGTGTGAGGTGATATCTCATTGTAGTTTTGATTTGCATTTCTCTAACAATTTGTGATGTTGAGCATCTTTTCATGTATTTGTTAGCCATCTGTGTGTCTTCTTTGGAGAAATGTCTATTTAGGTCTTCTGCCCATTTTTTTGATTGGGCTGTTTGTGTTTTTGATATTGAGTTGCATGAGCTGTTTGTATATTTTGGAAATTAATCCCTTGTCAGTCACATCGTTTGCAATTATTTTCTTCCAGTCTGTAGGTTGTCTTTTCATTTAGTTTATGGTTTCCTCTGCTGTGCAAAAGCTCATACATTTGATTAGGTCCCACTTGTTTACATACTTATTTTTTTAATTAAGTAGCCTTTTATTGGAAAGAGTAATATGTGTGTGTGGTAGATTAAAATTGGCCACAAATTCTTCGATGCTCCTCCCTGTAAGAGATAGAGTCTATTTCCTCAGTCCTTGAAGCTGGGCTGGCCATGTGACTTTCTTTGACTAACAGAATATGGCAGAAGTGTTGTGTGAGTTCCTGTGAGTCTAGGCCTCAAGAGGCCTTGCAACTTCAGCTCTTGCTCTCCTTGAACACAGGCATCATGTCAAGAAGCTGAGGCTGACCTGCTAGAGGCAGATGGTACACATGACAGCCAGCATCCACAGCCAGACACCTAAATGAGTCCACGTTAAATCATCCTGCTCTTGTCCAATCACCAGACTCCTGCAGCCACGTGACCAAGAGAAGACCAGGAGAACTACCTGGTGAGCCCAGCCCTAACTTGCTCACCCTTAGAATTGTTACGAAAGAAAATGGGTGTTTAGTCACTAAGTTTTTAAGTGATTTGTTATATATAGCAATAGATAACTAGTATAATACCACCAGTTAAAAAAATAAGAGGGCTTCCCTGGTGGCGCAGTGGTTGGGAGTCTGCCTGCCGATGCAGGGGACGCAGGTTTGTGCCCCGGTCTGGGAGGATCCCACGTGCCACGGAGCGGCTGGGCCCGTGAGCCATGGCCGCTGAGCCTGCGCGTCCAGAGCCTGTGCTCCGCAGTGGGAGAAGCCACGGCAGTGAGAGGCCCGCGTACCGCAAAAAAATAAAATAAAATAATGAACTGAACCCATCTACAAAACAAATGAAGCTGGAAAGTGAGATACTTTCCTACCCTCCCTTGCAGGTACAAGTAGCCACTGTGTCCAAGTTCTGGTCAGTGATGTGTATGGGGAAGTCACCTGGTAGGGCATCTGTGAACGTTTTTTCCTTTTCTAACAAAAGGGATAAATGCAGTGTGCTCTGCCCTTCTAGCTCCTATCTCTTCTTCCTGCATTAAATACAAAAATACCTGGAGCTCTGACAGCCATTTTACAACCATGGGTGATGTATTAATTTTCTATTGCCAAATTACCACAAACTTAGTAGCTTAAAAAAAAGACAAATTTATTATATTACAGTTCTAGAAGTTAGATCTTTGCCACCTTTTAAAAGCTGCCTGCATTCCTTGGCTCACGGCCCCTTCCTCCATCTTCAAAATCAGCAGCATAATAGCTTCAAATCTCTGTTTCTCTGACCTCTGCTTCTTTCAACACATTTCCTTCTCTGACTCTGACTCTCTTGCCTCCCTCTTATAAGGACCATTGTTTACATTAGACCTACCTGGATAAACCAGATTACTCTTCCCATCTCAAGATTCTTAACTAAACCACATCTACAAAGTCCCTTTGGCCACCAAAAGTTATATATTCACAGGTTTTGAGTATATGGATGTGGACATCTTTGGGGAGTTTTTATTCTCTCTACCAAAAGTAATATGCATAATGACCAAAAGCTGAGGATGATAAAACAGAAAGATAGAAGAGCCCACATGCTTGATGACGTTACAGAATCACAGTACCAGTCCTGGGCTGTATACCTCTACATAGTAAAATGTCTTCATTGCTTAAGTCACCATTAATTGGGTTTTCATTTTCTTGCAACTGAACACTTTCTAACTGGTACGTTGTTTTCATTGTGCAAGATTTAACGTGATTCCTGGGCAGATTCTTCCACATAGAACAAGATGGCCACCAGTAGCTTCAAGATTACCTTTTACCAACTTCGCAGCCTAGATGGAAAGAGAGAATCTCTCTCATATTAGGTCCAGAAAAAGATCTGGCCTGACTCTCACTGTCCTAAATTGAGCCAGGCCTGGGCCACATACCAACTCATGGAGCAGAGATATGGGGTCAGCCCCACCAGAACCTCAAGAACTGAGAATAAAGAAGGGGAACTTTCACAAAGGAGAACTGGGGCTTTGCTACTAGAAAATCAGCAAATAGATGCTGGGCAGCAAAAGCAACTGAAGATTACTAGAGAAGGTGATACATAAAGCGTTCTTTTCTTGAGCACTTACTATATTCCAGACACCAGGCTAAGCCATTTTTATTCATTTAAAAAACAGTTCCTGAGCACCTACTACATGCTAAGCAGGAGAAAAAGAAAGATATGGTTCCTGTTCCCAAGGCAGTTAATATTTGAAGAGTTTACAAGTATTATCTTATTTAATCCTTTCAACCACAATATGACATAGGTATTTTATTTATCCTTACCTAATAGATTAAAACATAAAATGCCATATAGCATAGAGTGCTTAAGTGACTTGCTCATGGTAGTGAGTGGCAGAGCTGGAATTCAAGGTTTATCTCGGAAGCCTAGCCCTAATCTAATATACACGCTGCAAGTATAGATGAGAAGTAAGCTGAAAGGGGATAGCACTGCTTCTAGTGACCTACAGGACCAGGGCTGTTCCAGGGAATGCTGAGGACCCAGACAAGATACTTCAGTCAAGTTAAAATGGATATCAAGGGCTGGTAGAGAAAAACATATGTGAAAGAAGGAAGACAGACCCCTGTAGCCTGCAGGAGTGAAAGGGAACTTGGGGACCAATTATATATTTCATTTCATTTTTTACATAAATGAGACCTCATCCTCGCTCTTTGCTCCATTTTCACCCCCTATAGTCATTAACTAATAGAACCCAAGAGTTGGAAGACGAGTTATAGAGCTTCTAGTCAAAAGCTCTTCATAACCCAGACGGCAGCCAAAGTCTCCCTGCTTCTTAAGACCAAGCAAAATTGACTCAAACTTCCACTCCACCTGCTATGGAATATCGAATGCCCTTCCCAACATCACTGAAAAAACCTAGGTACTCATCCTCATGGAAGCTGCTTCTGGCTCTAACTACTTTGTCTTCCAAGTTGTTGGTCTCTATATTGTTGCTTCTCCTTCATTGCAGCCTTGTGATCAATTCAGATGTGTAATTCAACCCAATTAATACACTAATCTCCTGCACCTCATTTTATACTAATGAAAAAACTGAGACATGAAGAGGTTAAAAGACTTACACCAAATCGTTCAGTTGATGAGGGGCAGGCCTGGGCCAAGATGTCAGGCCTTCTTTCTACTTCATCATTCTGCTCCATCAGGCACCTTTGTGTAGGGCAGAATGGGAAAAGAAAACTTGGGTGACTGTTGCCTCACCCTTATGACCTCATGTAACTTTATCTCCCAGAGACCCTGTCTCCAAATACAGTCATTTTGAGGTTACAACTTAACACATGAATGTTGAATGGGATACAGTGCAGTCCACAGCATGACCTCATTAAAAGTTAGGAAAAAAACAATGTGTCAGCCATAAAAAGGAACGAAATTGGGTCATCTGTAGAGACGTGGATGGATCTAGAGACTGTCATACAGAGTGAAGTCAGAAAAACAAATATCGCATATTAACACATGTATGTGGAACCTAGAAAAATGGTACAGATGAACCAGTTTGCAGGGCAGAAATAGAGACACAGATGTAGAGAACAAACGTATAGACACCAAGGGGGGATAGTGGCGGCGGGGAGGGGTGGGGGTGGTGGGATGAATTGGGAGATTGGGATTGACATGTATACACTAATATATATAAAATAGATAACTAATAAGAACCTGCTGCATAAAAAATAAATAAAATAAAATTTTAAAAAAACCCCAAAAAACAGTCTGTCATCTCAGAAAAACAATTTCACCTGCCTTCTCAACTCTTAATGAAGTCTTAATTATGAAAATAATTAGCGATAAATAAACTCTTAAGTTTTCATTAATAGGGCAAAAGAACTTGCAAATCACCTAACAATCCTTGAGTGCCTAGTATGTGCCAGGCACTGTTACAAACACCTTACATATATTAACTAAATTCATCCTCACACCACCTTATTAGGTAGATACTATTTCAATTCCTGTTTTGCAGATGAAGAAATGGAACCTGCCTAATATCACACAGCTAGTAAGAGGCAAGGCTACGATTCAAACTCAAATAGTCTCGCTCTAAGCCTGTGCTCTTAATTCTAACTCAACATAGCTTATACTTATTATAGTCATTTCCAATTTATTTATGTTGTAAATAAACATGGTTATACAAAAACAACTGGAAAATAATATGTATGAATTATATTGTATAGCTTATTCACGTAAAGTGCTTAGAACTAATTCTCAATTAAAAAGCAAAAATAGAATTGAAAATTATAGCCAACTCAAGTCAGCAGTGCACGAATAAAGCATCCCTCCTAAAAATTTGGGCAGTTCCAGCTATCTACTTATGTCATATATAATGGAAACACTGAAATATTGCCGAGTCTTGCCTTTATTAGTAGAATACTAAATTAGAGTCCTCAATGTACCCTAACGACACTAATTTTTTTTTGTAAATATCAAGTATAATTGGAAACAGAAGACCACCCCCCACTAGGATGACCAACTGTCCCAGTTTGCCTAGGACTGTTCCTCTCTTCTAGTCCAGGAAATTTGTAATTCATTTTGTAAATATCAAGTATAGTTGAAAACAGAAGATTCACTCCCCTCCCCAACTAGAATGACCAACTGTCCCAGTTTGCCTGGGGCTGTCCTTGAGTTCTCTTCTAGTCCAGAAAATTTGCATCTCCTCTGGAACCAGAAACAACTGTACTCATCCAAACATGTTTTTCGGTTTTATTTGTTTTGCCACATCTTTGGGTTTTGGTGCTCAAAAGCTAAATATTTAACATTGTATTTCTTACGGTTTCCTTTTCCTGTGGCAGTGGATGATATCCTAGTTTGAACTGGAGAGAGGGATGGGATTTAAAAATAAAAGATTACATCTCAGGAGTCCAAAAAATATTAACAGGAAACAAAATTCTCATCCACAGGGACATTTATCCCAACTCTGGAATCAGCCTGGCTTGGGGAAGGTCCCATTTACCCCCATCAGCTTCTCCCTGGTTGCTTCTCCTCTCTCCTCTCCGAGGCTAAGAAAGTTTATACAATTTGGCCAGCTGTGAGTCTTTACCTATTGTTCCAAAATCAACTGTTAATGATGTAAATTTCCCCCGCCCCACCCCAGTACTTTGATTTTTGACAGGCAAGGAGCCCAGTTTCTTTCCAAAAGCCTTCCTTCCTTTTTGCCATCAACTTCAAAATGTCTGTTTTAAAACTCAAAACTAAGCAGACACTTTTTCCCTCTGAATTTTTTTCTGCTATAACAAATAATAACAGCTAATATACCATATATTTAATAATAATGGTACTACCCCATGGACTTCAGGTGGTACCAAAATGGAAGAGATTATTTTTTTTTTGCAGTAAGTGGGCCTCTCACTGTTGTGGCCTCTCCTGTTGCGGAGCACAGGCTCCAGACGCGCAGGCCCAGCGGCCGTGGCTCACAGGCCTAGCTGCTCTACAGCATAGTGGGATCTTCCCAGACTGAGGCACGAACCCGTGTCCTTTGCATCAGCAGGCTGACTCTCAACCACTGTGCCACCAGGGAAGCCCAGTAGAAGAGAATTAAATGCTGACATTGTCTAACAGGAGTTAGTACTCTACAAGTGTTTGCTGGCCAAGCACTGTTGTAAGCACTTCACATGTATTCTCACAGCAACTTCATGAGGTAGGTACTATTATTCTCCTCTTATTCCAGATGAAGACACTAAGTAACAGTAAGGTTACACAGTCACATGACTAGTAAGTAGCAGGGATGTATTTCAAGCAGTCAGGATTCAGATCCATTCTCTATGCCACACTGCTTCTGCCTCTGAGAGGAAATAGAGGAGTTGCAGGAAATGTCAAGGAAAGAATCAGTGGTTAGCATTTCAGAATATTGCTCCAACACTCTCCTTGAAATGCATCAGAAAAGTAAAATGGAATGATGGATGGATCAAGAATGAATGGCTGGATCAACTACATGACGGAGCAAGTGTATTAAAATGTTAATGGTAAAATGATGAGTATAATACAGGTGTTTATTGCAAAAGTCTTTCAACTTTTCTGTATGCTTGAAATTTTCCATGGCAAAATGTTGAACATCTCCCCCAAATAACTGCAGCACATTTGTACCCTAAGAAGGGCAGCTCAGGTGCTTCTGTCTTTTTTTAAAATTCTACTCTATCCAGCACCCATTACATATGACAGCACATATTTTATTGCTAAATTGTATAGGATAGGCAAAGTGACTCTGAAATGAGAGCAAGCACAGCAGGCTAGCCTGAAGACCTCAAGGAAGAAGTCTAAAAGTGTCCCTAAGGAATGTCGCTGTGAGTCACATTGCTATAGATTGTGACAAGTAGAGATAAAAGACTAAATTATTATGTTTAGCCTAGAGAATTAACCAGTAGAAAGCCCCTATGAAGACAATCAGTAAATCAACATCTTTAAGGAGGGAAGTTAGAAGCTGAATGCAAATTATTTGCAAATTTTAGATTGTATCTTTGGGTTACTAGTATTAATATAATAATAAGAAAAGCTAACATTTGTTGAATACTTATTGTATACCAAGGACTATTCTAAACATTTTACATGTATTAACTTATTTAATCCTCTCACCAACTCTAGGAGGGTAGGTACTATTATTGTCCCCGCTTTACAGATAAGGTAACTAAGCCACAGAGAGTTTAAGTAACCTGCACAAGGTAGCACAGCTGAAAAGTAATGCAGCCAGAATTTGAAATTAGGCAATCTCATTTCCACACTTGTGGGCTTAACCACTCACTCCCTTATACTGTCTCTTGTTAGGGTTTTAAGCGGTTAATTCATAACCCTTCTCTCTCCTACCTAAATTTAAAACCAACTGAGAAGTAGACACAGGAATCAGAGATGAGAAGTACTAGCTTTATTTCTAATGAAATCTAAATTAAATGATGTGCAACCAAATGGACTTGCTTATAGTTGCTGAACTAGTCAGACTTTCCTACCCAGTCATAGGAAGTATAGGAAGTACTAAACAGTTGCGGTCCTCAACCACAAGCACAGAGCATGTTCCATGTTCTGCTAAGGTCATGGCATGGCAGAGGCTGAAAGCCAGAAGGCATCCTCTCTGTGAGCAAGCAAGTCCAAAATGCGCAGGAGTGGCTGATTCACAAATGCCTGGTTCATTCTTCTAAACTCACCAATGAGAGAAGTCATCCTCCCTCCCTCAGGAGAGGAGGGAGTTAGACAGAAAGGCTCACATGTCCTCTAGTAAAAAGTCCTTCCCATGGAAACATATTGAATAGGAAATAAGTATTTTCTCACCTAGCACTTCTTAGTTATTAAATTCAGCAATATGAGAAGGAAAAAAAAATTGGTTTTATACACACACACACACACACACACACACAAAGTAATGTGGAGGCGTCCCAGAAAGTGTACAAAATATTTGAAATTGCAGAGCCTTAGGAGAACCTAGAAGGATAGAAATCTAAGAGGAAAAACTCCTCCCAAAGCAGTATCTAATTGAGATAATCTACTTGAAGAAGGAAACACATTTCCCGGCAGGTGGTAAGTGGTCAACTCATCTTCTTAGCTCCTATCCTTATTATTATTATTGTACTTATTGTTCTGTACTCAACCACAATTCACTTTCTGTATGCAACACAGAATAAAACCATTTAAGTGGATTCCTGGCCAAGTTTTGTCCAGAGAAAAGAAACATTTTACATTTTATAGCACTGTGAATTTTGCAAAGCACTTTAACATATATTATCTCATTTGATTCCCAGAACAACCCTGGTAAGGCAGATATTACAATGGAAATTGCATTTTGTCCAGGAGCTAAAGTAACATGTAAGGTGAAAAAAAATCAAATATAATAAAAATTAGTCACAAACTCCCTTAAATTTGCCCTTACAGTATAGAAGCATACCATCGCTCCCTTAATCTAATTGTCAGCTTTTCCACTGTTGGAACAGGTTGATACCTCTTTGGTTGAACTCTAGATGTAAGAGCTTGCTTGTGTTTAGAGTCCATGTTGTACAAAATATAAGGGCAGTATATTTAACCATAGAGATGTCATCCCATTTTCTGTAGCAAGATGCTTACATTGTAAAATGCATAAGGGAATGGAGACTAACTGCATCTAGCAACTTCATGCCACCCTTTCTTCATTGCCCTCTGTCCATGCCCACTGAATGGAATTCATGGCAACTTCACATTTAAATGATTTTTCATTCTCTCTTTTGCCTTTTTTCTCTCTGTCTGTTTCTTTCTCATACTTTTAAAGTGATGTTTGGTTTAACTTAGCTAAATAGACATAGAATGTCCCCACTAGATTATCATAATCTGAAGTTTACAGTTTCAAGTAATTTAGCCAAAATCATCAGGCAGCAAAAGTCAATCAGCTGACTTCTACCCCATCTTCTTTTAACTATGCAACATCACATCCTCCCATTAACCAGATAGTATAACTGAGGTAGTCTTTACAAGCTGAAAATTAGGTATTTGCCTGATCAGGTACAATCTAGGCAGATAGTAACTTCTTTTAGTATAATCTTAGTGTAGATCTAGAAAAATGTTAAAATTAGTCTACCTAGACCAGAGCTCAGCAAAGACATAAGGCACATGTCCCTGCTCTTGTGAAAGTACTATCATATCTTTAATGACTATTGTCAAGACCTCTCATCCACAAGACTGAAAAATACCCTGAAAGTGAAAAAGTGATTTACCAAGTGGCACTACAGAGTAAATTGTTTCACATTTGTTAAGTTGTGAGAACACAAAAATGATACCTAGCTCACACAGATGGAAGGGACAGTGGTATCAGCAATGTCATTTTAAAATATGAAATGTGACAACCATGGGTATATAATATCAGGGGGGAAAAAAAGGTAGCCTCATGAAAATATGACTGCTATTAAGTCAGCAAAACTGTAAAGTAATAATAGCCACCATTATTGAGCACTCCAAATGCATTATCATAGTAAATCTTCATATTATGTTTCCCATTTCATAGATAAGAAAATTGAGATTCGGAGAGGCCAAATACCTTTGATCAAAATCATTTCAGAAGTGACAGAGCCAGGATTTGATTGACTGTAGGACTATCAGATCCAAAGCCCATGCTCTTTCCAGATAATCATTCTGCGTCTCAAACCCTCCCTAGAATTTTGAAAATACAGTATAGCTATCTCTTACACAGTAAGTTTTTAGCTCTTATAATTTAATAATTTTTTTCTCACACTTCATCTCATTTATGTAAGAATATTTAAAAGCAATAGATTAATAAATGTAACCCATTAAGACTTCCCTGGTGGTCCAGTACTTAAGACTCTGCACTTCCACTGCAGGGGGCACGGGTTCGATCCCTGGTCGGGAAACTAAGATCCCAAGTGACACTGTGCGGCCAAAAAAAAAAAAAAGTAACCCATTAAGTATATATATTGAATATTCTGTACTAGAATATGGTTCCCAAAGTAGAGAGCAGATTCGCTCAGTCTCCTGTGGGGCTTCTTCACTTTATTCATGGGGCCCCATGGGTGGTGATGGTAGAGGAGGGTGATTCAGTCTCCTCCCCTGAACTACAATATACACTATCAATATCAGAGGGCAGGAGTCATCAAGCTGCCGGAGGCTTGAACGACAGATACCTTGGAATATCAGATATCTTAAATCAAGACAAAAGTGAAATTAAGGTTTAAAAGAAATATCAATATCAGAGGGCAGGAGTCATCAAACTGCCGGAGGTTTGAACGACAGATACCTTGGAATATCAGATATCTTAAATCAAGACAAAACTGAAATTAAGGTTTAAAAAAAATCTCTAAATGTTTAAATAGTTACTGAAAAATATCTGTTACCGGAAATGTTGAAATGATAGTTATAATAGTATAATTCCTCTGTTTCCTTTCTTTCTCTCAGCTAAATTTTCAATAGTAGTCTTTACAGAGAAAGACAAATACTGTATGATATCACTTATATGTGGAATCTAAAAAATACAACAAACTAGTGAATATAACAAAAAAGAAACAGACTCACAGATAAAGAGAACAAAGTTAGTGGTTACCAGTGGGGAGAGGGAAGGGGGGGCAATACAGGAGTACAGGATTAAGTACACACTATTATGTATAAAATAATCTACAAGAAGGGACTTCCCTGATCGTCCAGTGGTTAAGACTTCCCCTTCCAATGCAGGGGGTGTGGGTTTGAACCCTGGTTGGGGAGCTAAGATCCCACATGCCTCGAGGCCAAAAATCCAAAACACATAAGACAGAAGCAAAACTGTAACAAATTCAATAAAGACTTTAAAAATGATCCACATCAAAAAAATCTTAAAAAAAAAAAAAAAACAAGGGGAATTCCCTGGTGGTCCAGTGGCTAAGACTCCTTGCTCCCAATACAGGGGGCCTGGGTTCCATCCCTGGTCAGGGAACTAGATTCCACATGCCGCAACTAAAAGATCCCGCAGGCCGCAACTAAGACCCAGCTCAGCCAAATTAAAAAACAAGAAAAGAAAAAAAAAAGCTACAAGGATATATTGTATAACACAGGAAATATAGCCAATATTCTATAATAAAAAAAAATAGTGGTCTTTATGTGGGCAGACTCCATCAGATACTTCCAAGTTCAATGTCAGGCCTAGGACTAAGAATTAGCCTTGTCCTTTAATCCAATCTGTTAACTCTTATACTCGATTCCCTCCAGCAGCAAGAGCAACTTTTATCATAAAATCATAATTCCTGATGTATGTGGAAAGGTGATGCTGTTGAAGTACCATCAATAAAGCAGATATTTCACAATGGTTGTGATTAATTTGTGCTGATCTTGATACCACCTTGCTCTTGTAACCAACATTTACATTTGTAAAATGGTAGAATTTGAGAGATGGTTTACTGATATAATCTGTAACAATGGCAAAGAAAGAAGCTAACTGAGCTATATAAAGACTAAATCAGTGAATCAACTATACTTCAGTAATAATAAAAAAAAACACCTAAATCAATAGGGACCACACAAACTAGATATAAATTTGCAAAAAAAAAAAATGCATTAAGTGTATAACACTAAAGAGCATATTACCTTGATCCCAGTTGGAGAGCAATGACAAAATAATCTGGGATTTACTTTCTTCTTCTCTATATTAAATACTAGAATCTGTATGAATATCTTTCAGGGAAGCCATCAAAGGTCCTAGTTTCGTATGGTGAATGGTTTGGATAACTGACAGGTGAGAGATTAACGTTTATGCCAATGTTCACAGCAATGAAGGATAAATTATATAACTGTTTGAGCTTTTAAAAATCCTTTTTTTTTTTTCTCGTTAAAAAAAAGAATGAGATTCTGACAACTATCCCACAAAAATTTTACCACCAGTATAGTCTGAACCCACCCCTGGGAGAGGTGGTAAATAACTAGGGATCTCCAAATAGATCTCAGAGCAGGCTCCATAGACAGCCCTGGAACATGTATACTGAATACAGAATCCTGATACTTTCTCAAAGCTATAGCTTTTGCTCAGTTTTCTCCACAAACAGTAGTCTTAACATAGAGGCCAAACCACGTTGAATTCTTTGTGTGTCAAGATAAAGAAACCCAACACATGACAATATAACATCTTTAGTATTGAAATCTAAGCAAATGACTCTCAAATTTTCTATACTTTACTAAGGAAATAAAAGTTCTATAAAAGAAAGACACTCTAACAAATAAAGCTGCCCCTGTATGCAATGGATGTTTTGTGAGGTAGTGATTCATTTTCTACTGGAAGAACTGAAGCAGAGGCTGGCTGAAAACCCTGAGGTACTCTAGAGGAGTTTTCTTCATTAGGCTGGAGGTGGAACTGTCTGCTGGTACTTTAGGCTAGGCCAAGGAGTTTTCAACTAATTTCACAGTGGCAGAAAAAATATCGCAGAAAATCCAATTATATTATGAACGTTGAAATGTGTTATACTTTTAAAATCTCTAATAAATGCTTTTTAAACTCCTTCATTAAAAAAATTAACACGGTGTTTATAAAAGCATTTATTATAAAAAGAGGGGACTGAAGGAAAGGAATGGGAAGAAAACAGTCCCCCAAACTCGAGAAGAACCTCATTCGATCAATAAGCACCTTCAAGATTCCTCATCCCCACTCCCATGGTCCTAGTCTGTCTTTTACTAGACAAATACTTTTGATCGTCCCCTTTGTGCTCAGCAATGTTAGACGGTAAGGAGCTCACAGAGCATCGTAGACAACAGTTCACTAGTTGGCACCGTGGGCTCCAAGAAGGCGCAAGCGACCTGAGCTGGGAGGCTCAGGAAGGCTTCCCGGAGGAGGCGGTGCCTCCCAGATGGAGCTTGAAAGCAAAGAGAAAATTTAAGGTTTGGGGTTGCTAGGTTGCTGTGATCCCCGGCATGCGCCTCTTGCTAGGGTAACGGCGAAAATGTGTTGTTGGTCTTTTGGAGAAAACTGAGTCTCGCTTACCATCTGTCGAGAGGAGAGAGTGGAAGGAATGGAGGGAGGAAAAGAACCAAAGCTCCCTTCTTCGATAAGACGTGCACTGCAGCTCCTGTTGCCGGATCCCGGGAAGGAGCGTTCCAAATGCCCACTCCGCTGAAGCGGGAGCAGCTGGGCGGTGATGGCGGAGAGGAGACTTCTTGCCACGCGTTGGCGGCAAGGCGAACAGGCCCAAGTCGAGGGGCACTCCCGTCCCAAGACCCTGGCCTTGTCGCCCGAGTTCTCACGACCCTCCTTAAGGCTGTGGCTTAACTAGAACCTAGTAGCGCTGTCCCCGGTTCCCCAGAGATCCTGGGTTGGGGCGTCTCGGCCGCCCTGGTTCACACCGCGGAGATTTGTTCCCGTCGCGAGCTTACCCAGCGCGGGCCCCCGGGCGCCGCGGGAGCGGGTGTCGTTTTACGGATGGGTTTCCTCCCTAAGCAATTCAAATTTTCTTCCGCCCCCCCAACCCCGGCCCCTGCCTCACCCCCAGGCAGAGGGAGCTGGAGTCCCGCAGGCCGAGCCCTAGTGGCTGGCGCAAAGGTGGACCCGGAGTGGGAGGGGGTGGAGACGCCCATGGAGGCCGACTCCCGACACCCGGGCGAAGAGGCTGGACCTCTGACCCTCGGGGTGAGCGGAGCTTCGGGCCTGGATTTCCCGTCTTTGTTCTTCCCCTCCCAAATCCCGAGGCAAGAAGGAGATCTAGCCGTCGGTCCCCGGAGAACCGCTCAGCCCTGGGAGAGCAGAGCGGCGAGGCCCGGGCGGGTTGGGGCGGATCGGGCGCCCAGGGCCGCGGGGCCACCCACGGTCTAGGTCTTGGTCTTCCGCGAGCTGAGTCCCGCTGGGCCCAGTATTTCTCTGCGTTTGCCTTTTTTTTTTTCTCTCTCCACTCTTCCCAACCTTCTTTGCCCCACTGTTCGCTTTTTTTTTCTTTCCTCAAGGAGGGCATCCTTCCTGGGTAGAGAACAATTTTTCCTCTTTTGAGTATTTCCATGGCTTACCCTTGGGCCGCTGAGTGACCTTGGGGAAGTCACTGAACTTTCAGGAACTGTGTGAAAAGAGGGAAGGGTGCTCTCTAGGGCTGTTTTTCTGAAGATGCCTCCGAAATTTAGCCCCAGAGGACTCAAGGGAATGAAGGTGTTCCCTCTCCCTCCCCATCTCACCACTGATAGGACGGAGCTGTGTGCATAAGCACAAAATCATCTGAAAAAGGAGGGCTTTTGGTACGAGTTTTATATTAAAATAAGGGAGGTGACTAACTTAATTCTTATTTTGAAAAATTCGGATGTAAGACACCCTATTGGGAAATAAAAATAAGGTGATGCTTTCTACAACTCCTTCCGCTGATTTTGCAACATTTCTTTTCCAATTTTGTTCTTCATACTCGCCCCCCTTGGCTGGTGCTGCCCTCGGGGAGCAAAGAATGGCTGATACATTCCTGAGAGGGCAAGGGGAGGGTGTAGTGATGGTTAAGAGAGAAGTTGGCTCTGGGTGTAACTATGTCAACTGTTGGAGGGAGGCAAAGGGAGGGTGGTCTTTTACGCGGGTCTGAGATCTGGTTGCCTTTAATTCGCCCTGAGACTGCGTGTTGCGTTAATGGGCATCTGTCAGCGGAGGGCTCAGGTTTCCCCACTTGCCTCGGGCAGTGGAAGCAAAGGGGCAAAAAGCAAAGTAGACCGCTCAACCAGAAAGAAATATGCCAGGCCTCTGGAGCAGGGGGTGCGGACTGAGAGTGAGGGGGCACCACGGGCTTCTCCTCAGGCCCAGGGTTGGGCTGAAGGACTCAAGACCAGGAGGAGACCCCACCTTTGAAAAGCCCCTTCTTACTAGACTCTCTTTTGCTCCATCCTTTCAGATAGCAAGGGACTGGAATAGGTTATGCAACCCCTCATAGAAAAACCCATTTTTTTACACCTAAAATCTAGTTGTTCAAAACCAAGCCAAACACTGCAAGTGTTTGTAACAGAGTTGTTTGTCTTTCTAGAAGCCATTAACAAACAAATAAACTCCTTACATCCCCTTAGGTCTCTACAGTTTATAAAACATTTTTCACTGACACCAACTCACCTAATCCTGCAAGCCCAAGTGACAAATAGGCTCCTCATTCTCATTGTAGAGGCAAGGGAATGGAGAGAAAGAAACCAAGCAGTTTGTCCAAGGTCACAGTCAGGAAGTACCCATTCCCTGATTGGGATGCCTCCCCGCCTCTGGAAGGCATGTCTCATTCCACTGCTTCCTGTCATTCCCTCCCATGAAATAGACCTCCCATGAAATAGACAGACACACAACCGCCACGCGACCTGGGCACTCTGAGAACACCTTCCAGCCTCCCCATCCACCTCCCAGAGAGGCGTTCATTTACTAATTATGCTGCAGTTTGCAGCATGTGTCTAACAGACACATGGCTCTGGAACTGGCTTTCCTTCACATTATAGTCTCTTCAGTACAGTTCTTCAAGGAACCCACGTTAAAACGTGCGCGCGCGCACACACCAGCCTTTCATAGTCCCCTCACTGCCAAAACTCTTCCTATAAACCATATAAAATAAATAACCTCAAACATAACTCTTAATTGCTTCCAAGTCCATGTTTCCTCATCAGTAAACTTTATTGCTTCCCAATCTTTAGGGCAAACTTCCCTCGGGACTTTCTCCCTTCCAGGAGAGAGGCCGAGAAAAACAGTTTTTCCGCGATTCGACCTGGGTGTCCCAGGACGGGAGGATGAGCACGGGTAGGGTGTCAGTGTGCTCAGAGCCTGGGAGGGAAGCAGAGGTCTCTCAGGGTTGGGAGTGGACCCTCGGAGACAAAACGCGTAAGTTTTCCATCTGCTCGTCGCCCCCTACAGGCCACGTCCGCCATCGCAGCAAGAGCCCTGCAGAGCCCGTGCGTGTATTCTAGCCTTCGTTCGCCTTTCCCTGGACCACCGAATCCACCCTCCATTCCCGGAGGGACTGAGTACCGGGACCCCACTCAGGGACTTCGTCCAGGGGATACTTTAAGGGCCACAGGCCTTGGAACTGGATGGACTTTCTAGAAATGAATGCCGGAAGAAGTGGAAACCAGTTTAAATTCGTGTGTAGCCGAAAGCTAAAATCCTCCCCATAAAAAATAACCCGTTTCTTCTTTTTATTACAAATAAATCTGCCTAAGTGAAATAAAAAGCCGATATCAGTCGTGTTGTCTTTAAATCTCAGTGTAAAAGGAGATTTCAGTGCCTTTCCTCGCTGCTACCCGCGTCCGCTCATATCAAATGTGGGTTTCAAGCCCTCCCTTCCCCAAGTGCTTGCGTTCATTATATACAATATTTGCATTTTTTCCTTCTGTTCTAAGCTTTCGTGGTTTAGCAAGCTTAAACCAAAAAGAGCTTTTCAGCTGAGCTATGGCCAGGCCTATCTCCCTGACATCTGCCGGGACTTTAAACAGCCGCTGGTCGGTTTGGGGTCTGCGTCTAAGAGTCTCCTACCCTCCAAGAAATAAAGGAGGGGGACCATCTTCAGGCTCTAGTTCAAGGTTGATAAGTGTTTGGAAGGAAAGTTGCCGGGGGAATCTCTCCTCTACACTCCACCGCCTAATGCATCGGGGGAGGGGGGTGGGAAGCTCTGCGAATCTCAAGCGGCAGCTTGTGGCCGAGTGTCACGCTGCGGGCGCAGGCTCGGCCGGTATTGCTGCTATGCGCGGAAATATGAGCGAGTAATTTTATAAGTAACAAAGGATCAGGGATGGAATGAGGCCCCTGTTATCCAATGTCATTTAGAAGCCTTGGATCAGCAGCTTCTTGAGGCTAAAAGTGAATTCAAGAAGCCCTGCCTTTCCCTTTTCCCAGGGGTGTCAGCTAAATTTAGAAATAACCTCTATGTGTTTGCACAAATCATGTACCATTTGCTGTTTGTGTAAAAACCGATTAGCCAGACACAACTGTGAAACAACTTGTTACTTTTATAGCTGCAACACACAAACAAATTTAGATCCGTTTATTTTTCCTTGTAAAAAGAGATTAGAAGGGACCCACCCGGAGACTGTGTGGTCCATAATCTCTTCTCCGTGAAGGTAACTGTTGCTCCTCTCGGTGGCGGTTGATTATCAAGTTCTTGTTTATCAAGTTAAACGATCTCACCCCCGGCAGCTTGTTTTATTTTAGGACTCTGATCCAGAAGGAATGTTTACTCAGGACACAATAATGTTTACTGTTTACCAGGAAGACCGATTCGGTTTTTGCGAAGAAGGATCTTTTAAAGTGACTCCCTAGCCCACGCCGACAGCAGGGAAATAAAGCTCGGATCAGCGTCCGAGAGGCATCTCCGCGACCAGGGAGGCGAGGTGAACGCCAGCGCCAGACTGGCGGTGTTTTGCAAACAGCACGCGCATAGGGCCGAGGTGACAGTACTGCTACCCGCTCCAGTTTAAAAAAGCGATTTCGCATACGTAATTGTAACAGCTAAATTAATTAAGAAATAATTAGAATTGATGCCATTTGAGGATATGTTATTGGTGATGGGAACCGGCTTCCCGCGTCTAGATGTTTCATTTCTACCTTAATACTTAAGGTTGCAACAGCTGAAATGCACATTAAAAATAATCCGCAATGACATCTCCCCATTCCTGCTCTGTGATCTCGCATTTCACACTAAACTAGCCTAAGGTATTTTTAAAAAGGTTAAAAAATGGGGTGATGTGCATCTGTTTTTCAAAGGATATTAAGGCCACTATTTCTTGGCCTTCGGAAGAGCTGTGGGTTGGAGGAAGCATCTACAGGAATCCTTCAGAAATCCAAATTATGTTGTGGACTACTATCATAGAAAAGAGGTACCTTACTTGAAAATATTATGAAAGAATAAAACAACTATGTATTATCTATCAGGTTAATATAGGTAATACAACTCCACTGCAAAATTTAAAATGCCATACATATATTTAAAAAGTTAATTGGGTTTATTACCATTTCCACTTAGGGGATGAAAATAAAGTTTGAAAAATCAAGGCTTTAAATGCTAAAATGAGGGAGATGTTTGGAATTAACATTCTTTTGAAAGGATAACTGAAACAACTAAAAACTCTCATTTGAGAAGTTTTCATTGTGAAAGATAAAGTCTTGTATTTAAAAAATATTTAAATCGTGCTGATGTTTAGAATTAGGTTGGTTTTTTAAATGGCAGCTTACTTTATCTTCAGAAATATCTAGTCATTTTGATTTAATGAATTGATAGGAAAGAGATCACCACCAACATCCCGATTTTATATGAAAACTAAAAGAAAATATTAATACAATTTAAATTAGGTATATTCTTTCTCCAATTAAAATTTCTTACACCCAAATTATGAATTAGCAAAGTTTGAAAAGGTCATTCCTTGAAACTCCTCTAATATCTGAGAAAAATAAAATGCAAATACTATTTTAAAATCTTGTCATTTATCTCAGACACCTAAATAAAACACTAGGCTGAGCCTTTAAAAATTTTATTTACAAAGTTGTGTACAACACGATGGAATAACATTTAGAATACCATATATATTCATTCATATATAAACAGACTTTTATAATAGAATGACACTTTTCGCCTTGTGAAAATTTTTTAATATTTAAAATCTCCCAACATCTCTATACATTTTTTTCTCACATAAAACTGCGGAGAGTGAACCTTCAGAAAAAATGAAAGTTCAGAGCTCTAAATCTACTGAATTTGTTTTTTTCTTAAAAAAATAAAAACCCCAAAAGGAAAGTCAATAATTTTTATACAAATATAGACAAACAATTTCCCTCCCATCCCCAAGGTACTGAGAGCAGGCGCCGTCGGGGTACATTTTCGGAAATTCGGTTTTCGGTTTTACCTGTACGGAAAGCTATTCCCCGCGGGTGCGCGGTGAGAGTTTGCTCCGCCAGCCTAGGTATGCAGGACCGGGTGGAGGCCGCCGAAGGTCGGTGTCGACGGGTTGGAGGGAGGAAATGGAAGAGAGACAAAGTCCAGGATTGGGCAGGGGGGCCAGGAGCGGGGCGGGGCGCGCAGCTTGCAAATGCAGCCGACGCTCGAGGCCGCCACCGGGCCCAACATCCCGGCCACCGGCACGTCCCTATTGAGCGGGCCACTTGGCCTGCGCTGCGGCGGCGGCAGCGGCGGCGGCCGAGGCTGCAGGCTGCAGAAACTGTCCAGAGAGCGGCACGCTCAGGATGGGCGCGATGGTCGCCGTCGTCCGACTCAGCGAGAGAGGCTGGTGCGTGGCTATGAGCGCTGCTGACTG
>NW_020172732.1:3082734-3153527 GCF_003031525.2 Neophocaena asiaeorientalis asiaeorientalis | reverse complement strand
CAGGCTGTAGGCGCCGAAGCTCTGCATCATGAGCGCCGTCTGCTCACGCAGGTGCTCCTGCTGGTGGCGCTTGAAGCGTTTCCGGCGCCGCAGGAAGCTGCCGTTGTCGAACATGTCCTCGGACTGCGGGTCCAGGGTCCAGTAGTTGCCCTTCCCCGGGTTGCCCGGTTCACGGGGGATCTTGACGAAGCAGTCGTTGAGCGAGAGATTGTGGCGGATGCTGTTCTGCCAGGCGGGGAACTTCTCCCGGTAGTAGGGGAAGCGGTTGCTGATGAACTCGCAGATGCCACTCAGGGTCAGCTTCTTCTGCGGGCTCTGCAGGATAGCCATAGTGATGAGCGCGATGTACGAGTAGGGCGGCTTCACCAGGCTGTTCTTGGGCTTGTTCGGTGCCAGGCCTCCCGCCGCACCGCTGCCCGAGCCAGGCCCGCCACCGCTCCCGCCGCTCTCCTCGCCGCCAACGCCGCCCTTACAGCCGTCGGCCTCGGACGCGCCCGCCTCGCCCCCTGGCCCGGCCCCGGCTCCAGTGGCCTCCTTGGGCAGTGCCAGGGGCTGCTGGTGCGGCGGCTGAGGCTGCCCATGGTGGGGGGCCGCCAGCGTCACCTCGTCCGCCTCGTCCAGGCGCAGCTCGGGCGGCCCCGCGGGGCTATCGCAGCCCGCGTCGCTGTCCTTCTCCTCCAGCCCGTCATCGCCCTCGCCCACCACATCGATGTCCACGTCCTCGGCCGTCAGCACCGTCTGGCCGGACATGTCGCTGGCGCTGCCGCCGCCGGAGAGGGTCATTCCTCCTCGGGGTTGGTGGCGGCGGCGGGGAAGGAGCGGTGCGCGATGGGCGTCTTCAGGGGCTGTCGCCAACCTCAGAAAAGGGGTTTTGGGCGACCCCGAAAGATGGGGGATTGGGAGAGGGGAGGGGGGCGTAGGTGGTTCGGGGCCCTCCGGGCTTGGCTCACACTCGGCGGCCCGGCATCGCGCGGAGCGGGCTCTGCCGTCCGCCCCCAGTGGCAGCGCTCCGCAAACTCCAGCTGTCCCTGGCGCTCGGTACTAGGCGCTCGCTGCCGCTGCCAGCTCCGGCGGCTTCTCCACGCCGCGCCCCCTCACTTCGCCCGCCTTCCTCTGCCCCTGGCCCGGGCGCGGGACGCCGGGCGCCGAGCAGCTCGGGAGGGCGCGGGCAGGGGCAACGGGGGGAGGGGGTGTCAGGGACGCTGAAGCCCCCGTAGTCGAAAGTCGCGTTTTAAGGACTGGCCTGATAGATTACTTTCTACTTAAAGATCCAGCGGGAGGCGGGGCCACGTGACCGTGCGTGACGTCAGGGCCGCCGCCGAGCCGGCCAAACTCAAGTTGGTTGAGAGAATTGTCAACAAAGGGACGAGGGACGCGCAACTCTGCGCCGCACCGTGCGCCAGCATCCCGCGGGTCCCGAGGGCGCCCTGGTCCGCCCCGAGACCCCACCTTGGGCTGGAGCCCGGCAAGGGGGTCGAGGGAGCCTGTGGGTGTGAGTGCGGATGGGTGCGTGTGAACGAGTGAGGGTGTGGGCCTGTGAGCGTCCGCCGAACCCGAGGCTCCGCTGCCCTGCCCTACCCGCCCCCTCTCCCTTCTCCCCCATTTGCCAACGCTCCCTAGGCAAGGACTGGGCGTAGAACATAGGACAAGATTCCCATCCCGTTGTTATTATTATTTTTGTAAAGAAAAACTTAGTAGTCTCTGTTTTGTTTTTTGTTTGATTCTTTTTAGCTCTAAAGAGTAAGGGCTGCGCCCCGGCTCTGTCTTGCTAATTGGACTTAAGAGCCCCTCCTGCCTCAGTGCTTAGTCGGCGGAGACACCTACTGAGGGGAGGCGCTCCTCCTCCCGCTAAAGTCAAACCACCCGGTCCTGCCTTCGCTTTCCAGGCTCGATGTGGGCGTGTTTATATGTATATATATATATATTTTTTCTTTTTCCCGCTCGGCCACAGCAGCATCAGTTGGGGTTCCCGAAGGTCAGAAAATGGCTATTGATTAATCTATTAGAATAGTTGCCGAGAGAAATAAAAAAGACGTAAAATAACAGGGAACCTATAAATAAAGAAGCCCTAACTAGCTGCTCGGAGTTGTTAAACGACTTAGCATGTGAAAAAGTCGGAAATGAGGCGCTGGGGAAGGAGCCGGGATTGTCAGCGGCCTGGGTAAGTCGAGTGGGGCCGGGAAGAGGCTTCGGGCCTCTAGGTTAGACGTCGCGCCCAGGCTGCGAGGGCAGACAACGCGGGGAGCGGGTGGTGTGACTTCGCAGGCGCCCAGGCCCAGCCTCCTGGGAGCGGGGCCGGCCCCGAGCTTGCCAGCGGGCTAGGCTCTCACTGCTGCTAACTAACGTGGATTCTTTTTCCTCAGGGCATAGACAAACCCTCCAAGATTTAACTTCCTCAGAAACCGGCAACAGAGGAGGTGGAGGAGGATGCGGCCAGTGAGCACCGAGTTTCTTTGGCAAGGAAAGTCAGTTATGGTAGGAAAGACTGTGGGCATTTAACTGGGATGTGGCGGGGGCGCAAACCTACCCGGGTGCGTTGCATTGCTGGGATGCGTGGACCTCGCACTTCAGAATAGTGCTCCTGACCGGGTGAATCCGCGATGGGCCGCCTCTTACCCTCCCGCATTTTTAGGCAGCCTCCTTGCGAGCCGCGAGTGCCTTACCGGGTGTGGCGGGCTCTTGGAACCCAAGCCCAGTCTGGCCGCTGAGGCCTGCGAGGGGAATGCAGGCCTCACCAGAAGGAGCACAAGGGCAGATGGTCCGAGAGAAAATAGTGAAATATTTACAGAAGACACTAAGAAACTGATACATTTCCTGGCGGACAGTAGTACTTCTGATTCCCTGTCTCTCACCTACGACCCCCCTCTTTCCTTAGCCTAGACACACACGTAAACTTTCTTCATTTTAGGCAGTGCAACACACAGATTGACTTTAATTTTCATTAGATAATTTCCCGGTTAAAACACTAGCGCGTTGGATCCCCACTTCGCAGGATGTTTCTGGTTGAAGCTGGGGCAGTTACTCCAACTTGAGACGCCCACGAAACTCCAAAGTTTTTCTGTATCTAAATGAAACCCCGATTGCACCTGACCCTAAAATGCATCTGGGTTCATTTCCGCAGCTGCACCGCTTTGTGGCCCGCAGGCTCCGAACCGTTTACAATACCACCTAGACAGCTTCCAGCGAAACCGACCGGAGCGGCGAGCTGGCTGCCCACCGATCCCCCCGGCAGCGGAGGTCCCGGCTGCAACTATCCCAGTAAACCAATAATTACAAAAGGAAGGTCGGAAGTACACGAAAAAAGAAAGCGAAATTCGCAAATTCACAAATTCCTTTTGCTCATCTTCGGTTGTAGAGCCCCAGAGGCAGGCGCGGGCCGCAGCAGGAGCCCTACCGCAGCCTAGGAGGCTGGGCCCGCGTGGACGCGTGCGCGCGCGCGTGTGTGTGTGTGTGTGTGTGTGTGTGTGCGTGCGTGCGGGAGGGTGACGGCTTCAGGGGCTGCCCTCCGCAGTGTTCTTGAAGTATCCTCCAAATGAGCCTAATTTCGATTTCTTTGCCCGCCAGGGCTGGCTCTCAGGACTCTCTCGGCGCCGCTGTTTCTGCCTCTCAGCCTCCCTCGGCCAAGACCTGGCCCAATCCGTCCATATCCCGGTGTCTCTGGAACCTCCTTGGGGGAAGGGGTGGGAGGTGAACAGCTCCCAGCCTCCAGTTCCATTTGTTGCGCTTTTATCCTTCGACACAATAAAAGTCAAATTAATTGATTCATACCATTAATTACGGGGCGTAGCGTGAAAAGCAACGCTTCCCCTCGGTTAGCGATCTATTGTGCTAATCTCTTGTTCAATCAGTGTTACCATCTGATGCCGGGTCTGGCCCTTACAGAAACTTTTCGACTCGATTAGCTAAATGATGAGACGTGCGGGACCTACTGGCTGCGGCCCCCACGTCCTGCACCCGTGCGGGCCCAACGGCTGAATATCGATTTCCAGCGGAGGCGGCGGATTTTCCCGCGACCTCTGTAGGCTAGGGAGCCGGCCGCCCTTTCCTCCTTCCGGCGGACAGTAGCGCCGCGCAACCTCCCGTTGTTGGAAGGAGGCTAAGCGGCAGCCCAGGTGGGAGGCAGGAAGGTTCCCGCTGCCATCGCCGCGGGACGCCGCCAGGGCGGAAGGGCCCGAGCCCGACGAGGTGCAGGGTCCTGTCCTAGGCCGACTAGATTCCGGGCTGAGTAAATCCTGTTTGCCGCGTAATCTCAGCTTGCAGCTAAAAGCCCACAGGTCGTCAGTTACCGCCAAACTTTAGAACAGACAGAGATGGGAGAAGTGAGACGGATACAAAAAGACAGGGACACATTTGTGGGGGGAAGAAAGATGTGATAGAGGGAACGGAAATATTAGTTGGGGGGGGAAGGAAAGAGAAATGTGGATAAACATTTTCTGAGTCTCAGAGGGTTACTGGGGAGGTAGAATGAAAACACACAAGCACAAACAATTACTATGAGTGAGAGTGACTACTTGGGTCACAACAAGCAAACTTCCCCGGAGGGATTTAAAGAAGATGGCAGCCAGCTGTCTCACCTGTTCAAATGTTTGAAACGTTTCAGCCAAAGAGAATGTAATGAGGCTCCCTCCGTTTCTCCTGGGGCGGGCAGAGTCCGTGGTACCCAGCTGCGGAAGCCGCCAAGACCGGGGCCGTTGGGGGCGGGGGTTGGTAGTGGTGGTGGAGCGGACCGAGGTTCTAGCAACAGGAAACAGGAAAAGTGGAGTCCGGATCGATTGGAAGGAAATTGAGACGTCTGGGGGAGGGGAGATTTAGAATGTGTGTCCTGGGGGGTGAGATGGGGGTGGGGGAGACATAGTGGATGGAACAGTTTATGACGGAGAAGGGGAAATTAATTCCAACTCAATTTGGGTTCTTAAGTGGTCAACACAGGACAACGGGCACGGTCAGAGTCTGCGGAAGGCTGCAATGGCCCACCTACCCCTCGCCAGGCCCAAGCGAACCCAGGTGCCCTCTTCCGACTCCTTTAAGTCAGAGACTATGCCAATGGTTTGAATAAATCGTTGGCCCGAGGTGAGATAAATCTTTACGCCCGGGCGCGTGTGCGCTTTTCTTGCAATACGGGGAGAAAGGACCACGTTCAGCGCAGTGAGGGGCGCGACTCCCACAGAGAGCAGCCACCCTCCCTCTGCAGCAGGGGAAACAAAACGTGGGTGGAGCCCATCTGGAATATACCCCTCTTCACCCCGCAAAAACCAAAGTCGGCTCTTTCTTGACAATCTTCACAGATGTGTTAAACTATTATCAGCCTCGGCCTGGATGGCCGCCACCAAGGGAGGTGGGAAGGGCTGAGATGATATCCGGGTCCCCAACGCATCCAAGTTATTTCTATTTCCACCCTTGTATACCTTTCCAGATCTCTGGGTTGCGGGAAAAAAGATTAATTTAATGTACATGCATCTCAAAACTTCATTTATTTACAAGGTGTCCGCCACTCAAGGCCCATGCCAAGAAGTGCCTTGTAATGGCGAGAGACCAAAGGGAAAGGAAGAGAGAGGGAGAGAGAGAGGATGGCTTCGAATTTATTTATATTGGAAATGTATAAACATCCATTCTGTAAAAGGCAACACGTTTAATTAACGATGAGAGAGCAGTTAGGGGCAGAAAGCTAGTAAAATTGTGTGATAAATTTATGGCATTGTTAGCGTGCTTTTAATTATGGCTATTATGTTAATTATTTCACATTAGCATGGAGTTATCAGCAGCATGTCAGATTTAATCAAAACGAGCCTTTCTCTCGAAAATTGTTCTTTTCATCCGCGAGGAGAAAGGTCCTGGGCAGGATTGGGGTTTAAAAATGACTTGGCATTGAAAGCTCGAGTCTTCTCGACCCGGTTTGGTGCGATGCGGCCAGGCCCGGCTGTCCGCTGGGTCCCTCCAGGCTACCGGCAGCTCGCGGAGGAGCCGAGGGCTGGGTTTTTAGGAATTCACCATTTTCACCCCCTTCGGAGCCGACACTTCATCATATGGGATCATTCTGTCAAACAATATGATGCCGCTCATTTTTATCTGTCCCGCTTTACAAACCCCCATTCAGCCCAACGAGGAGCAACAAAAGCCTCGGAGCGGCGCGGCGGCCGCTGGCGACCCCAGCCTCCCAGGCGCGCTGGGGAGAAAGGCGAGAGGGGCCGAGGAGAGCGGGCAGCGGGCGCGCGCCCCTCGCCGCCCGAGGGAACGCGTCTTGGCAAGGCCCCCGCGCCCAGGTGGCGGGTCCTCAGGTGTGGCCCGGGCGGGACCTCTCCCGAGCCCGCACCCGCCCTCGGCCTCCCCGCGGGCGCCCGGCGGAAGTGCCTTTCCCTCCCCGAGAGCGACTTGCCCACCCAGGCCACATCGATTTCTCAATCACTGCGGATCGATTTATTGGGAGCAAATAAATAGCCCGTTTTGAAAACGTTTCAATTGTTGCCTTGATGGTTGGGGCGCTGACGCGGGAGGGAGCGCAGGGCCGAGGGGCTCGCGCGGGAAGGTCCTTCTGGGAACGTGGGGGGCGCGAAGGCCCGAGCGCCACTCGCCGCGGAAGCCTCGCGTGTGCGTGCGCGGCCGCCGCCGCACGTCCCCCACACTTGGATCTCCGGCGACGCTCCGGCCTCCTCGAGGGTTCGGCTTCCTCCTCTCGCGCTCAGCTCCCCCTGGCGGCGGGGCGAGCCGGAGTTCAGCGCCCAGCCTTTACACCTCGTGACGTCCAGGCAAGTTCGCCGGGGTTCTAAGTCTTTCAAAAGTTCCCCCTCAGGCCACCGAGCGACCCTGAGTCTAGTCCCCGGGGCCCGCGCCGGGTGGAGGTTCTCAGACGCTGGGCAGCTCGCGCCCACCCCGCTGGCCTTCCGGCCCGGGCCCGCGGACGCTGCTGCCTCCTCGCCCCGGCCCCGGAGCGGCCTTCCTGTGCAAGACCACTCAGGCCCCCGCCCTTCCCGGGACTGGGTTGTGGACTGGCCAGCTGTTGCCTTATTTTTAGAGCCATTCCATTCGCGCGGTTATATTTAACTCGATCCACTCCTCCGAGGAGGTCGCTAGGACATCGAATTCTCTACATCGCAGCTTGGGCCCGCCTGCCTAGCCTCAGTGGCAGGTTGGAAAACCCCTGCTTAAGAATCTTTGACATCTCGGGAGCTTGGCTAGGAGAGGGAGGTTGTGAGGGCTGGTTCTAGAAGCAGTCGCCACCGCGCCTGCACACACACTGCGAAGAGGGTCAGTCTTGGGTGGGGGAGGGGAGTGTGGAGGAGGATTGGGTACCAAGGGAAGGATTCTCTGCGGGGAGTATTGGGTCCATTTCCTACTTATGCATGAGCCAGAGCACCCAGGTGACCTGGAAGACGTCTTACAACTCTGCCCTTCAGAAAGGTTATGATTTTTGTATTCATGCAGGAATCCTCTCTCCTCTCTCCTCCTGAACAAGGTCAACAGGATACTTAAATTTAAACTGGCTCCTCAGTTTCAGCCTAGTCTTCCCTCGGCAAAATCTCAAGAAGACTATGCCACTGGCCCAGTCACATCCCAGGGAAGGGACCCATTTGGATAACATAGAAACACCATCATAATACATACTTTTTCTCTCAGAAGGGCAAAGTGAATTTACAAGAAAAAAAAAGTAGAGATCACATACTAAATGTATACATACAGATGTGAGAAAACCTGGGATATTAAATGCACTTTTAAAATTTAAATTCTTCTCCTTCTAACACTTTTAAAGAAAGGACTTTCTTAACCTTGGGTCCAAAGTAGATATTTCTGGCTGCCTCTTTTTGTAGATCTCCGTACAATATACGGGAGAAGGATGGAAGTCATACAGCTGAATTTAGTGGGAGAGGATGCTCTAGCCAAGCACTCTCCGTCTGGGTGGGAGGCGTGCTGGCAGCATTCAATAAATATTGGTTCAGTAACTGAAATCAGTAAGACACAGCCTCACTCTGATGAGTGACTTATTAAAGAAAGTTTGTAGTTAAAATGTGGTATAATTAATTGTATAAATATTTATCATAGAATGTTACAGGAGTTCAGAGTAGACACACCTAACTCTGCCTGGAAAAGAGGGGTGTGTGAAGGTTTCCCAAAGGAAATAAAGCCTGAGCTGTCTTGAATGATGAGTTAACTGCTGTTAGGTGGATGAAGGGAGGAACCGAGTTCTTGGCAGAGAACCCAGCGAGCCGAGACACAGAGGTATGCAGTACAAGAGGAGGAGCTAATCGTTTAATAATTGGAGAGGGCGGGTAGCTGGAGTTGACGCTGTAGAGGCAGACAAGAGTGAAATCATGAAGATTCCTGAATATTGTGCTAAAGAGCCTGAAGTTGATAAGGAGCCACTGAAGGGTTTTAACGTTATGATTGGCATGATCAGAGTGAAATTTTGCAACAATCTTTTGGGGCCATGTGAAGGATAAACTAGAGAGAGTAAGACTGGAGGTAGTAAAGAGGCTATTTCAGTTATCTCAGTAAGAGGTGATAAAGACATGACTTAAAGGCAGTGGGACTAGAGAAGAGGGGATGAATTGGAGAAAGATTTAGAAAGTAAACTTGATAGTACTAAGTGTCTGATTAACAAGGGAGAAGGAGTTCACAGTAACTCTCACACAGGAAATTTGGGCGTCTGGAGGAAATGTTGGTATGGAGATGGAGGAACTCTCTAGTTGCTTGCTCCTCAGCCATCCACATGATTACCCAAGTTATCTCCTTAAATATCAGTCAGAGCATGCCAATCACTTCCCAGATCAAAAACCTCATTGTTTATAAAAGAAAATTCAAACTCTTTTGGAAAGCATTTCAGGCGTGCCATGATCTGGCTCCAACTTAGCTTCTAGTTTCATTTGCACCCCATGCTGTAGCCCCATGGGACTGTATTCCATTCCCAGGACATACTATGAACTCCATTATATACCAGTTGTGTGACCTTGAGCACATCCCTTAGACTTCTTTGTTCCTTATTTCCTCATCTGTAAAATGGAGATAATAGTACTTTCTTTATGGGATTGTTGTAAGGATTAAGTATACCCAAAACACTTAGAACTGGGTTTGACACATAGGTTTAAGAATCACTCCAAAAAACATTTTTTTTAATGAATTGTGTCTTTGCGATGCATTTTCCTGTTTTCTTTTTTTTTTCTTAATTATTTTTGGCCTCGTTGGGTCTTCTTTGCGGTGTGCAGGCTTCTCATTGAGGAGCACGGGCTCTAGGCACATGGGTTTCAGTAGTTGTGGCACACGGACTCAGTAGTTGTGGCTCACAGGCTCTAGAGCATAGGCTTAGTAGTTGTGATGCATGGGCTTAGTTGCTCCACAGGATGTGGGATCTTCCCGGTAGGGACTGAACCTGTGTTCCCTGCATTGGCAGGCGGATTCTTAACCACTGCGCCTCGAGAGAAGTCTGCCTTTTCCTGTTTTCTGATTGAGAGACATAGTCCCAGCCTTCTTGGAGCTTTCAGTTTAGTTGTGAAGAGTAAGAGAGGAGACACTGTAAGCCCTTGAAGGTAGAGATTGAGCGGCTTAGATTATTATTATTTTTTGATCTTGAAAGTGACTATTGTAGAATTTTGAGCAAGGAAGTGATGTGACTGGATATGTGTTTTAGCAATATCACTCTATCATTGATGGGGAGAATGGACTGAACACAGAAGTTGATGAGTTCAGTTTTGCACATGCTGAATTTGAGGTGCTGGTGGAATTTCAGAGTTGACATGATTAGTAGGAGATAGGAATCTAGAGCAGTGCTGTCTAATGGAAATATAATGTGAGCTACAAATGTGAGTTATGTATGTACTTTTATATATGTTAGTTAGGTATGTCTAACAGCTAAATTTAGAAAAGTAAACAGAAACAGGTAAGTTGATTTTTTTAATGATACATTTTATTTAACCCAATATACCTGAAAATATTGTCATTTAAGCATACACAATGTATATAAAAGTTATTGAGATATTTTCTATTCATTTTTTTCTACGTCTTTCAAGTATGATGTATATTTTATCCTTACAGCCATCTCAGTTTGAACTAGCCACGTTTCAACTGCTCCATGGCCACAAGTGGTTAATGGCTATCATATTAGATAGCTCAGGTCTAGAGCTTAAGAGAGAAGTTGGGACTACAAATAAAGACTTGGGAGTCATCAGCTTTCGTGTGATAGTTCAGGCAATGAGAGTGTGTAAGCTCAGCAAATGGGAGTGTGTGCAATGAGAAAAAGGCCAAGGGAATATCAGAGAGGGGAGAAGGAAGAAGAGCCCATAAAAGGAAGTGAGAAAATAAATAGAGCTTAAATTGGGAGCAAGTATGATCATGGGAAGCAAGGAAGAGGGACTTTTGAAAAGATAAACGTTGTCAACAAGGTCAAGTGTTTCTGAGATGTATTTTTATTATGTGTAGTTGTTATATGGATATTATTATAAGTGTTTGGCCTTCTCTGATAGGTATTATTCAAATTCCGGCAAGGCAGTTATTGAAAGTAGATACCATTTCTTCATTCTGTGCACAGTTGCAAAATGTTATTGTTTGATTTCATTAAAACATGCATATCGCCTCTTTCTATGAACTTGTGCCACAGTCACAATGACCAAAATGTTCGTTGCTCCTTGCCTGGAACGGTTCCAGTTTAAGCCTACTTTTCACGTATAATTATATCTAGGGCCTATTTTATTCTCAGAAGTGTCCCAGTTTGGATAATAAAGTATTTGGTCACCCCATACATGGTAGACGTAACTTTCAACACTTAGAGTATACTCAAGCTGTCTAGGAGGTTTTCTACTGATAGATAGAGAAGTGCTTAAAACAAATATAGGTGCCACTAACTATAGTTTTCATTGCCTCCCAGTTGGATCAGGGCTTCTCTTTGCACTCTCCTGAGGTTTTCTGAAGGGAAACTAAAGCAGCATAACCTGCCAAGTAAGACTGTGACTGAATTTTCTTTGTGACCCAAAATAAATCTATACATTCCCATCCCCTCCACACCTCCAGGATGATGTAAGTGATTTTATTAAGTACTTGCTATGTGCTAGGTGCTCTCTTATGTACTTTACATGTATTTATTTAATCCTTATAACAATCTTGTGAGGACGAACAGTAATTATTCCCATTTTACAAACGAGGAAGGTCACTCAGCCAGGATTTGAAGGCAGTTTGGCTCTTAACCACTACACTGCACTGCCCTCTAATATCATCTTTCTTTTCATCTGCCCCTTCTTTCCCTTCCTCATCCCCAATGGCTTTCTTACTGTCACCCACAACTGAATTAAACCTTTCAATGGGGGCATATTGATTAAATGCCTCTATAATATTATTATTAATCATTTGAATTATGGAAGACGATGCACAAAGAACAGAGGTCTTTATTGTCTAGTCGTCACTGCAGAGTTTGATATTTTGCTCTTTTCTGGGATGAAGATATGTATCAACCATTTTGTGCTATTTTCTTTTAAAAGAGACCCTAATACTTTCTTGGTAACTGGTTTTGAGAATGTCTCAGAACAGGCAGTCTTTAGGAAAAAAAATATTATAGAACTTTTCGTAACAACACCATGAATTATTATCTATCACTACATTCTCCCCAAATTTAGAAGTTTAAAATAGTAAATACTTATTTTCTCATAGTTTCTGTGGATCAGGAATTCAGAAGGGGCATAGCTTGGTGATTCGTGTTCTGTATCTGCCGTGAGGCTGCAGATAAGCTGTTGACTGGGCTGCATTCATACGAAGACTTGACTGGGGCTTACTCACATGGCTGTTTGCATGAGGCCTCAGTTCCTTGCCATGGAAACCTCTTCATAGGACTGCTTATGTCATGGCACGTGGGTCCCCAGAGCAAGTGATATAAGAGAAAAAGAAAGGCAGAAGCCACAAGGTGTTTTATGATCTAGCCTCATCACATGCTATCACTTCTGCTGAGTCTACTGGTCACACAGAACAACGCTGATTCAGCGTAGGAGTGCACTATTATAAGGATGTGAATACCAGAATGTGAGGATCGTTGGGGACCATCTTGGAGGTCTGCTACCACAATTCACTCTCTGCTCCCTGATTCATGTTGCTCCCATATGCAAAATGTACTTTCTTCTTCCCAAAGTTCCTAAAAGTCTCATTCCATTAGAGCATCACCACAGAATTCAGAATCTCATCATATAAGTCAGGTGTAGATGACTTCTCAGATGTAGTTCCACAAGCTCCTTGACTACAGTTCCTCTTTCTCAGAATGCTTGTGAACCAAAAAGACAAATTATCTTCCTCCACATACACTCAGTGTAGGATAGGCATAGGATAACTGCTATACAGACATTCTTCTTCAAAAGGGGGGAATAGGGAGTCACACAAGAGTCACTGGTCTAGAGCAATTCTGCTATTCAGTTATGCACAGGTTGACGTTTCCTAGATTAGGGCTCAATGTCTGAAAATAATCCTTTATGGCTCTTGGCTCCACCTTCTGGGTTCTTATTTCTACCCTCCAAGTTATCTTTCCTTTCTCATGAAGGATAGCACACGTTTGCAGCTGAATTAGTTTTCTTAACCTGCTTGCTGCTTGTAGAATTTGGGGGGATCCAAAGACCTCTTTTCGTTTTGTACTGTTTGCATAGTCCAATCCAGTGATGTTTCTGACAATATATTTCTCTTCTGATGAGATTGGGCACGTTCAGGGTGGTGTGGGCGTAGACTCTTCTGCTAATATAATTCTCCAGGTATCTCTGTCATCCTCCCGGCCATGTATATTGGTAAACATGAACCCCATTCCAGGGGGGTGAAACTTGATTGACTTAATCCAGCTATGATGGTTTCATCCACCTTGCCAAAGATGCATGAAGACATGGTAAAGTGATACCATTCTGTCCAATGAGAAACAAGCGGAAGATTGTCTAGGGGCTTCCAGGAAAGGTTTTCCTTGCTGACAAAACGATCTCTAAGGAAGGAAATGTTCCTCCTCTTCTACTAGGCATATGTCTGCATGATACTTGCAGTTGTCATCTTTTACTCTTGAGTTTGGCAGAAGAAAACAATGGGAAGCACTTAGATTCTTCATTATATAATTGAGCAACTGAATTAATCAAGGACAGAAAAATGAATTTTCTTTATTTTTAAACCAGTTGCTAGTTGTGGTCATGAATTTACAGTGAAACCCAATCAGCATGGCTGTGTGGTTGTTTGTTTATTTGTTGGTTTTGTTCTTTGGACCAATTGTTCAGGTGAAGGCTGGAGAAAAGGTTTTGGTGATTATGTGTTTGCTAAGTACAGTGTGTGTACTCTTCAAGGGAGTGACTGTATAATTATGGCTGTCTCTCTTTCCCTTTTACTCTCCCTTTACCCTTTTACCAGCCCCCATACTCTCCTATCTTTTTCCTTTTCTCTTCCTATTTTCCCTCCTCCTTTCTCCTCCTCTTCCTCCTGCATAGGTAGCTTCCTGATTCTCAGTCTTCTGTGAGCTACCATTTACATGTATGAATTGTCTTACTCAATCCTCATAACAACCCTGTCTAGCAGGTACTGATTAATATTCCCATTTCCTAATCGAGGCATTAGATTAAGCAACTTGTTCATGGGCATATAGCTGGCGTCCAGCTCAAGCCTATATGATTCCAAAGTCTGTGTTTTAACCAGTATGCAGGAGCAAAAGGAACTCTTCTAAAGAAAGACCATTCACTAGCTCTCAGTGTTAAACTAGTTGAGTTCATATATCTACCCAGTGGATAAGATAAACAGAAAACTGTGGTCAAGCCCTCTAATTCTTGTGGGAGCCAATATTGTACGTTTAATCAAAATTTCAGTGTTTATTGTCCTTTAAAACAAAGGAGGTTAAACCTCAAAGTTTAAAACAAGATCAAGATTCGAATTTCTCTAACTAGTTCCAGCCTACGAAATGAGCTGGTTCCCCAGACACCTGATTACTTTGCCGCTTTTAGGTAGCTAGACAGGAGGAAAATGTCAGTCCAGAGCCTCTCACCCACCCTTACCTATAATGAGCTGCTAAAAGGGTGGCAACGACTTCTGATATTTATCTTTTTTTCCAGAGTATTTTATACCAAACCATGGCCAAGAGATCATTCTATGAGGCCTAAGGAAATGAATCTTTGTGTATTAGCTTAGATAACTTTACGTTTTTATTTTTAAGAATTCACATTCTTTTTTCTTTTTCTTTTTGATTGAGGGCAATTGCTTTTTAAAATTAACTAATTAATTAATGGCAGCGTTTGGTATTTGTTGCTGCGCGCAGGCTTTCTCTAGTTGCGTCTAGCGGGGGTTTCTCTTGTTGCGAAGCACGGGCTACAGACGCGTGGGCTTCAGTAGTTGTGGCACACAGGCTTAGTTGTTCCGTGACATGTGGGATCTTCCCCGACCAGGGATCGAACCCATGTCCCCTGCATTGGCAGGCGGATTCTTAACCACCGCACCACTAGGGAAGTCCCTAGATAACTTTACTTTTAGTGTCTTGATTTTACAGTTGTTTAAAGGGAGTCATATTTAGTTTTGACATGTCTCTTTCTTTTTCAGGAATAGGAAATTGGTCTCAAAAAAGCCCTGAAATTTGTCTCTGGTAGTCTTATCAGTCTGTAACTCCTTGGGACTTCTTAGGAATTAAAAAATTTTTGAACACAGTACCTTAAAGAGAAAACAGTTTTCTTTGAGCTGTAATTTGGGTGTTGTATAGAGAAAGTGATCTTTAGTTTGGAGATGGGCGGTCCTCTTGTCCTCCTATAGATCTGTAGTGATAACTCACCAAGAGCCCTGATGCTCCCAGGGCATTTACAGTTTTTGAATATTCACTCCTATGTATTTAAAAGACTTAGAGAAAAACAGCTATACTTACTCTTTTATTATGTTAATCTAATTTACATACTGACTGGAATTGTTTATGTAGGGGATTTTGACTGTGGTATTGTTTGCCTAAGGAAGAAAACTTGGTAGCAATTTTGTCATGCAATATTTACAGTCTGCATTGCTGTATATATTGGGGGAATCTTGCTAAAATATTGCATGACAGAAAATTTCAATAAGCATGTTTAAATGAATTCTAAGAAACCAGACAGAAAGGAAATATGTCTCTGTGATTCTGAAACATTTATCTCCCTGGGTGGAAAAGGGTAGGGGTAAGCCTTTTAATGATACATTGTCCAAGAGAAAAATGTACATTAATCTGTGGTTTAATGTGTTCCCTAAATGTCTTAATTGCTTTTAAAGCCATGTAAATAAATAACATTCAAAGGATGTGAATTAATATCCTAAGAAATGACTTTCCTGATATAGGGGCTCCTATTTCAAATAATATTTATAAAGCACCACAAATAATTTTTCAGTCCAGAATTAAGAAGCCTGAGGTTGGGAAACCTGAATTTACCAACTGTTAAGGTAGGAACATGTGTTTGTTTTGTTTTGTTTTGTTTTACAATGAGGTTAATCCTTGCCTTAGGTATTCAATTGTTATTTTATAAAGGAAGGAAGGATCAACTCTCCCTGGGAGGGGACAAAGGATCTTGGATTGTTAAATTTTCATGGTAATTACAGTACTTTAAAGCTAGGAATTGAACATGAAGATAAACTCAGCATGCCTTTAGTTTTATTTCTGAACAGAACATTTTAGGTCTAAGAGAGAGAAGTTAAGGTTTGTTTTAAATAAGCACCAATTTTCTGAATTAAAAGTGAGTGCATTCTCATCATAATGCTTCTCCCTCTCCCCTTAAATGATTAAAACAAAAATCTATAAGCTGATCACCATTTTGGAGAAGTTTTAGTATTGAACTTTCTTTGATTTATAAAATTCAGCTTCTTCTCTCACTTTTGCACCTACAAGTGACCCCTCCCCTTACTCCTCCCCAACATATGAAGATTCCTTGGTATTTTTATCTTTGACTCATGGTAAGAAATACATATCCTCGTATATAAATACATGTAACTAGATTCATATACATACATGAAACACACGTTTCATAGAATGAAATTAACACTATGTGTATTGTACTATGATGATTTTTTTTCCTATTCTGGGAAAAAAGATGTTGATATAACCCACAAAATTGATTTCGTGGCCCACTAATGAGTTGCAACCAAGAGTTTGATAAAACACTATCTAGACTCTAGAGAAGTAATTGAATTGAAGAAGCACATTCTTTGTTTTTTTTTGTTTTTTTTACTTTTCTTGGTGTCCATACATTTGTTCTCTACATCTGTGTCTCTATTTCTGCCTTGCAAGCAGGTTCATTTATACCATTTTTCTAGATTCCACATATATGCGTTAATAGATGATATTTGTTTTTCTCTTTCTGACTTACTTCACTCTCTGACAGTCTCTAGGTCCATCCACATCTCTACAAATGACCCAGTTTCGTTCCTTTTTATGGCTGAGTAATATTCCATTGTGTATATATGTACCACATCTTCTTTATCCATTTGTCTGTCAGTGGGCATTTAGGTTGCTTCCATGACCTGGCTATTGTATATAGTGCTGCAATGAACATTGTGGTACATAACTCTTCTTGAATTATGGTTTTCTCTGGGTATATGCCCAGTAGTGCGATTGCTGGGTCATATGGTAATTCTATTTTTAGTTTTTTAAGGAACCTCCATACTGTTCTCCATAGTGGCTGTATCAACTTACATTCCCACCAACAGTGCAAGAGGGTTCCCTTTTCTCCACACCCTCTCCAGCATTTGTTGTTTGTAGATTTTCTGATGATGCCCATTCTGATTGGTGTAGTTTTGATTTGCATTTCTCTAATAATTAGTGATGTTGAGCAGCTTTTCATGTGCCTCTTGGACATCTATATGTCTTCTTTGGAGAAATGTCTATTTAGGTCTTCTGCCCATTTTTGGATTGGGTTTTTTTTTTAATATTGAGCTGCATGAGTTGTTTATATATTTTGGAGATTAATCCTTTGTCCAATTATTCATTTGCAAATATTTTTTTCCCATTCTGAGGGTTGTCTTGTCTTGCTTATGGTTTCCTTTGCTGTTCAAAAGCTTTCAAGTTTCATTAGGTCCCATTTGTTTATTTTTGTTTTTATTTCCATTACTCTAGGAGGTGGATCAAAAAAATATCTTGCTGTGATGTATGTCAAAGAGTGCTCTTCCTGTGTTTTCCTCTAAGAGTTTCTGGTCTTACATTTAGGTCTTTAATCCATTTTGAGTTTATTTTTGTGTATGGTGTTAGGGAGTGTTTTAATTTCATTCTTTTACAGGTAGCTGTCCACTTTTCCCCGCACCACTTATTGAAGAGACTGTCTTTTCTCCATTGTATATCCTTGCCTCCTTTGTCATAGACTAGTTGACCATAGGTGCCTGGGTTTACTTCTGGACTTTCTATCCTGTTCCATTGACCTGTATTTCTGTTTTTGTGCCAGTACCATATTGTCTTGATTACTATAGCTTTGCAGTATAGTCTGAAGTCCAGGAGCCTGATTCCTCCAGCTCCATTTTTTTCCCTCAAGATTTCTTTGGCTGTTCGGGGTCTTTGTGTTTCCATACAAATTATAAGATATTTTGTTCTAGTTCTGTAAAAAATGCCATTGGTAATTTGATAGGGATTGCACAGAATCTGTAGATTGCTTTGGGTAGTATAGTCATTTTCACAGCATTAATTCTTCCAATCCAAGAACGTGGTATATCTCTCCATCTGTTTGTGTGATCTTTGATTTCTTTCATCAGTGTCTTATAGATTTCTGAGTACAGGTCTTTTACCTCCTTAGGTAGGTTTATTCCTAGGTATTTTATTCTTTTTGTTGCAGTGGTGAATGGGATTGTTTCCTTAATTTCTCTTTCTGATCTTTGTTAGTGTATAGGAATGCAAGAGATTTCTGTGCATTAATTTTGTATCCTGCAACTTTACCAAATTCATTGATTAGCTCTAATAATTTTCTGGTGGCATCTTTAGGATAATCTATGTATAGTATACTGTCATATGCAAACAGTGACAGTTTTACTTCTTCTTTTCCAATTTGTATTCCTTTTATTTCTTTTTCTTCTCTGGTTGCCATGGCTAGGACTTCCAAAACTATGTTGAATAATAGTGGCAAGAGTGGACATCCTTGTCTTGTTCCTGATCTTAGAGGAAATGCTTTCAGTTTTTCACCATTGAGAATAATGTTTGCTGTGGGTTTGTCATATATGGCCTTTATTATGTTGAGGTAGGTTTCCTCTATGCCCACCTTCTGGAGAGTTTTTATTATAAATGGGCATTGAATTCTGTCAAAAGCTTTTTCTGCATCTGTTGAGATGACCATATGGTTTTTCTCCTTCAATTCATTAATATGGTGTATCACGTTGATTGATTTGCATACATTGAAGAATCCTTGCATCCCATGGATAAATCCCACTTGATCGTGGTGTATGATCCTTTTAATGTGTTGTTGGATTCTGTTTGCTCATATTTTGTTGAGGATTTTTGCATCTATGTTCATCAGTGATATTGCTCTGTAATTTTCTTTTTTTGTAGTATCTTTGTCTGGTTTTGGAATCAGGGTAATGGTGGCCTCATAGAATGAGTTTCAGAGTGTTCCTTCCTCTGCAATGTTTTGGAAGAGTTTGAGAAGGACGGGTGTTAGCTCTTCTCTAAATGTTTAATAGATTTCACCTGTGAAGCCGTCTGGTCCTGGACTTTTGTTTGTTGGAAGATTTTTAATCACAGTTTCAATTTCATTACTTGTGATTGGTCTGTTCTTATTTTCTATTTCTTCCTGGTTCAGTCTTGGAAGGTTATACCTTTCTAAGAATTTGTCCATTCCTTCCAGGTTGTCCATTTTATGGGCATAGAGTTGCTTGTAGCAGTCTCTCATGATGCTTTGTATTTCTGCAGTGCCTGGTAAAACTTCTCCTTTTTCATTTCTAATTTTGTTTGAGTCCTCTCCCTCTCATGTTTTCCTTCATATTATAGCATTTATTTCTTCCTTCCATTGTATTCAGACCTGGGATCTTACAGGTTGAAAGATGGAAAGACAGTTTTTATCATTGCTAGCTTCAGGAGTGGAAGAAGTTGTAGCTAGGAACTATCTCATAGAATAACCTGTTAACAGAATGAAACAGCTGTAACTTGGGTTATGACTATTGGATCCTTGCTGGGTACACTTTAAGCCTGTTGTAGAGTTGGTCTTTTATTTTAGATGTACTCAATTCATGTGACAGATGGATCTACAGACTTGCTTTTTTAAGCATAGTGTACGGCTATTTAAAAGAATTCCTTTGAAAAAATTTACAAATTTTCTAATATCCTTTTGCATTCCAGCAAATAATATTAGAGTGTCAACTCCAGGAAGGCAGGGAGTTTTGTCCATTTTATTCATGGATATATCCCTGACTCCTAGCACACTGCCTGGCACAAGCTGGTGCCCAGTAAATATTTGTTTAATAAATCTCAACATGGTGTTTCCTAAAGATTTCTCCAGCCTTGACATACCTGTCTACATATAGTGTGGAAAGTTATACACAACGTTGTTGGTTAGCGTTCCTTATCATGTGTTTTCTAGAAGACACTTTGTGCCAAGATCACATTTAAAAAATAACTTCAGTGCAGTTTATGGCATGCCAATTGTACATTAATAAAGCTGTTTACAAAACAAAATAAAAAACTCAAAAACTCAAAAAGTAACCTCTTTGGTGTAAAATTGTTTCTAGAAGACCCTCGAGCCAAGATCACATTTTAAAAATAACCTCATCAATGTAAAATTGTTGCTTTAAGTGAAACAAATGAGAAACAAACAACCAATGGGAGACAATAAATTCTAATATAAATAATATCAACCTTTTATTGAATACTTAATAGCTAAGTAGGGAGGGAGGAATTTTGTCATTCAGTTCTCACAATTCAGAGAAGTAAATACTATTTTTAGTCCCTTTTTTGAAGAAATTGAGGTTTAGAGGGCCTAAGGAAATTACTCAAGGTGACACAGCTAGTAAGCAGTTAAAAATGGAATTTGAACCCAGGTCTAGTGTTTTAATCATTATAGTATTTGAGCTTGAAGGTTATTTAGACACTGAAGTCACCTTATACAATTCAGTTTGAAATTGTATATTTGGCATGTATTTGACATTTTATTTGTTCATTCATTCATTCATTCATTCAAGCAAACGAGTTGAGAACCTACTTTATAACAGGTATTATGTATATAGTGGTAACCATACTAGCTACAGTTGGTTCCTGCTCTCATGACCATAGAATCTGATAGAGCAGACAGATAATATAGACAAGTTCAGAAACAAAAAAAGTATAAATTGTGATGAAGGAGGAAACAAAGTGTTATGATAGAAAATAGTAGCTGGGAAACCCTGTGGTGACATTTTAAGATAGAGTTGCCTGGTTGGTCTTTTAAGCTAAGATCCGAAGGATGAGGAACCAGTCTATGTAAGAGTTTTGGGGTAGCTGGTGGGTGATGAGGAGGGAAGGGGGGGTGAGCACTGTGTTCCAGGTGGCAGAATGACCCAAATGGCAAAAGCCCTGAGGCAAAAAAAAGTTTGGCTATTTAGACAGGAGCTTTTTGTGGAAGAGGGACAGGAAATGCAGCTGGAGAAGTTGGCCAGGGCCAGATCATAGAGGGTCTTATAGGCCATGGAAAGGAGTTTGGATTTTGTTACACATACAAAAATGGATAGCCATTCTCAGATCAGTCCTGTTAACAGTAACATAATGAGAGGTTCTTGGTTGGAATACTTGGATTGCATCAAATGAAATTTCAAGATCTAATTAATTAGCATGTATTACCTTAACTACTGTGTATCCCTTTACTATTATCCAGCCTTCTAACACCCTTTTCAAGAGTGCATGTGTTTTCTTTGGTAATTTTCCTTTTGGAAATGCCCAGCATTTTATTTTAATTTCTCTACTCTCTATCCCATAATACACTGATTGGCTTTTAGAAAGCGTGTGTTGAAGTCGTACTAAGTGACTCAGATATGGATCCTAACCTAACGAACTTGCAGAGTAGCAGCAGAGTTAAGATACATAAAATATTATAAAGGAGAATGTGTTAAGTGGGCGAAAAGATACCAGTAAAGTACTCCTGGGAGTTCAGAAAAGAGATTTCTTTTAGCTCTGGGGGATTCAGGGGGAGGAGTGAGGGGGATTAAGAGAGAGACTTCCTGAAGGAGGTAGCATTTGCTCCCTGTTTTGAAAGGATAAGTGAGATTTAAACATTAGGAAGTTAAGGGCAAAGAATCCTGTTAAAAGTTCCAAGTATAAATGAGTGCGTGTGTGTTTAGCGTGATCCTTAGTACACTGCGGATCCTCAATTTGATATGATTGTCACCAGACCCTTGGGAGGCATCCAGGACTAAAATAGTTAGGAAGTGTTATGCAGTAGGCTTGAAGTTCATAGCCCTCTGCAGGAAATTATCTGTAGATCCAGCCAGGGCTCGTTTGTCTTGACTTTCTCAGCTGCTTAAATTTATTAACAAATTATATGGAGGCCTAAAGAATTAAGAGGCAGTTTTAAAAGAGCATTGGATGGGGAGATGAAGAATCCAATCTTGTTCTATTGCTATCTTGATGTGGGATCTGTTTCTTTGTCTGTAAAATGGAAAATGATGATTCTGTTCCTTCTACCCCCTTCCTATGAAGGCAGAGATGACTATGAACCCTGATGAAAAAGCTCAGAAGAAAGATACTGCATAAATTACATCAATGAAAACAACAGTTAAGAAAGCACTATGATGCAAAATGACGTTGTTTAAACTTCTAGGCAGAAGGCTTTGTATAGAACCATGGGGTAATTTGAAATTCTCTCTTCTTTATTTTGAATAAGATATCTCAGTTAGGAAGTTAAAAGAAGACTAGAGATATTTAAATTTGCGGCTAAGTGTGGTCAATTCAGAAGGCATTTTATACGGCTGTCCTGACTAACTGGGTGGGGAGGGTGCGGGTGGTGTCCTTTGATAAAATGTGGAAGTGAAACACTAAACCCAGCACCAGTTTAAAAAGCGGCATTCACAGTAGCTTCAGGATGCACTTGTATCAATTACAGTCAAAGCATAAAAAATGTTTGGAATAAGGCTTAAGATGCTGTACATAAGGATTTCTTAGAAAAGAGGGGTTTCTTGAAAACTAAGGTGCAATCTTGTTATATTTTATTCTGAATGCCGTCACTGTATAATATATGTTGAAGAAAAATCTAAAATTGAAGAATGGTAAAATACACTGTGGTGAAACATTTATTATATCTATCAACCTCCCAATTCTCTCCAGCTTAATATATTTAAATAATTATGATTACTACTTGAAGGAGATTATTCTTTCTGATCTTAATTTGAAGCAATTCTGATTTTAAATACTAAGAAGACAAAAGGAAACTAAGACTTTTAATTAATAAAGCTATTTCCTAGAGAATTAAAAAAAACTCTCAATACATTTTAACTTTTCAAAATCAGAGCAATACCGTCAGCTATATATTTGACATATATTATTTAATGATTTATAATATATTTTTCAAAGAAAATATTTTGAATGAAACCTTAACTTTTACATGTTAATTTATAAGTAAACCCTAATCCCAAATCAGGGTTTCTAGAGGTTATGTTCTAGTATGTAAAATATTTAGAAAGGTTTAAAAAAATATATATTGAAAATACCTCTCTTTTGTCTTTTATACCAAAGTTTTAATATTAAACCGGGTTGAAAGTGGACTGATGTTATGAGAATGAGAAAATAGGTTTTCTTGGAGATGGCATATCAAGAAATGGGTTAGCTTTGTATGGTGCATAATTTTACGTAAGTACTCAAGGCGAGCTTTAAGATACAACATTAACGATACCAATTATATAAATGTTTTCACACTTTTAAACATATTTCTCTACGTTATAACAAAACTTTCCTTATCCTATATATATGTGTATGTATGAGTCTGTGTATATACATATTTTAAATCTTGCTTATTATTTTGGGCCAAATAAATCCTTAAAACGGGTACAATAGCTGATAATTAAGAGCTATTGGTAATGTTTTTTGATTATTGTAAATAATGAATATTATAATTTAAATGCTTTGTTTTTTTTTCTTCCCCCTCTACGTTTTCTTTGTGATACCATGTATCATTTCCAAGTTCTCTTCTGTAAAGTACTCCAAAATAATTATGAAGTATTGTTACAAAATTAATGTTATAGTTAACCGTCAGAAGAAAATCAGTCCCATCATTTTACACTCACATCTAACTTTTGACCCCTAATTAGTATTGGCTTGATTATCCACTTTTCTACAACTTTCTCTTGGAGGCTATTGTCTAAAATAAGAGCCAGCTTCAAATAATGACAGCTTCTTACCCTTAAGGACGATCAAAAGAACGTGCTTTAGTCTGCAAAGGCCTTTTCAAAAAGGATTCTAAAAACGTTTTGAGCATTTGAAAATAAACATATAACCTCCCAATGTTAACTCTCAGAGGGACAACACTCATCTGGAAAGAGAGCAGCTTTACTTAACGCTGCTTTTCTCTGTGTCTGAGATATTATCCATATGAATATAATGCATCTGACTGGAATTTAAGTAGAACTCCTCACCCCCAAGTTCTGTGAGCTGTTATACACTCTTGGCTATTGAACTCTCGGGATATCTGAACCCTGGTCATCGATTCTTGTTCTCAGAGCTCTTTATCCTGCTGTCCTGAGTCGAGTGTTTTGAAACGGGTGTACTCCGCTGAGGTCTCCCTCTGCTGCTTATCCTGTGTTGTGGCAAATCTGTCTTGGCTGACAAAAGATACACATGAATAGTATTTTGTTACAAAGTCTCAAAGGAAGGGTATCATACTGGGTATTAAAATGCATTTTTAAGGCAGCTTGAGGTTGTCTTCAAGTGAAGGGTAGAGGTAAGAGAATAAGGAACAGCCAGAGGCCTTTAAGGATTGGTGGAGCTCTTTGACGTTGTGAAGGGCATTATAAACATCACTGAGGTCTCGCAGGATTGATAGATAGTTGTAGGAGAGGTAGCAGAGGATACCTGTTACCTAAGGGATGTAGTGACTTCAGGGGATTTGAAGAGAACAATTGTTGACTTACAAAGCATCTCCACAGGGGCTATGCTAAAACAACTACATATAGGCCGATTTAGTTTGCACACCTATCTCAGGAATGCAACTCACCGCCCACCCCCCAGCCTGCCACCAGGACTAAACAGGATATTCATGCAATTAACCTTTACTTTGTCATAAAAATCTAATAATATTCTGTGATGTAGAGTGGGGTAGGTACCCAGATTTGCTACTTTTCTCAACATTAAGGGCAGTATATAATTTATTCTTTCTTTTGCTTTGGTTATTTAAAACAGTAGTCTCCTAAGTGGAGGAAGGTGTAACCAAGGGAGATGAAGGATTCTGAGAGATGAGAGTAGGAATTGTACAATACAGAGGGTTTCTGGGGACTTTGTTTTGCTTCCAGTTTACTGTGACGTTATTGTAGTTAGCATTTGTTGGGTTAAGTTAATTTATTGATGATATTATGTAGTTAAATTAAAATAACCTGACAGGGCTTCCCTGGTTTCGCAGTGGTTGAGAGTCTGCCTGCTAATGCAGGGGACGCGGGTTCGAGCCCTGGTCTGGGAAGATCCCACATGCCGTGGAGCAACTAGGCCCATGAGCCACAACTACTGAGCCTGCGCGTCTGGAGCCTGTGCTCCGCAACAAGAGAGGCCATGATAGTGAGAGGCCCGTGGATTGCAATGAAGAGTGGCCCCCGCTTGCCACAACTAGAGAAAGCCCTCGCACAGAAACGAAGACCCAACACAGCAAAATAAATACATTAATTAATCAACTTCTACCCCCAACATCTTAAAAAAAAACAACCTGACAAACTGTACATATAATTTAAGCATGAAAAGATTCCTGCAAAGAAACTTTGAAGATATTACTAATGATAAAATTGTAGTACCGACTTTTCTCCCCTCCTAGTAGTGGTCTTTCTCAGCCACATTACAAGATAAAAATAATTATGATCTAATTAGAGCTCTTCTCCAACACATTACAAAATAAAAGCAATACATTGGTAGTCTAATTGGAGCTGACAAGAAATTGGCCAAAGAACTTTTTATCAAGAAAGAGTTTTTGAACTATGGATTTATATTCACTATTGTTAATGGTAAACTTCATCCTAAATGTGTATTATGCTTTGAGAGTAATAATTCAAAAAATCTCTAAAGAGCACTTGTCATAGGGCAGGCACTGTTCTATGTGCTGAGGGTACATCAGTGAAGCAGATACGGATGCTTGCTCTAGTGGAGCTTAACTTTCTATCAAGACAATAAAAGATAACACCATTGATATATTACCTTAGAAAGAAAGAAGTGTTAAGGAGAAGAGGAACAGGGTAAAGGAATTAGGAGTGCTCGGGGTAGGACATTGGTACAACTTTAAACAGGGTTGTCATGGTAGGCCTTAAAGTGACTTTTGAACGGAGACTTGAAGAAGATGTATGCTTGTTATGCTATGCTCCTAAGACATCTGCATGCCATGAATTCTTTGTTTTATTTATTTAATTTATTTATTTGGTTGCATTGTGTCTTAGTTGTGGCAGACAGGCTCCTTAGTTGTGGCACGTGAACTCTTAGTTGTGGCATGCATGTGGGATCTAGTTCCCGGACCAGGGATCGAACCCGGGCCCCTGCATTGGGAGTGTGGAGTCTTTTTTTTTTTTTTTTAAAGCACATTTTTTTTTTTTCTTTTTGCGGTACGCGGGCCTCTCACTGTTGTGGCCTCTCCCGTTGTGGAGCACAGGCTCCAGACGCCCAGGCTCAGTGGCCATGGCTCACGGGCCCAGCCGCTCCGCGGCATGTGGGATCTTCCCGGACCGGGGCACGAACCCATGTCCCCTGCATCGGCAGGTGGACTCTCTACCACTGAGCCACCAGGGAAGTCCCCGGGAGTGTGGAGTCTTAACCACTGTGCCACCAGGGAAGTCCCTCCATGAGTTCTTTAAATTGGGGTTTATTTATAGTTATGGAAGATAATATTATGAATATGCTGGGCCCATACTGTGTACTAGCTTCAATAGCAATATAGAAAAAAGGGAGACTAACATTTATTAAATGACTATTTGGGCTAGGTACTGATTACATTATTTTATATAATCCTGTAAGGCAAATATCATCAGTCCCATTTTATAACCAAGGCTTAGAGGTACCAAGTACGTTGTTTATGATCACACAGCTAAGTAGGTGATAGAGCTGGTGCTGGACATTAATTCCTAATCTTGCTTTCTGTTACAGTACCAGGCCCTGCAAAAAGTTTCATCAGTTGATCACAGCTGGTAGGAGAATTATGTTGAGAAAGATTCTGAGGCCAAATCTAAGAGCCAACAAAAAGAAATACTTTGACCAATGTTTACATATATATATATGTATTTATCTCTACACTGCCATGCTAGTTCTTGAGATAAATATCTCAAGAACAAATGAAAGTCAATTTAAATATAATGATGTAGTTTACAAGTAGTATTTTGAAAGGATCTTTATTTCTTATGTGAATCATATTTATTTTCTAAAACATGACACTTCCCTAATAACCTTTTATACTCTACCAGTGAATAAACTGTTATCAATATGGCCCCGATCTACCTTCCCATAATTCTACTTCTCTGACTTGTTTGTTGATATGGTTTTTTCTGTCTAGCATGCTTACACAACCCATTAAAATTACCCATATTTCAAATTACAGCTTCCTAGTAAAATAGAATGCTTCTGTTATTAGGAATGCCTATACAGAGACAAGTGTGTCAGAGATAATGTAGAAAAAATAAATGTACTATATTATGGGGCATAAAATTTTTAGTTAAACATTTAATAGAGATGGTATAATATAGTGGTTATTGTTAGAGACCATGGAGTCAACCATGCACTACCTAACTAAGTGTATGTTCTGGAGAAAATTACTTAAACTCTGTGAAATTTCAGTTTCTTCATCTCAGTAGCATCAGATTCTTGGGTATTTATTAGAATTTGCTTTGTAGTCCAGTATCTGGTATTTATTTATTTTTAAATGTTCCATATGTGCTTGAAGAGAAAGTGTTTTCTGTAACAATTGAATTCAGAGTTGTATCATTAGCTCAAGCATATAAATTGTGTTGTTCAGAATGTCTATAGCTACACACATCTGTATCATTGCTGGGAGAAGTGAGTTAGAATTTAATATCATAATGGTAGGGTTGGCAGTACTTCTCTGCATTTTTACTTTCTGTATTTTAAGGCCATGTTTTTAGGTGCGTATAAATTCAGAATTGTTAGAGCTACCTGGTGAATTTATCTTTTTGTTGTTATGTAGAGATTCTCTTTTGTGCCTATGCATATTTGCTTTAAAGTCTATCTTAACTGATATTAATAATCTGTATCAGCTTTCTTTTGGTAAGAATTGGAGTGGAATAACTTTTCCACTCCTTTACTTTAAACCTTTCTGTGATATTTTCTTATGTTTTAGGTGTTTCTCTTATAAATATACATGTAAAGTTCTGTTTTATTAATTCAATATGAATTTCTGTTTTTTTACTGGCAAATTTAGTTGATTTATATTAATTGCAGTTTTTGATATTTATTGTCATCATCTCATTTCCTGCTTTATAGTTACCTAAGCTTTTCTTTGTTCCTTCTCCTTGCCTCAATCTTTTTCTGCTCTCTATTGCTTTGCTTAAGTTTTCTGTATTCTTTTTCTTTCCTTGCTGTTGCTTTGGAAGTTATATATTCAGTTCTCCTTTACTGGTTACCTATACATTTTATTGAAATTTTTATTGTGAAATATTTTATATATACAAAAGAATATATGTAATGTACATATACATCATAAAAAACAATAAAATGAACAACTGTATAGCCAACACACAGGTTTAAAAAAAAAATGTCAACAACTCAATTGAAGCATTCAATGAACCATCTCCTACGATCTTTGCCAGAGATAATTACAATCCTGAGTTTTTAAAACTGTATTTACGTTGCTCTGTTAAAAATACTTTTATTGTGTATATTACACACACAACACCCACGAACACACACGCATTTTACATGTTTATGAACTTAAGCAGAATCATACTGTATGTATCCTTTTGCAAGTTGCTCTTTTCCCCTCTACATTATGCATTACATTTGTGAGGTTTATCTGGGTTGGTATGCACCCTTCTAATTCATTCACTTTTATACTCTTAAATTTTCCTGATCAGTCTGGCTAGAGGTTTATCAATTTTACTGATTTTCTCCAAGAACCATCTTTTAGTTTCATTGATTTTCTGTATTGTTTTTTATTTGTTTAGATCCTTATTACTTCCTTTTTGGCTTATTTTTGGTTTAATTTGCTCTTTGTTTTTCCTAGCTGAAGTCATTGGTTTGAAATCTTTCTTCTTTTTTAATATAGATGTTTTAGTGCTATAAATTTTCCTTTGAGTATGATTTAGCAGCATCCCACAGATTTTGATATGCTGTATTTTCAATTTTATATAGTTGAAAACACTTTCTAATTTCTTTTTTGATGTCTTCTTTGACCCATGGGTTATTTAGAAGTTTAGTCTCCCAGTGGTTGCAGATTTTCTACATGTCCTTTTGTTACTGATTTCTAATTTAATTCATTGTGGTTACTTTGTATGACTTGAATATTTTTAAATATATGAAGACATTTATTGCTGAGAATATGGTCTCTATCATAGTAAATGTTCTATGTACACTTGAAAACAATGTGTATTCTGCTATTGTTGGGTGGAGCATTCTATAAATGTTAATTAGATCAGATAGGTTGATAGTGTTTTTCAAGTCTTCTGTATATCTGCTGATTTTCTTTCTAGTTATTCTATCAAGTTTGATAGAAGGATATTGAAATCTCTGATAAAGATTGTAGACTTATTTACTTCTTGCAGTTCAATCAGGTTTTTCTTCATATATTCTGATGCTTAGTTATTAGGTTCATAAACTTAGGATTTCTAACTTCTTAATGAATTGACCCCTTTATCTTTATGAGATAATTTTCTTTACCCCTGGTAATAGTTTTGTTCTGAAATCTATTTTGATATTAGTATAGGCCCTCCAGCTTTTTTTTTTTTTAATGGCCATGCCACATGGCATGCAGGATCTTGGTTCCCCAACCAGAGATTGAACCCATGCCTCCTGCAGTGGAAGTGTGGAATCTTAGCCACTGGACAGCCAGGGAAGTCCCAGCCCCCCCAGCTTTTCACTACTATTAGGATAGAATAACTTTTCCTATTCTTATACTTTTAACCTATTTATATCTTTATATTCAAAGTGGGTTTTTTGTAGGCAGCATATAGTTGGGTTTGCTTTTTTACCCAATTTGGTAACCTACACCTTTTAACTGGGAGTTTTTATACCATTTACATTTAATGTGATTATTTATAATGATTAGGTTTAAATCTACCAGCTTGCTACTTATTTGATCTTTCTTTGTTCTCCTTTTCCCCCTTTGCTGCCTTCTTTTGGATTGGTGTTTTTTATGATTAAATTTTTTTATTATCTTATTAGTTATAATTTCCTCTTTATTTTAGTGTTTGATTTAGAATGTATAGTGTTCATCTTTAATTTATAACAGTTTATTTCAAGTTACACTCATATTTAGTATAAGCACCTTATATAAGTATATTAGTATATTTCCATTGCTCCCCTCCCAGCCTTTGTGCTGATGTCATACATTTCACTTTTACATGTTATACACCCCATACCACATTGTTACTATTTTTATTTATATTTTAATGGGATTTAAATACGAAAAAAAGTATATTTACTCACATAGTTATCATTTCTGATGCTCTTTATTTATCTGTTGAGTAGGTCCATATTCCTATCTAGTATGATTTTCCTTTTCTCTAAAGGACATTTCTTTAACATTTCTTGTGGTGCAAGTCTGCTTGTGATGAATTCTTTCAGATTTTCTATGTTTGAAATAGTCCTTCTTTCACCTTCATTTTTAAAAAACAGCTTTTTTGAGGTATGATTCACATACATAATTCACGCATTTAAAGTGTAAATTCAGGACTTCTCTGGTAGCAAAGTGGTTAAGAATCTGCCTGCCAATGCAGGGGACATGGGTTCAATCCCTGGTCTGGGAAGATCCCACACGCTGCGGAGCAACTAAGCCTGTGTGCCACAACTACTGAGCCTGTGCTCTAGAGCCTGCGAGCCACAACTACTGAGCCCATGTGCTGCAACTACTGAAGCCCATGCACCTAGAGCCTGTGCTCCGCAACAAGAGAAGCCACTGCAATGAGAAGCCCATGCACCACAATGAAGAATAGCCCCTACTCACCCCAACTAGAGAGAAACCTGCGCACAGCAATGAAGACCCAATGCAGCCAAAAATAAATAAAATTAAATCTTAAAAAAAGAAAAAAGTGTACGGTTCAACAGTTTTTAGTATCTTCACAATTATGTGCAACTACTACCACAGTCAATTTTAGAATATTTTCATCACCTGAAGAGCCCTGATATTCTTTTTTTTTTTTTCCTTTTTTGGCTGCACTGCACAGCTTGTGGAATCTCAGTTCCCTGACCAGGGACTGAACCTGGGCCATGGCAATGAAAGCCCAGAAGCCTAACCACTAGACTACCAGGGACTCACCAAAACTGGTATTCCTTAGCTGTCACTCCCCAGCCCTCTGTTTCCCCCCTCCCCAAGCCCTAAGTAACCACAACACTTTTCTGTCTCTATAGATTTCCTTATTCTAGACTTTAATATGAATGGGATCATGTAGCATGTAGTCTTTTGTAACTGGCTTTTTTCACTTAGCATAATATTTTCAGGGTTCATCTATAATGCAGCATGTATCAGTACATTATTTCTTTTAATGGCAGAGTAATATTCCATTGTATGGATACACTATATCTTGTTTATTTATTCATCCATTGGTGGACATTTGGATTGTTTCCACCTTTTGGCTATTATGAATGTTCACCTTCATTTCTGAAAGATATTTTTCCTGTTTATAGAATAGTAGTTCGATAGTTTTTTCTTTCAGTACTTTATAGATGTTTTTCTGCCTGCTTCTTGATTACATTTGCTCTGATGGGTAAATCTGCCATTATTTTTATCTTCATCCTCTAAGTAATGTGACTTTTTTCTCTAGCTGCTTTTAAGATTTTCTCTTTATCACTGATTTTGAGTAATTTATTATAATCTGCCTCGGTGTAGTTTATATTTATATGCTTAGGGTTTGTTGAAGTTCTTGGATTTGTGGGTTTATAGTTTTCATCAAATCTGGAAATTTTTTAGCCAGTATTTCTTCAAATATTTTTTCTATCTCTCCCTTTTTTTAGAAATTCCAGTTACAAATATACTAGGTCACTTGAAGTTGTTACACAACTTATTGATATTATTTCCTTCCTTCTTTCCTTCCTTCCCTCTCTCTCACTCTCTCTCTTTCTTTCAAGTATTTTTTCTGTGTTTACTGTTGGATAATTTCTGTTGCTGTGTCTTCAAGTTCACTGGTGATTTCTTCAGCAATGCCTAATCTGATGTTAATCTCATCCAATACAATTTTCATTTCAGATATTGCAGTTTTTAATCTCTAGGAGTTTGATTTGTTTTTTTTTAGTACCTTTAATGCCTCTACTTAACATGTTTAACATTTTCCCTAGCCTTTTGAATATATGAAATGCAGTTATAATAACTCTTTTAATGTTCTTATCTAAGAATTCTAACATCTATGTTAGTTCTGGGTTGGTTTTGGTTGATTGATTTTTCCTCATTTTGACACACATGTAAACTTTAAACATGCATATTTGGCTTAATAATGTCAATATTAATCAATATGTCTAACTCCCTTTCAAATAATAAAGGGACCATAGAACACTTTTAGTCATTCTCTTCCATTGCACATGTGATTGTCATGTACTTTTTGTTCCACGTTGATTGTAAATTAGCAGTATTATTTTTGTTTTGTATCATCAATTCCTCTTCACTGTTACCCACATATTTACCAGTTTCTTTGTCCTTCATTGTTTTTTTGAATTTCTCTTAAAGTTTTGGGTTTGATTTTTCTTCTTTTTTGTAATATGTATTAAATAATTCTTTAAATGAGGATTTATTTGACATATATTGTCAAAGTCTTTGTCTAATGATAATATCTCTACTATGTTCTCATTTAAAAATAATAAATTAGCTGATTATAGAATTCTGCATTCACAGATACTTTTCCTTGATCTTTTGAATATATTATTCAATTTCTTCTGGCTTCTCTTTATGCTGTTGAGAAGTCTGTTTTCAGCTTAGTTATTTTTCCTTTGTGAATAACTTGTGTTTCTTTCTGGCTATTCTGAAGATATTTCTGTTTATCTTTGGTGTTCTGTGGTTTCTTACACTCTGCTAATTGTGTCTTTAATTTCACTTATCCTGTTTGAGACTCATTGTGTCTTGAGTGCACCAATTCTGAAAAAATCTTGTCTACTGTATTTTTAAAGTTATTAACAAATTGAGATATAATTCACATACCATGAAATTCACCCTTTTAAAATGTATATACAATTCAGTGATTTTTAGTATGTTCACAAAGTTGTGCAACCATCATCACTTTCTAATTCCAGAACATTTTTATTGCCTGGAAATGAAACCCCATATCCATTAGCAATCACTCTCTATTCCTTTCTCTCTCCAGCCCTGGCATCTGGTAATGTACTTTTTGTCCCTGTGGACTTGTCTATGTGCCTATTCTAGACATTCCTTATAATTGTAATCATATAATATGTGGCATTTTGTGTCTGGCTTCTTTCACTTTGCATAATGTTTTAAATGTTCATCCATGTTATAACATGTATCAGAACTTCATTCCTTTTTGTGGAAAAATAATATTCCCATGTAGGGATATAACACATTTTGTTCATTCATCAGTTGATGGCATTTGAGTTGTTTCCACTTTTTGGCTATAGTGAATAATACTGCTATGGATATCCATGTACAAGTTTTTGTGCAGACATATGGTAACTATGTTTAACTTTCTGAAGAATTGCCAAACTGTTTTCCAAAGTGGTTGTACTATTTCAGTAGCCATAATCTCTTGAATATTGCCTTTCTCCTATTCTACCCTCTCCCTTCTTATGGAACTCTCATCAGAGATATGTTGGAGTTCTTTATTTTATATTTCATGTCTCTTTACATTTTCCCAGTTTTTAGCTTTTTGTGCTTCATTCCTCAGATCTGTCTTCCAGTTCATTAATTCTTTTATTCAACTGGTTTAATCTTTCATTCAACCCATTTCTTGAGTTTTCACTTTAAAGAGTTTAATTTTTTATTTCTGAAAGTACTAACATTTAAAAAATAAAGTTGTATAGTTTTATTTTCCTCCTTAATCAATTTATTCTTTTTCATAGTACCTTCTTTTTGATGGCTTTATTCCTTTTTCCATATTCTCTTTCATAATGTTGTTTTATTTCAAGTTCTTGGATGTGGACTCTTGCTCAATGTGTATTGTTTTCTCACATATTTTGTTGTGAGATTACCTTTATTGAGGCTTTTTTTGCTTTTGCTTCTACAGTTGCTTCAGAGAGATCACCAATCATAGCTCAGTCATTGTGTTAACTTCTCAATTTGAGGCTTCCTAAATCATGCATATTATATTCATTTTATCCCCAAGTTTATGAGAGGCACAGGCCTGAAATTTTCAATTTAGGGGGAAGGGTTTTTCCTCCAACTTAAAGCTGAAAAGAGATAGACAAGCTCCTTTCTCACCTTGTCCTGGTAAACATATTTCCTTTCTAGTTCATCTCTTACCAGAAAGAGCTGCCATTTGAGGGTCTTGGCTTTATCTAAGGATTCTTAGCTCCTCATGCACACCCAAATCCTCATTTCTTTTTTCCTGCATGAATATTAAATATTTTTAATATTAAAATTAAAAATTGCATGAATATTGGTCCCAGTAACCCTTTAGGTTACTGGGACCAAGTTTTCTCCAAGGCAATTAAAGCTCCACCCTACCTTACCTCTTCATTTTGGGCACCTAGGATGGATGGAGTTTTTCCTCCCTCCCCTCCTTCCTTCTCAGTCATACTTTAAAAATAATGTTTATTTTATTTTTTCTAGCATTTCTGTGTCTTTGTACTGGATGGTTAATTTTGGATATCTTAGATCATTGTATTATCAGAAATCTCATTCCTCACCATTAATGTGGGGAAAGTAATTTATTTACTTAAGAGCATTTTTAGAATTAAATGAGATAATATATATAAAGTGCTAAGGTTAGTGCCTGATATGTAAGTGCTCAATAAATATTAGTTATTACAATTTTTAATTAATACTGATTGAGAAGCCCTACATAAGAATGCAAATCCACATAAGGAAAATTACTCAAATGAATTTAAAAATTAATATTTTGGCTTCCTCTTAGGATGTAATGTTGCTTCATTTAAAAGTTTGCTCCCTCCCTCTTTTCCGGTTATTGTGGCACGAGGCACTATGAACTGCAAAGTCTCCCGAGACACCCTCTACAGAGACAGCGTGGGAAGTCCTGCACGGTAACCAGCGCAAGTGCCAGATGTTTTTGGAGACAGTGGAGCTTCAGATCAGCCTGAAGAGCTATGACCCTCAGAAGGACAAACACTTCTCGGGCACTGTCAGGCTTAAGTCCACTCCCCTCCCCAAGTTCTCCATATGGGTTCTGGGGGACCAGCAGCATTGTGATGAGGCCAAGGCTGTGGATATCCACCACATGGACATAGAGGCCCTGAAGAAACTCAACAAGAATAAGAAACTGGTCAAGAAGCTGGCCAAGAAGTATGATGCCTTTTTGGCTTCAGAATTTCTGATCAAGCAGATCCCATGAATCTGGGCCCAGATCTGAATAAGGCTGTCAAGTTCCCTTCCTTGCTGACCCACAATGAGAACATGGTGGCCAAAGTTGATGAAGTGAAGTACACAATCAAGTTCCAGATGAAGAAGATGCTGTGTCTGGCAGTGGCTGTTGGCCACGTGAAGATGACAGATGATGAGCTTGTGTACAACATCCACTTAGCTGTCAACTTCCTGGTGTCATTGCTCAAGAAAAATTGGCAGAATGGCGGGACTTTGTACATTAAGAGTGCCATGGGCAAGCCCCAGCGCCTGTACTAAGCCACAGCTTAATAAACCATACTCCCACCATTAAAATGTGAACATACAAAACTTACTGCTTGAATATATATGATTTTGTATTATATATCCTTGAGTGTCTCACCTCATTTTTATCCTGCTCTACTTAGCATGTGGGTGGTCAGGGAACAGTCTTTATTGATATTTGTTGCCTGATTCAATTGGTATGTGTATTTTTTTCATTTTACAGATGCATTTCAATTCATCATAAGGTGGCTTGTATTATAAACATGTTTATACTTTCTCTATTAAAATATTTACATTAAGCTGACATAAAATTAGATAATTTGAAATTCATTTTATTGAGAAAAAATTAATCTCTCAGTCTTGTTCTAAAATATTTATTTTCCACAAAATATGTACTTTGAAAAACATTGCATAGGTTATTAACAGGCTATCTGGTTTATTTCCACTTAGGAATATAATTCATTGAAAAGAAAGGCATATCTGATTAAAATGCTGTGTGGAAGTGACCTTTTCCATGTTCTTAAAAGAGAGGAATGATGGAAGAAAAAAATAATAATGTTTTTAATCTGAGTCTTTATGAGATCTTGAAATGGATGCTATTCTTTCTATTTCCTCTCTGTAACAGATACTGTGTTTCTGATTCTGTGTGTGTGTGTGTGTGTGTGTGTGTGTGTGTGTGTGTGTGTGTGGTCCCACTTTTGTTAATGTGTCTTCATTTCTCAGTGAAATGAAAGCTGACCTAGAACCGTGGTCACTCCTGTGTCAAAGTTGCAACAACTGTGGTCACTGAGCAATTACCATGGCAATCTGACTGGTCCTGAAGGGATAGTTGTGTTAGAACAAGATCTAAAATAATCTGTGGAAGGGAATGAACTGACGATTCAAACTGCAATGTAATTTGATCTTGTGTCTGTATTTAACCAAAAGAACCAAATTTGTAAACAGATACCTTACTCTGCAGAAGGATAAAAATCCTAGAAAACATTTAAATGCTCTTTGTTTCACTCAGTTGCTTTTTTTTCACAATTTTATTTTAATACTGAAATACTGATAGAGCCCTAAGAAAGACATACAGGATTGTATGGTGTCTATGTCCAAGTAAAACGCTTTTCTTTTGGATTAAACTTTTTTGAACTGGTATACAAATAAAAAATGTTATTTTTTTCTTTTTTGAAACATGAGATCCTAAAATATTTAAGAGGTACTTACCTGATACAGATTATTAAAATACAGAAGAAAAATTGAAAGAGTGACAAAGTGTGTAGCAGTAGGACGTGTGTTTTCATTCTTTTTTTTCCAGAGGGGTAATAGATTTGTACTGATCCATTTACCTTCTCTCATTTGCTCACATCTATTGTTCAGCTGTGAGATTTTTGGCTGGAGTAAGTACACAGCTGGAAGCCAATGAATATCCTGCCTTTTTCCAAACTGTTCTTTGTTTGTTGCTTTATCCTCGTTCTTTCACTTATTCAGCATCTACTGAGCACCTGTTCTATACCAGGCACTTTGGCAGGTGGTAGAGGGTCCTTATTGAACAAGACAATCAGGGCTCCCTTGATGAGTGTCTAGTCCTGGATAGGTTTTCCCCTTTTTTGCTCTCTTTTCTTTCATTCATGCATTTTCCTGTCCTTTTCTTTCTCGACCCTTTCTTTTTCTTACTTTTATTCTTTCCCTCATTTTCTTACTTCTTTCCCATTCTTTCTTTGGAAATTGTTAAAGGGCTTCCCTTTCTATTTCAGCCTTGTCTAGGATCAATAGATGAGGCTTATTTCTTTGCACTGCACTCTTTTCCCATGGGAATTCAGGGACATTCATAACTTTTGGCCTGACTTAGCTGTGTCAGTCCCTCCTCTGAGGAAAATTGGTTGCCAGCTGATGAGGGTATCATTTCCTCTACTGCCATGGAATCATACTTCTCTGCCTTTCATCAAGCTGCCAAACTTTGTGAAGAGTGAATCCTTTGGGGGAAGACATCTTCCTGTCTCTGTCTACAAGCAATCATTAATTGTTGTTAAAACCATTTTTTTAAAATTGGTTTTTATAGCCACGTACCTAAATTTACCTCCAATTTGGTTCCATTGGTCACAGAATAGTTTTACCTTGCTGGCTGAGTATTTTCATTTCTGCTGAGCTTCCCACAGTGAATATCAGAGAGCATTTTCCAGCAGTATTTTTGTGAAGGGGTGGGGTGGATAAAGCTCTAATATAAATTCCGATATGGCCTTTGTCCTATTGCTTCCTGACACAATGTAGTAAGAAATCAATGCGGTTAGAGTCACAAGTGACAGTAGATAAGGATAAGCAAGCTGGGTTCATCTGAAAGCACAAATGAATCAGAATTATAGGATTTATTTTAGCCCTTTTTTTTTTTTGCGGTACACGGGCCTCTCACTGCTGTGGCCTCTCCCGTTGTGGAGCACAGGCTCCGGACGCGCAGGCTCAGCGGCCATGGCTCACGGGCCTAGCCTCTCCGCGGCATGTGGGATCTTCCCAGACCGGGGCACGAACCTGTGTCCCCTGCATTGGCAGGTGGACTCTCAACCACTGCACCACCAGGGAAGCCCCTGGAAGAGTTTTTTTGATCCACTTCTGCCTCTTTAAAGTTGAAGAGCAGAGATGTCAAGTGACTTGCTAGAGATCACACAGCAAGTTAATAATAGAGCTGGAGCTAGAACTCAGGTCTCAATTCCCAGTTTTCCTTTTACCTGGTAGGATATAGGAAGTAGGGTATAGGGAAAATTATCTTTTGGGGGAGAGGGAGATTTATTGTTTGTTGGAGGAGGATTTGTCAAATCCACAGGTTTCAAACTTTTGTACTCTTCAGCTGAGTATCAAAGAATCTAGTTTCATATGATCCTTGTGTAACTAGCTAAGATGTGGAAAAGAGCTGGTATAAAAATTAAGTGCTGTCCACTGAATATCCAGTCTGTGTCTGTTAACTTCTATATCCATGGGTGGGGTTCATTTTTATGTCTTGGTTATTGATGTTGCTTATTGTGTAGGAGAAATGTGATTTTCCCCCAACCTCAAGTGCTGCAGTTGTAGGTGAAGTTGGGGAAATGAATATGTTTTTGGTGAGTTGTTTTAATGGAGAAGTTTAAACCTGAATAAGCAGTCAGAACCCCAAGTTCATCCACTTACTTACTTTATTATTTGAGGTGGTTTAGTAGAGTTTAATCTCAGTTCTGAGGAAGTCATTCGGACTCTGGCTTTCCACCCTCTGAACAACTAAGAATCATTTCTTCCCCGCTCCATTGGTGTGGATATTCATTTTTATTGCTGTGGTAGCCAGGCTCCAAGATGGTCCCCAGTGATCCCTTACCTCCTGGCAGTCATGGTCTTGTATAGTCCCCTCCCGTGTTGCGTCAGAGTTTGTCTGTGTGACCATCAGAATACGGCAGACATAATGTTATATCACCTTTGAGGCTACCTCATAGAAGACATTGTGGCTTCTGCCCTGGACCTCTTGTATCCCTCACTCTGGGGAAGCCAGCTGCTAGTTATGAGGATGCTAGGACAACCCTATAAGAGGTCCATGTGGCATGGAACCGAGGCTTTCTATCAAAAACCAGTGAGGAACTGGTTGAGGTCTTCTGCCAATCCCCATGTGAGTGAGCCGTCTTGGAAGGATGTTTCAGCTCTGGTCAACCCTTCAGATGACTGTAGCACCAGCTGATTGCTTGACTGCAACCTAACAAGAGACCCTGAACCAGAAGCACCCACCTGAGCCACACTCAGATTCCTGATTCCAGAAACCATGTGGGATAATAAATGCTTGTTGTTTTAAGCTGCTAAATTTGGGGGATAGTTTGTTACACAGCAATAGATAACTAATATAATTTACAAGACAGAAGTTGAACATTCTCAATTTAAAGGCAATCATAATAACAATAGATGTAGATATTTTTATTATGAGATGAGATGTTTTTATTTGACTTAGAAACAAAAACTATATGAATACTTGGCCTATCTTCAGTATTTTCATTTTAAACAGGAAACTGAAGAACAGAAAAATTAAATGATGTAGTTATTGGAGGGAGTGGTGGTAGCTAAGAATTGAAACATACTTTTCTTTTTTCACTTCTCTTTTAAATATGGCTCTATTAAAATACTAAGTAAAGACTAAGTCCAAAATGACACCAACAAATTCAAAAGAGAGAGGTATGTTTGAGGAAACTTCCATTTAAGGAGAAGTTTACTGAGTGCTATTGTGTTTCCTTGTTTTTGTTTTGTTTTGAATTGAAGTATATTGTCCCCTGCATCGGCAGGCGGACTCTCAACCACTGCGCCACCAGGGAAGCCCTTATCTATTTAATATATAGTAGTGTGTTTCTGTCAATCCTGAATTCCTGAGTTATCCCTCCCACACCTTCCCCTTTGGTAACCATAAGTTTGTTTTCTATGTCTGAGCCTATTTCTGTTTTGCAAATAAGTTCATTTGTATCATTAAAACAATATATATTTATTTATTATTTATTTATTTTGGTGTGCTGGGTCTTAGTTGCAGCACATGGGATCTTTAGTTAGGGCATGCGGACTTCTCAGTTGCAGCATGTGGACTCTTAGTTGCAGCATGCAGGCTTCTTAGTTGTGGCATGCATGCGGGATCTTGTTCCCCAACCAGAGATCAAACCTGGGCCCCCTGCGTTGGTAGCGTGTAGTCTTACCCACTGGACCATGAGGGAAGTTCCTCATTTTTAAGATTCCACATACATGTAATATCATATGATATGTGTCTTTCTCTGTCTGACTTACTTCACTTAGTATGATAATCTCTGTGTTCATCCATGTTGCTGCAATGGCATTATTCCATTGTTTTTATGGCTGAGTAGTATTCCATTGTGTGTATATGTGTGTATATATATATATATATTCTACATCTTCTTTATCCATTCATCTGTCAATGGACATTTACGTTGGAAAGCTATTGTTTTAATATTAAATCATTTCAAGTGGTCTGAGTCATTTTATCTTTATACACAGGTTAATTATGCCATCTTCAATCAACTTGGAGAGGGTTTCAATGGATCATTTTTTTTTTTTTTAATGGATCATTTAACTCAGGCCTAGATATGAATATTTTTGATCAATTCAGCAAATGTTTGTCAAGAACACCACTGCTAGCCAGAGAATACATAGATAAACAAGATATCTCTGCCCATGAATGGTTTATAGGTTAGTGGCGGGGCGAGTAATTTCAGTAGTGGGGGAAGAGTTCTGATACAGGTATTCACAGAAAACATGCAGCATATAGAGGAGGAGAACCTAAGTCAGCGTGGGACGACAAACGACTTTCTCAAAGTTCCACAGCTGCTTTGTAGCATTTTGAATCCATCTTGGCTGTTTTCTAGACACAAGGGGTAATAACAAGACTGTATGCTGCCTGCCTATTAACTTTCATGTATTGATAAGGTCTCTGTTTTTCTACAGAGACCCTTTCCACCACATTCATTCACTGAGATATTATTCAAACCTCTTTTTAAAAAGAACTTCCAAAAAAATAAATAAAAAGAACTTCCTTTTGGGCTTCCCTGGTGGCGCAGTGGTTGAGAATCTGCCTGCCAATGCAGGGGACACGGGTTCGAGCCCTGGTCTGGGAGGATCCGACATGCCGCGGAGCAACTGGGCCCGTGAGCCACAACTACTGAGCCTGCGTGTCAGGAGCCTGTGCTCCTCAACAAGAGAGGCTGCGACAGTGAGAGGCCCGCGCACCGCGGTGAAGAGTGGCCCCTGCTCACCTCAACTAGAGAAAGCCCTCGCACAGAAACGAAGACCCAACACAGCCAAAACTAAAATAATTAATTAATTAATTAAAAAAAAAAAGAACTTCCTTTTTCTTTCAACCAGGATAAACAGAATGAAACAGAGACACTAAGAAAAAGAAACAGTAAAATGCAAAACAAAACCCAGGAAGTATAGAAGTGTTGGAAACATGAATTAGGAGACTGAACTACATAATGTAAAACTGTAAGAATAAAACATTTAGGGTGTGGAACTCTGAAAAAATTCATTAAACAAATCTCCTTAGTGATTTGTCACAATTATTTTAGCTACTGGTCAGTAAGGAATTTGTGGCAAAGTGCTGATTGGACTGGAAGGAAAGATTGCACCTGTGGATCAATTTGGTAGAATCTGGAACTTAATTCTTTTAGTTTGAACAAGCAAGTTTCAAACATTCTAGAGCCAAGGGAACTTCCAACAGTCTTTCATGAATGAAGCAGTATGAATGAACAGACCTTTCATGACTTCATTTTGAACTCTGCCTGCAGACCAGAGGTCAGCAGTCCCTTGGATCCCAGGAGGCTGCACAATGCCTGGAGGTCCTGGTGGTGCCGGTAACTGGTGCTGTGGAGCAGGCGGGGGTAAAAGAGAAAAGGAATAGGGGCAAAAGACAAAAAGAAGGGGACTGGAAGAAGTGAAGAAGGTGAGAAAGAAAAGAGAAAGAAAAGGAAGAATTAATAACTATGGTTTGTTGAGCACTGCTAGCCACTGTGCTAAGTGCTTTGCAAACTTTCTTCCAATCCTTACAACAGCTCTATGAAGTTAGTGTTGGTAATACCTCTGTTTTACTGATTAGGGTACTGAGGCGCACGTGAGGTCATTTGCCAAAAGTCATACAGTTGGTAAGTAGCAGATCTGTGATTTGAACTCCGGACTATCTGACTCCCAAATCTAGCACTTCTAACCATGATGCCATGAAGGAAATATATTCTCCTACTGCAGTGTGAAAGAGGGCCACTACAGACAACCACCCGGGCTGTTCTCTGGCTGGCCCTTGGAGGTTTTTTTTTTGTTTTTTGTTTTTGTAGACAAGTCTTTAACAGAACGAAGATCCCTTAATTGGATTTGCCTGTTATCCAATATTGCACACCACCTCCCATGCTGTGCTTCAGTTCCCTACATGAATCAGTTAGAACCTTTCCATTTAGTCTAATGAACCCTAATTCAGACAAAGGTAACTGTCACCTTTTGTTTCATCCTGTGCTTTTATTTTTCAAGTACCAGAGCCGACCTCTGAACTCAATCTGCACTTGCCTATTGATGCATAAATATCTATAATATCACAGTAAATTAAATTCTGTTTTAAAGGGTTTCTATTTAACAATCTGTCAGGACTTTCACAGCATTTGATTTCTGGTCGCCTCTGTCCAGTGACAGGTTTATCTCAATATGGCTTGATTAATGAAATCTTTTATTTGGTGTAAGCAAACCTATTATTACCATAATCTCTTAATGCTTGCTTAGGCAACATTGGGGTCTGGTGGCAGGGACTCTCAAAACTTCTGGCTTCTTTAGCTCCCCCAGAACACTGGGTGAGATTAACGGGTGGGAGACCCATGCCCTCCTAATGGGGATCATGGTAATGTTAGTGTCAGCTGAACGATATAGTACTCTGTCTCAGAGGCTTGGCCAAACTCCCTTTTAACCTCTGGGGTTTAAGAAATGCTTTTGACTTCATGTCAACAGATCCGCCTTTCTCTCCTTTGCTACCTTGTCCTTGCATGCCAGTCATCGGGGGGCGTGGCTAACATCTCCCTCGGGAGCTGAGAAATTGCAACGTGCCTTGTTGTAGCTGAGAAGTGGGATGAAGTCTAAAATAAAAGAATGTATTGAAAAAGAGTGTCTTAATGAAGCCAAGGGGCCAGGCACTAATAGCTCTTAAGAAACAGAAATGACTTTATGATGGATATTCCACAAGCAACCTTTTCAGAAAAGAAGAGTGCAACTGAATTATGTTTTGTTCCTAACAAGTACTTACCTCGGAGAGGAGCTGCCATTACTGCTGGATTATCTTCTTTGTGTCTTACATGCTTCCAAAACACTGGAAAAGAATGTCTTGGATTTCACATAGACTCAACGTTGTCACTCTGTTTTACTTTGCTATTAAATATTTACTAACGTTAAAAGTGAGGCATTGAAAATAAAATCAGAAATTTGTTTGTGCTGCAGAAATTCTTTTCTCTGCAGTTGTCCTATCTAGTATTTTCTGCACTGGTAAAATGATAGGCTTCTGCCATATATTATACTGTTCTTTATTTGTACCCCTGTCCACCTCTAATGCTCAGACATCTCATACTTTTTTTCTTTTTTTTTTCAGTTTGTGGTCATTGTGGTTTTAAGCACAATAAAATCCACCTGGAGAGTTTGCTATGTTTTCTAAACTCCCTGAAGTAGGAAGGAGAACAAGGTAATATTAATAAATATGATTCAGGAGCCTAATAAATAATCAAATAAAGTCAAATAAAAGAAACAAGTGAATCTGTTATTTAAAAAGAGCATTATGATAGTTAACGTTCTTTGTTAAGACTTGAATGTTCAAAGGGAAAATAACCTCTGAAAACAGCAGAAAAAAGTATTTTGTTTATCTAATGACCATACCAGCTTGATTGTTAATTTGATTCCTTGAGTTTGCAATTTGTTATTAAATTTATATGCTTATATAGACTTTAAAATACAAGAGTTTTCTTTCCGGAGTTTTAGCAGTGAAAAGGAAATATTGTAGGAATTATTTCTTTTAAAGGGGTAACATCAGATTTTTATTATCAGTTTAGCTTTAATTGGATTAATTGTAATCATACTGAAAAAATAAGGTATAATTTAACTGTACTTTCAAAATTAGATATATGGTTTAAGAATATCCATTCAATAAAATAAGGAAGTAGAGAACCTAGTTTAATTTAAAGTGATGCTGCAAGTCAGCTAATTTTCAATGACATAACTAATAATAAGGATCTTGTGTTCTGTTTGAAAAATATAGAACATTTTTGTTCATTAAAAGTGTTCTTTTGCAAGAAAATACAGAAATCTCTTAATGAGATACTGAGTGGAGATTATTACAATTCTCCAACATGTTTCTAGTTTTTAGTTTATTTCACATCATGCTTTTTAACCTTCAACAACAAATATTGTTGTACCATGAAGACAGCAAATCCAAACAATTACATATGTAGTCCAAAGGCATACACAAGAAAATCAATATTTGACATCTTTGCAACTCCCTCTTTGCAGTAGTGTTCAATAGCTCTTATTCATTATCCACTTATACCTCTTTCAGATTCGCCTTTGTCACTAGAAACCCATTTTTTTTTTCTCCTTTGACTTCCACATAACTTCTTTGCCCTGTACTTTTACAGATGCCTTCTGGCTATAAATACTAATGAAATCTCTTTGCTTAATTCAATTTTGCTGGTACACTTACAGTTATGACCTAACTTTCCCACGAGAGAGACTGATTGAACATTCCACTACCTTATGGATGGGAGCAAACATTCTTACAGAACTGGACTGACAATTTCCATAATTATAGAATTCACAGCCTAATGACCTTAAAAAACAATAAAAAGATCTCTTAATTCCCTTTCTGTTACTGACATTCAAGATATTTCATTTTTCACGGGACAACAAATTTACTTTTTTATTTTCCAAAGAGCAGTCTATCCTTTCCCCCCAGATTAAATTTTCTGAATATTGAAGTATTCCATTGAATATTTAGCATTTCTTTGTCTTTTAAAAGTTAGAATATTTATGATCCTTAGAATGCATTTGACTGATTTATAGCAATCAATTATAAGAGTACGTTTTCAAATAGCCCTTTTAAAAATGAAGAATAGAATAATTAAAAAGATCACAAGTCCTCCCTTGCATATAATTATTTCATTATTTCATTACAGTGCAGAAATTATTTTTGCTGACTGTGAGCAATTTTAATTGAGCGCGATCTGTGTTAATATACGATAGCAAGCAGTTCTTCCTACGAAATAAGATCACTAATTGCCTAAATTTTTATTCAGTACAGTGAGTCTTATGAGTCACATTGCAATATAAACCTAATCACTAGGTAGAGTGGCTACAATACCTTTTGTGTAGTGTAGATATCCTAAAAGCATAACCTGCCTGCTAATTTATTCCTTCAACAGGTTTATTGCTTTATTAAGCATTTGTTTTATAGAAAATTCTTATTCTATCTAGTTATCACAGAAGAACTATGATAGTGAAACATTAAAATTCAGACTTGAAGTATACTAAAGCCAGCATAAATAAGCAAAACTAAAACATAGCACCTTTGATTCTTCCTAAAAACCAGAATGCTCAGCACCCTAGCATATATTCTGGAAGCTTTTGGCTTACAAATAAAGAATAGAAATCTCGAGTGTTGCAAGGTAGCATGCTACAAAGTGAAGTGAAATTAAGTGTTAATAATAGCCATTTTCTTGCAAAAATTTAACATTCATCATAAACGGTATAGTATCCTTGGCATATCAAAATATTTTATACATATCTAAGATATCTTCTTAATAAATATTTTACGTATATTTGTTGCTGTGGGAGAATGTAAAAATAATAATACAATTCATCAGAACCACTGTCTTAACAACATAAGCTGTTCCGATAAAATCTGAATAAACAGTTTAAAAAGCATGTTTCATGTATAGTTTAGTATTGAATATGCTGTTGCTGATTTAACTTAGACCTTAAGTGAAAGGTACAGTATTTGAGTGTATTCTTAGTTTAAATATAATTTTTGAAAGTGAAAACAAAATACTTGAAAAACTCTATGATATTTATTAGTAATTCATTTATTCATTCAGTAAATATTTATTAATAATTTATAATTAATTTATCAATAATTCTAATTTACAAATACTATTTTCCCACTCCCAAGGCAAGTGCTAACATTTTTGCCTTCTTTGCTTGGATTCCAGTATGTTCATTTGATGCTAAAAGGAGAAGTTGACCAGATTGGTATTTAGTTGACCAATGTAGAAGTTACAGAGTTGTTTACAATCTTTTCCAGATTCCAATATTTAATGTGTCAGTGATGACTAAAACCTTTTGGAAATCTCTAAGAAATCAGTTACTATTATGAATAGGAGAGTTTTTGTACTTGGATCTTTTTTAGCAGAGATCGAGAGAGTTGTGTGTGTTGTGGAGGATAAAATAAACTGTTGGCTGTAGAAGCCTTTCTCACAGTGAAGAAATTTCATTGTAGTGCAGTGTGCAGTCAATGTGATCTAGAAGAATAAGAACTAGAGCACATGGAACTGATATAATATTGTACGATAAATATACTTCAGTTAAAAACAAAAACAAGGGCTTCTCTGGTGGTGCAGTGGTTAAGAATCCACCTGCCAGTGCAGGGACACGGGTTCAAGCCCTGGTCCGGGAAGATCCCACATGCCGCGGAGCAACGAAGCCCGTGAGCCACAACTACTGAAGCCCACATGCCTAGAGCCCATGCACTGCAACGAAGAGTAGCCCTCACTTGCCTCAACTAGAGAAGGACTGTGCACAGCAACAAAGACCCAACACAGTCAGAAATAAAATAAATAAATTTATAAAAAAACAAAACTAGACTGTCCAGAGTCCTGGGTTCTGCTACTGCTGCAACCTAGCTTTAAGACTTTGGGCAAGTCTTGAAACTTCTCTGGACCTTTCCAGATCTGGAAAATGTGGATAATAATCCTTACCTTGCTGCCTCATAGGGATGCTGTCATGATAAATAGTAGCTTCCTTGTTTGTAAAATGTGAGTTGCAAATTAGACAGTTCTTAATATGGGGGTGTTCCAAGAATCCCCTTGGAACTATGCAAATTTGTGTGTATATCTTTCTGGGTATGAGGTCTGTAGTTTTTGTCAGATTCTCAAATGGGCAAGTGACCTGAAGAAGGTTAGGAAACACTAGATTTGAGAATCTCTAACACCCTTTCTACTCTTAAATTCAAATTCCATTCTCCCTCTATGAATAATATATATGAAAGCACTTTGAAAGACTGCTAAACAAATGCAAAGTATCATTCTCCATCTCCCTTTATGGATCTAGTCTATGTAAAAGTCATAGCCATACTTGAAAAGGTGATATTATATTATGTTGCATGGGTTATTGAATAAACATATTGCCTGAGGGAATCCTTCAAATACAAGGTTCAGTATTAGACCCCTAGGAGAATTGGAGTATCATAGACTCAGAGAAAATAGAAGGCAATCTAGGTGAGAGTGCAAAAATATTTTAATATAGGTTCAGTGTAGCTTAGTGAGCAAGCTTTAAAAGAGTAATTAAACTAGGATGAGGCTTTTTGATCTTGTTCTCATCTAGATTATGACACTTATAGCTGCGTCTCAATTTCTTCCTCTCTAAAATGACTTTAGTAATTCATACCTCACAGGATTTGGGGAAGGTTAAGTTAGCTAGTTAGATTAGTTTAGTTAGCATAAGTGAAGTTGTTTTTAGCTAACTGTACAGCAATACGTCAAAGCAATGGTATGAATTCTCCATTCAAAGGAGGAAAATACCATTGTTAAGGATTCCCTGAGAATAAAGACACAGACCTACTAGAGAATGGACTTGAGGATATGGGGAGGGGGAAGGGTAAGCTGTGACAAAGTGAGAGAGTGGCATGGACATATATATACTACCAAATGTAAAATAGATAGCTAGTGGGAAGCAGCCACATAGCACAGGGAGATCAGCTCAGTGCTTTGTGACCACCTAGAGGGGTGGGATAGGTAGGGGGGGAGGGAGGGAGATGCAAGAGGGAAGAGATATGGGAACATATGTATATGTATAACTGATTCACTTTGTTATAAAGCAGAAATGAACACACCATTGTAAAACAATTATACTCCAATAAAGATGTTAAAAAAAAGGATTCCCTGATTATTTTTTTTTATTGTTTTATGACTTTATTTTGTCTTGTTACATGTTTAATGACAGGTGTGAAATCAAAAGTAAAATGTAACAATTAAGATACCTTGTAACTTATTCTTCTGGGTTTTTCCAGCCTCTTTTTTTTTTTTATTTTTATTTTTATTTTATTTATTTTATTTTTGGCTGCATTGGGTCTTCGTTGCTGCAAGTGGGCTTTACTCTGGTTGCGGCGAGCGGGGGCTACTCTTTGTTGTGGTGTGCAGGCTTCTCATTGTGGTGGTTTCTCTTGTTGGGAGCACGGGCTCTAGGCGCGTGGGCTTCAGTAGTTGTGGCACATGGGCTCAGTAGTTGTGGCTCACGGGCTGTAGAGCTCAGGCTCAGTAGTTGTGGCGCACAGGCTTAGTTGCTCCGCGGCATGTGGGATCTTCCCGGACCAGGGCTCGAACCTGTGTCCCCTGCATTGGCAGGCGAATTCCTAACCACTGTGCCACCAGAGAAGCCCATCCAGCCTCTTTTTGATACTTTAAAAAGGAGCGATCATTTGTCTTTTTAAAGTTCCATCTAAAATTATGTTAATTTCATGACTTATCAGTAATTTTTAGTTTTCCACATATAATTAGCAAAAACATAGCTATACAAAACATTAAGAATATCTTTAAAGAATTGCTTTAAAACAAAATACCATTGTGCTATAGTTAAAAGACTGTGCAAATAGTTTTTTTTTTAAACATCTTTATTGGAGTATAATTGCTTTACAATGGTGTGTTAGTTTCTGCTTTATAGCAAAGTGAATCAGCTATACATATACATATATCCCCATATCTCCTCCCTCTTGTGTCTCCCTCCCACCCTCCCTATCCCACCCCTCTAGGTGGTCACAAAGCACCGAGCTGATCTCCCTGTGCTATGCAGCTGCTTCCCACTAGCTATCTATTTTTCATTTTGTAGTGTATATATGTCCATGCCACTCTCTCACTTCATCCCAGCTTACCCTTCCCCCTCCCCGTGACCTCAAGTCCATTCTCTACGTCTGTGTCTTTACTCCTGTCCTGCCCCTAGGTTCTTCAGAACCATTTGCAAATAGTTTTTTAAAGAGTACTTAGGAAAAAATTAGGGAAAGGGAACTTTTTTTTTCTTTCTTATCTCTAAAATGAGGGGAGTTGAAATTGTCTTATTTCTTTTGTTTGTTTGTTTTTTGTATTTTTTTTGTTTGTTTTAAATTGGGATATAGATGATTTACAATGTTGTGCTAGTTTCAGGTGTACAGAAAAGTGAATCAGTTATATATATACATATATCCACTTTGTTTTTTAGAGTCTTTTCCCCATAGGTCATTACAGAGTATTGAGTAGAGTTCCTTGTGCTATACAGTATCCTTATTAGTTGTCTATCTTATATATAGTATAGTAGTTTGTATATAAAGATTTCCTGATTATGAAGGGGAGACAGGTTGGGGAGGGCACACTGAATTAGAGTACCCTTAAGCACAGTGAAAGAAATTTAGTGCATATGAAGAATGTTTTTCATATGAGAAATAGTTGACATGGGTCTCAGTTTACCTCTTCCTTTCTAGATTTGCATCAGAATGGAGTGAAAAGAGCATTTGGTTCTAGATTTTGTTTGCTTTCTTACTAAGAGTGAGTGTGAGTTCCTAGATAGAAGGCAGAGATGGGATCTTATGCATTTTTATATTCACAGCCCAATGCAGGTACTCAATAAAGTCTATTCACTGAATGCCCTTGGTCTGGTTACTTTCCCTAAGCGATTGTTTCCTCTATTTGTAATAACAATACTACTACTAATAAAAACTGACTACCATTTATTGAGTACTCTGAACAAAGTACTTTACATATTACTTTGTTCTAGCCTCACAAAAATCCTGTGAAATATCTCCATTTTATCTTTTTTTTTTTCCATGTGGGATCTTCCCGGAACAGGGCACGAACCCGCGTCCCCTGCATCGCCAGGCGGACTCTCAACCACTGCGCCACCAGGGAAGCCCGAAACATCTCCATTTGAAAGGTGAGGATTCTGAAGTTCACAGAAGTGACTTCCTTAAGACCATAACCAACCACCTTACCAATTTATTGGAAAGATAAAATTAAGATTATGTAATGTACTTGATTGTGCTCTGAACATCATTTAGGCTTCATAGATGTCATGCTCCTGCTGCTCTTTTACTTTTTGTTGCATCAGCTGCTCTAGTTTCAAAGCTTTTTGCCTTATTAACAGCTTCCTCACGGAACCAAAAGGGCTCTTTGATAGAAGACTTAAGGTACATTGCATCCCTGAAATGCAGATTTGGTGATGACAGGAAATGTTGTTGCTAGGTCCTATTTGATTGGGCTAGATGCACCTATTTTGATACCAAGTAACTGCTGCTGAGAGCTGAGAGAGAGAGGGAATGAAGAGTTTAAGGTAAGGAACACCAAAGTAGTTCAGGCGTAAAGCTAAGATTCAAGGTTGGACTATCATCAGCCTTAACTGATGAGTGCAAAACCAGTAATGTCTGTGGGACCAGAACGTGAGTGTGCTCAGAATCTCTGGTTTCTGTGGAGCTGCGATTCATATTTACTATAACATACAAAGTTGAAATACTTTAAAACTTCATAACATAACAAAGACAGATTTATATAGAATAGTAGCATTTCCCACCTGTCACTGGAGGAGTGGTAAAGTCAAGTTAAAAGAAAACTGCTGATTATCATGGAGAGTTATGTTTTATTTCTGACAACTATATTTCTCCTGATTTTGAAAATATCCTTTTATGGACCAATTTAATTTTGTGCAATTTTTTTCTGCTTAAAAAATTTACTAGGCGACCCGGAAGAGGAATTTGATCATTTATCGCACATCTACACATTCACTAATAATGACGAAAGATTTGTTGGTTGTCTCGTTTATCTGAGAGAGAGATGAAGCACGCCATAAGAGAGGGTGGGGACTCTGGGCTCAGTGCCCAGAATTTTTCTTTCCTATTTGGATCACTGTGTTTGCTGGAATATTTAATTAATCCCACTCTTGGAGTAATGCTTATTGCTGAGGGCCATTGCTGAACTGAAATATTAAACCATATGCAATATATCTTCAATAAAATTTAGATTTAAAAGTCCCTAAATGATGTATGTATTTGACAGTCCTTAATGAAAACTGACTAAAGGAATTTCAGAGAATGAATAGGCTTAATAGTAACAATTCTTTTCATTCATGTGGAAGTTCAAAATTATAAAATTAAACAAAAGGAATTAACACAACATTTGGGGTAGGAGTGTACCAATTCTTGGATATATAATTTGTTTTATTGTTGTTGTTAAATATTTGGCTTTTCTACTATATCGCTAGTGAAGACCTTTCCTGAAGCTCTTTAAGACCAGTTCTTTTTGGAATACAGTTTAGCCATGGTTAGACCATCAGGGGACTCTCTGATAATTCTCTTTTGAGTAATTCAATACATACCATGATTTTCTCTTATTATTGAACCGATGCCTCAGCAAAGGGTTGGAAGAATTCTGCTGTTTGTAGCGAAAATCTTGTGCCAAGAGCATTAACCTTGAAGTTCTACACACTTTGCAGGTCAGGCAATTACCACAGTTATCCTATTTACCTATTTAAGGATGTGGCAAGGCGAGCTCCCCAAAAATGGACTGATAAATGTGGGTGGAGGGAAAAAAATCAATTTCTTTTGTGAAAGGATAGATCCAGAATTGTAATGATGGAAAGAATTCTAAGATTCAGTTAAAATGTCTCTTGAACAGGTCGGAAGAGAAAAATAGTCTGACATATTGGAGCGTGCCTGTGCAGTCAAGGGGATAGAAAATTTGAAATGAGACAGTACTTAAGAATTTGATCAAATCCAGTGGTTTTCAAATTTTGTAAAGCCTTGAGTTCTTTTGTTCAGACCAAATCTCATATACTTAATATGTAAAGCAGGTTTAAGGGGAGCTACTCTCCTTGAAGCCAAAGAGGTTCCACCTGTTCATATGCTTCCCCTTTTTCCTTCCTTCTGAGCACAGTTTTAAAATCATCTAATCCAACTCTTCCATTTGAAAAATGTGAACATTCATTTCCAAGAGGAGTGGATCGACTTACCCAAGGTTATATAACTGAAAAGTTTCAGGGCTGAGTCCCAGACTGTGCTTTGCTTATTACAGACTTTCGCAGACACTCTTTCTGCTTCTTGCTTGGAACTCTGGGAAGAGAGCCACACTCTCTACTAGGATACTAGTCATGTGGTCAGGAGTTTTGAAGACAGGTGGGGAATATGGATCACAAATACTATTCTCCCAGTCCTAGAGCTCAACCATTCATAGGACAGGTATTTATCGATTGTCTATTATGTGCAAGTCATGGCTTGAGGCTACAAAGGAAGTGCAGAATTCCAGAATAGAGGAAGAAACCGTATCTTTACTATTCTTTGCCTTCTATTTTCTCCTTAAAAATATGAACAAAGTGATAATTTAGAGAATACATATTGTACGTTCACCATAGTATTTTCGGGTGTAGACTCTGAAGTCAGACTGCCTAGTTTTGAAGTCTGGCCCTGACACTTGCCTTGGGTAAATTAATTAATTTCTCAGCACCTCAGTTTTCTCATCTATAAAGTAGGGATAATAAATTACTTGCGGGCTTCCCTGGTGGCGCAGTGGTTGAGAGTCCGCCTGCCGATGCAGGGGACATGGGTTCGTGCCCCGGTCCAGGAAGATCCCACATGCCATGGCAGTGGCTGGGCCCATGAGCCATGGCCGCTGAGCCTGCGCGTCCGGAGCCTGTGCTCCACAATGGGAGAGGCCACAGCAGTGAGAGGCCCACGTATCGCAAAAAAAAAAAAATAATAAATTACTTGCATCATGGAATTGTCGTGAGGATGAAATATGTATTTATATATAACTTAGAATAGTACCTAGCACATAATAAATACCAGGCAAGTCTTAGCTATGATTGTGATTATGATTATTGTCATATGTTATGTCACTCACAGTGTTGATTCAAAATCATTGTTTTGGTTTTGTACTTCTTGTGTATATTTTAAAACAAATCATTTGGAAATTATATTATTAATACCTAAGTTACCAAAGCATTGTCAATTCAATTTATTCATTTCTTATTTTATAAAATGATATGGTTAACTTCTATATATTTGTATTATATAAGTTTGGGCTGCAATAACAAAGCATTATAGACTGAGTGGCTTATAAACAACAGAAATTTCTCAGTTCTGGAGGCTAGAAGTCTAAGATCAGAGTGCCAGCATGGTCAGAATCTGGTAAGAGTCCTCTTCTGGGTTGCAGGCTGCTACTTCTCACTGTATCCTTCACGTGGAGTAAAGAGCAGAGAGCAGGAGCAAGCTCTCATGTCTTTTCTTATAAGGGCACTAATCCTATTCATGAGGGCTCCACACTCATGACCTGTTACCTCCCAAAGGCCCCACCTCCCAACACCACCATCACATTGGGCAGTAGGATTTCAACATATGAATTTTGGGGGAACACAAACATTCAGTCCATAACAATACTCTACGTTTAGTGATAGTTCTTACAGTATATATAATATATACAGTATGATATATTTCACTTACTCATGACTCCTAAGTTGCTTTATACATCTTAAATGGGAATCTTGATAAATAGAAATATATGGCACTAGCCAGCGATAACCTTATACCATTACTTATTTTTTTTTCAATACATGTGCTATCTCTTCAAACAAAAAGTAAGACTATGGGCACAGACAATGACATATGTATCTCTTCATGTTTCTAGAGTTTAACCTTGTACCTTGCACATAGAAGGCCATCCAAAGCTGTTTGCTGTGTCATGAATTCTACTGTTAATGGCAACATCTCTTCTCAATTTCAGTTTTGCTTTTCTAATTTTAAACTGTCAGCCTAATTATAATATCTTCTGTACTAATTTTTCTTTGTTCCACTGGTCCTAAGGTTCATAAATTTGTTGAACCATGAATAAAAGCAAAAAGCTAGCACATGTAGGTAAGAGCCATATGCATTGCTTTAATGAATTGTCATCGCGACATACGGAGGAGGAGTGCCTGATTAATTATTGGGTTTGATGGAGTTGCTTCCTGCCTGAAGGAGTCAGTCCAGGGGCCAATTTATAGTGGCAAAATCCTGTGATGGGCTGGTCTGACCGATAAACAAAGTAAATAAACGAACCTAGTTGATTCAGTAGCCCAGATGATTTGCTAGATTAGCATGAAAATATTACACTGCTTCTTAAGATTTGTATACTTTTTGGAAGTATGTAGAATCTCGTGGTGAAATCCCATTTACACGTTTTTAGTAATTTAATAAATTTCTTCAGCACATATAAAGCAAACATTTTTGCTCCTTTAGAGCCAGTGGTGCAAACTGTGAGTCATGTTAATAGACAGTCAAATGAACAGGTGATTTTTAGACTTTTTAAAGTAATAAAAATCGTGTGTATTTAGGTAAACAAATTAAAATCCCACGGGATATAAAGTGAAACTAAATGTCTTCTTCCTGCCACTCCTAACTCCCTAGTACTTATTCCTGAGCAATAAACAGTATTATTCATTTTTTGGACATTATTCCAGATTTTTTTTAATGTATCTACATAAGCAGGACCAAATTTACCTATCTTCTTGCAATTTGCTTTGTTCCCTTTACAGCATATCGTAGACTTATATCCATATCAGAACATGTAGATCTACCTTATTAAAACATAATTGTGCAGTGTTTTCCCTATGAATGTAATAATTAAACAACTTTCATATTAATGGACAGTGTTTTGCTATTACAACTGATGCTTCAGTGATCATCCTCTAAATATCATCCTTGCACACTGGTGTGATTTATGTATAGGATACATTTCTCGTAGTAGAATTGGGCAAAAGGAACGTGTATTTGCCAAATTGCCCACTCAAAATAATATATGAAAATATCTGTTTTGGTGTTCTGTTCTTATTAGTTTGTTACAAAGATTTTATTTTATCTTCTAATAGGTATTTGTTTTTTCTGCTCCTCCTTATTTCGGAGCTCTACCCAAATGTCCTTTAGAGAACCATTTCTTTCCCATGTAGTTGGTGGGGCTCCGCCTGGAATAGATCATGTGACTCAGTCCTGGCCAGAGTATTAAGTCCTCCTAATAACATTGTTTATTTTAATGCCTTTATTTTCCCTCAGTTTTATGAGAAGTTGTATACACTTAAACTGTACAAAATAATGATTTGATAGACATATACATTATGAAATGACTACCACAATGAAATTAATCCACACATCCATCACCTCACATAGTTGCCATTCCTAATAACGTTGTTTCGGGGCTGGGCCCATGACCTAAGTTGTTCCAAAGCCCCAAGCTCAGATGGGAGCCACCAGGAAGAACTGACTGTTTTGCTAGACCGAAACCTGGGAGAATGTGGGCATGAAGTTGCTGACTGGCACATTGCCTCCTTGTGGCGTACAGTATGGAGGGAAGTAAGGCTAAGAGCTGGAGGCAGATGGTGGGTGCCTCTGGATCAGGTTTAGATGAAAGCCAGGAAAATCTCCCTCTGGATTTTTCAGTGGTGTGAGCCAATTTCACTTTTTGCTCAATCTGGTGTGAGTTTTTGGTCATTTACAACCTAAAGAGTCCTACTGAATGTTTATACCTGTTTCTCCTAGCCCTAATACAGTGAAAATTTTAAGTAATATTAATAATTCCTTTTTATTTTATTATTATTATTTTTTTTTTTTTGCGGTACGCGGGCCTCTCACTGCTGTGGCCTCTCCCGTTGCGGAGCACAGGTTCCGGACGCGCAGGCTCAGCGGCCATGGCTCACGGGCCCAGCCACTCCACGGCATGTGGGATCTTCCCGGACCGGGGCATGAACCCGTGTCCCCTGCATCGGCAGGCAGACTCTCAACCACTGCGCCACCAGGGAAGCCCTAGGCTTCTTAGCTTTAACTTGAGTACCAACTTTCAGAAGTGACGTGTTCCAGTCCTGCTCCTGCTGCTGTTCCCTGGCTTCCCAGAGCATCCCAGTACAGGGAGTAAAAGTGTAGTCTCTAGAGTCCGGCTCCTGGCTTCAAATCATAGCTCTAACACTTACTGGCTCTATGACCTTGGCCAAAGTACTTCATTTCTCCGGATCTCAGTTTCCTTCTCTTGAAAAAAGGGTACTATTAAAAATGATCTCATGGTTCTTGTTAGTGTTAAGGGGGTTTTGCATGTAATCTTTTCACAATTTCATCACAACTTCCAACTCTAGTTCAGGTCCTGGCACATTGCAGTTTCTTAAAACTGTTGACTCTTTTTTGCAAAGCACTTCACATTAGCAAATTGAATAATCTACATCGGCAGATACAAAAACAATAATGAGGTCCAAAGAGATTGAAATAACTTGCTTAAAATTACGCAGATAGTAAGCAACAAAGCCAGGATTCAAAGTCAGATTTTTTTGGCTACAGGTTTCTGTGCTTCTCACTATTCTCAGCAGTGTTAATCCATATTTTATTCACTGGGGGCCTCTGATCCTCTCCTGATGCTTGTGGAGCCTTCCATCCTCTAACTTGAAATCTGGTTGGTTCGTTATTTCTTACACATGGCTTAATGGGTTTCTTCTTCCAAACCCATCCCCTTCTGCTAGGTAATCAAGTAAGAAGTTCCTGCCCCCTCCCCAGGAAGGTCTGGGCCCGATATTAAATCCAGAATTTACTCTGATTTCAGAGTCTTTGTTTTTCAAGGCAGAATGGTTAGTTGAAAGAGTATTGACTTCGGAGCTAAATGGGTTCCAGTGTTGACTCTTTCCTTTAGTACTTGTATGGTTTTGGCCAATGCAATTAATTTCCCTGAGACTTAGTTTCTTTATTTGTCAAACGGGGATGGTAATATTAATAATACGTGCCTTACAGGATAATTGTGACACTGGAGATCATATATGATAAGTACTTGGGTATAGTAGACATTCAATAAGTCATTGTTATTGTTTGCTGAAGTAGTTACTTCAACTTGTGAGAGACCAAGCTGTTACAGGCCCCAAAGATATGATATTACTATGGGGGTTAATCTTTGAGTATACTGTCTTTCAGTTGTATTTGGGAGGGATGGGGGAAGAGACTAGCCTGGTGAGAAGGACACACTTTTTTTAATTAATTTTTTTTCATTGCATTATAGTTGATTTACAATGTTGTGTTAGTTTCTGCTGTACAGCAAAGTGAGTCAGTTCTACATACGCATATATCCACTCCTTTTTAGATTCTCTTCCCACATAGGTCATTACAGAGTACTGAATCGAGTTCCCTGTGCTATTCAGTAGGATCTTGTTAGTTATCTATTCTATATATAGTAGAAGACACATATTTGGCCTGGATTTGGACCTGGCCTGTGGCAATTACCAGTTGTACAAACAGGCACGTTGTTTAATCATTGAGCTTCAAGCTCTTCCCTTGAGAAAACAGGAGTAATCATACCAATCTTATAGAGGCTTTTGAGGCTTAACTGAAATAGTATATGTAAGGCATGGCAGTGATTTTAAAACTATTTGTTCTCCATAAGACATTGTTATAGAATGTCCCAATGTTTGTTATGTGTCATTGTATTCCTATCTGTGCTCTTAGCACTCAGCATTGCCATCACATAGTAGGAACTAAAAAAATGTTTGTTGGACTCAATGGGCCCTTAAGTTGAATAGTACAAACACTTTATACCCAGAATTGTTTTTTGTTTTGTTTTTTTAAAGAAATGGATGTTTATTTTCTATCTACCTTATTTCTGTTTTCTGCTTAAAAGCTTGGGGAAGAACAGCTTAAGACCACTCAGTGGTTGTTCCTACCCTTTCAGTGGCCTGAGCAGTGGGAGCTGCAGACCAGTCCTCAGTGGCGGGCTGAGGGCTCCCGTCTTGTGCAGGAACTTCTGGGCAGGCACAGAGGCACCTGCGCCTTCAGACCCATCTGCGACCGCGGGTAGAATACAGTGAACTTGGGAGCTGCAGCAGTCCATTCACCCTGATGTTCCTCCTTGGCCATGGCCTTCTCAGCATGGCCTGCTCTTCCTTTTCAGTCTCTCCAGCACCTCTGTAGAAGCAGAGATCAGGCGTGACTTCCCGCGGTGTGCACACGGGATGGTACCATGCATGTGCAGAACTCCCTGGGCCAGGATCCACCACCTCAGACCCACTGAGTGAACTCCCTTGTTGCTGCAAGGATGGCAGTGTCCATAGGGCGCAGAGGAGAGTCTGTGTTACAGGGAGCAGTGGTAGGTGGGTTCACGTACAACACCTCTGTGAGAGGCTGGTTGTCAGCCCTGGGATCAGTAACCCCCAGAAGACGCGGCCCCTGGAAGGCTGCCTGGATCTGGTTAGTGAAGATTCCAGGAGTGAAGCGGACAGCAATAGGAGTGGCTCCAGTGACAGCAGCAAACTTCAGCACAGCCCTCTGGCCAGTGTTCCTGGAAGATATGACACTGATCAGTCAGTTTTTAAATGGTGACAATGGCACAAGCCATCTGCAGAAGCTTCTCCCAGGTCCCCTTCAGCTCTATAATGTAGATGCCATCACTTTTCCTTTAGGAGATGTATTGTTCCATTTGGAAGTCAAGGTTGGTGCCACCTAAGTGGATTCCTGCTGCTTGGAATTTAAGGACATCCTCTTCCTTCATTTGTGGGACATCAAAGGCTCTAGTTATTGTGAAACGTTCCCTTTAAGTTATTATGGAAACCCAGGACAACACCATCTAGACCCCTCTGTGGGTAGTGCAGAGTGGTACACCCAAAGTTTGACTGTTAGTATGCTCACCGTTCGGTGTCTGGAAGCCCTACAAAATAAAATGTTAAGGGAGTTTTATGCTGAGTAAAACCCCCAGGCTTAGGAACCAGCGTGCTTAAGACCTCAGATTTCTTTCTGGCTCTCAGTATGAGGGTCATGATTATTTCCCTTGCGTCATCCTCCACATGTGGCTTTTCATCTTACATTCTGGCTTTGCTCCAGGAGACGACACACTGCCTTATGCCAGGGACCTGGTGAAAGGTCACACTGGGAATGGCCAGGCTGGGAGGAGCTCACCTAACGGTGTGGGTCCCTGACTGCATTCTTTAGTGCCCCACCTCGGTGGGGTAAAAGCAAGAGTGAAAAATTCCAAAGGGGCCTAAAATTTAGAGTTTGGCCTGATAGTATAACTAGAAGGTTTTTTGCTCTGAATTGCTGTAACCAGGAGAGAGTGAGTTTCTGTCATTTCCCTACCAAATGAAAAATGGAATTTATGATGAATGGTTGTTAAATACAGTGATCTGAACTTATTCTTTCCAGCCTAGTGAGACCCATTCCAACCTTTTACAGACAGTTTCTTTAAAGATAGCACGAGAAACCTCAGTGTCCTCTGAAGGTTTTTGTAAATGGATGCCAGCCCAGCTTTTTTTGTTTTGTTTTGTTTTTTGCGGTACGCGGGCCTCTCACTGTTGTGGCCTCTCCCGTTGCGGAGCACAGTCTCTGGACGCGCAGGCTCAGCGGCCATGGCTCACGGACCCAGCCGCTCCGCGGCATGTGGGATCTTCCCGGACCGGGGCACGAACCCGTGTCCCCTGCATCGGCAGGCGGACTCTCAACCACTGCGCCACCAGGGAAGCCCAAGCCCAGCTTTTATTAAACTGGGTTTATATATCATTTAATTGGTCACCTTGACATACCTCTTCCAGACTCTGCTTGAGCAAAGACAAAATGAGTTGAGTGTTCTCTTCTGCTGCAAATGCTGAGCTTGAGTGTTTTTTGTTGTTGTTGTTGCTTCAACTTTGTCTTTTTTTCATGTTGTCCCTGAATTTAAGTTTGTCCCTTTTTCAGGGTTTGTTTGTTTTTTTATCTACATCGATTATATCTAGTGTGGTTGATGTTCACCTCAGTCCAATTCAGAGTACTAAAGCAAATATCTACCGAGCACCTGGTCAACACAAAGCATGCCGGTGCTATTTTCTAGAGCTTCAACACAGTCTTTAGAGCTGCAGCATTCAACACAGTAGCCATTACCCCTATGTGGCTATTGAAATTTAAATTAATTAAAATTAAATGAAATAGAAATTTCAGCTCCTCAGTTGTACTAGCCATATTTCAAGTGCTTCACAGCCACATGTGGGTAGTGCCTACCGTATTAGACAGCACAGACACAGAACACTTCCATCCCTGTGGAAAGGACAGTGTTGTTATAGAGATTATAAGCGTAGCCTCTGGAGACAAACTGCCTGGGTTCAAAAACCTGGCTTTGCCTCTTGTTAGCAAGTAAATTCATCTTTCTAAGTCTCAGTTTCTTCATCTGTAAAACAAAGCTAATAATAGTAGCTACCTAACAGGGTATTTGTGAGGATTGAAATGAGATGAGGTATTTAGAGACTTAGCACAGCTCCTGGCTCATAGCAGGCCACCAGAGGAGGACCTGGGGGAAAGGGAGGTTGCCAATAACAGAATGTTCAAATAGAGGCTGAATTCGGTGTTTGAAATACGATAGAAAATAATTTCCCTTTTAATTAAAAATCTGGAGGTAGGCAATCCAGGATTGGCATGGCATGTCCCAGTGGGCAGGATGAGGTACGCATCCACTGTCTCTTTAGGTTCCCAGAATTTTCCTACTGACATTTTCACTAGTGTCCTGTTGGCCTGAATTTAGTCACATGGCCACATCTAACTGCAAGGGAAGCTGGGGAACAATTTTTTTTCTGGGTGACTGTGTTTCTAGCTAAAATTTTTATTACTGATAGAGGAAGGGGGAAATGGATATTGGAGGAAACTAGCAGTCTCTGATACTGAGAGAGACAAGACTGAAGCCAGAGTACAGAGGTCTTTAATGCAATCTAAGGAGTTTGTTTTTTGTTGCTTGGTCTCTGTGGAGCTATTGATAGTCTCAGTGTAGGGCGTTAATACAATTAAAGGCTGTTCATGGTAATGGACTCTGACTTGGTTCCTCAAACCAGCAATACTCACCTTAGCAATACTCAGATAATTTCAAGAACAGTTACTCTCAATTAAAAAAATTTCCCCCTTAATCTTCCAACATTCTTTCCCACTCTCCCTCCTTTTTAAGTAAGGGGAAGGGTAGCCTGAGGGGAGGAAATGTGAGAAGGCAGCCCTTCCATCTGACAGCTCTCCTTTTAAACTTCCTCCAGTGTATCACTGGCCCTCTCATAAAGGGCTGAGAGTGGAAATCAGTTCTTCACATGGGGTGGGGAGTGCTATCTTTTTGTTATCAAGATAGTGTGCTCTCTCTCTCTCTGAGCACTTGTGCTTACCTCAGACACTGCATTGTTGATGGCGTACCCCGCTAGATTCTAAGCAGCTTGAGGAGGGAGTTCAGGTCTTACTTGAGTCCGTATCCTCTGCAATTAACACAGTACCTAGGGCAAGGCATATATAGGGTTGTGGAACTTCTAGGTAAATGCTGAGCCCATGAATGCTGTGTAGATTGCATTAACCTTAAGGCAGGTCCACTCCAGCTGAAATCCTCATACTGTTGATTACTGCTGAGTTTGTGCTGAAAGCATTTCATGCAAAGGCTGAGAGAAAGACTTGAAAGGTGGAGACAGTTGTGGCCACCTGGAATGTGATTCTGCTCAGAGTACGTTGGACTGTGCAACAATCAGAGAGGTCAAATAGTTTGTGTTAAATCCTGGAGAAGTTCTCTCTTTTCTTACTTTGCCTTTGTCTTTCTAGGCACTGGTTTACTAAGACGATAAAAAATATACTGAATTTGTGTGCTTATAAAATATATCCTTAGGTAAGCCCCTCCAGTGAGATTTTTAAATCAATGAATGTTTACTGTGTCTGTGTAAAGCATTATGGTAGGCGCCAGAAGGAATAAAAATAGATAAATAAAAGAACGAATCCTAGCTTTCAAGGAATTTACAATCAACAAACACTGTGCTAGGTTGTAGGAATCTAAATATGATTGACTAGGCTCCTACCCACAAGGGGATTACAATATGGTATGAAAAGCAGACAGATAAGCAGATGATGACATGTACTGTGATCTAGTGTTTGAACCTTTCTCAGGGCCAAATGTACATATTTTGGTTAAAAATTTAAAGAAATTGTCCATTTGAGATTTTGTGAAATCTGCAGACACATTCTAGTTAACTAGTATGTAAAATGTTTTCGGAGAATCGGATATATTTTAGGAGTGGCAGGGATAAGATATGCAACCAGGAGAGAGAGAGAGAGTGGGGAGGAAAGAAAAGAGGGTTGATCATTTTGAGGTGATATTAAATTATCTTTTGACACCAGCTGTATCTTTTTTATAACAGAAAATGGAAATAACTCTGTCCTTGACCTTCAAAAAGAAATTGACTTACCTAGCTTAACTATTCAAACAAACAACTGTGTACTCTCTTCAATTCCTGTGATGATTTTGATTTACTGTAAATGACTGAATTTAATGAACTAAATTATGCTATTTAAATGCATTTTGTGAATGGTATTGTAGTTTGTTACAAAGCATTATGTCTATGCTAAATTGTGCTGTAAATGATATGGTATGGAACATATGTGCTGTATTCATAATTTAACTGTTGCTATGGAGTGCCTTCTTAGATAGGATATACTGAAAAAGGATTGCATTGAAGACCTCTATACTCTGGCTTCAGTCTTGCATTTTCACATGGATGAACTGTTCTTGAACAATTTTTCTAATGTATATGGCAGAAGTAGGCTTTCCATTAAAACTGCATGTATATGGTATATCTTCCCTTTCCATTTTTTCCCCCCTTCAACAAACGTTTACTGCAGTCATAGCAAGGATAATTCCACCTCCATTAAGGTTCATGTTTTCTCCTGGCTTCTCAAATGGTAGAGACAATTGAAATCAAAAGTTTGTCCTGGGCTTCCCTGGTGGCGCAGTGGTTGGGAGTCCGCCTGCTGATGCGGGTGACGCGGGTTCGTGCCCTGGTCCGGGAGGGTCCCGCGTGCCGCGGAGCGGCTGGGCCCGTGGGCGGTGGCCGCTGGGCCTGTGCGTCTGGAGCCTGTGGTCCGCAGCGGGAGGGGCCGCAGCAGTGAGAGGCCCGCCTACTGCAAAAAAAAAAAAAAAAAGTTTGTCCTGCAGTTATGCTGGTGCTCTATGAAAGGACTTGCATTAGATAACACCCTGCTCTTCTTTCCGAGTAATTTGAGAGATTTTGTAAAGAGAGTAAATGCTGAGGCCAAAATAGCATCTTTATTACTGATACAGGCTATGTTGGCTTAGTGTGGGAGCCAAATAGGCTTTCTAGCAAAATCCTGACATTAGGTATACTTACCCACTAGGTCCTGGGCTTTCTTACATGGAAGGATGGCATAGGTAAGATTTTTAACATGGAAAAGCAAAGAATTTGTGCTTACTTTGGATAGGCTCATCTCAAGAGAAAGAAGAGTTAAGCCAATGTGAGCATTCTTTATAAAGTTTTATCAGTTAGGTTCAAATGAGTAAAGGGAAGAGACAGGGCTTAGCTGTCTTTATAGGAAGGAAACATTAGGCATAAGAAAAAAACCATTCCTCAATAACAAGAGGACTTTTTTAAAAAAGGAATTAGTTTAAAAGTTTATTGTTAAAGAGAAATCCATAGGATTTGTTGCACATTTATGATGATTATTGCATTTTTTCCCCTCTGAAGGGTATTTTCATTATAGTAATACTTCTGTTACTTGCTAGATGAAGAGACAGCCACTTGGGGCAGCCCCAATTATAAGTTCAGGAAAAATTGCTTGAAATTCAAGTGATCATTCTCAGTAGTTCAATGCTGGCCATTATATTATGTTGACATAGCACAAGACTAAAAGTAAGGAGACTGGTTCTCAGAGAAGTTTCATGATCATTGGCTCTGTCTTAGCTCAAGTTGCCATAACAAAATGCCATAGACCGGGTGGCTTAACCGACAGACATTTCTTTTCTCACAGTTCGAGAGCCTAGATGTCTGAGATTAGTTTCAGCAAGGTTGGTTTCTGGACAGGACTTCCTTCCTGGCTTGTGGGTGGTGGCCTTCTTGCCATGTGCTCACATGACCTCTTGTTTGTTTGCACTCAGAGTGAGTGAACTCTCTAGTGTCTCTTCTTATAAGGACACTAATCCTATCATGTCTGGGAACCCACCCTTATGACCTCATTTAACTTTATTTACCTCCTTTTGGCCCTATCTCTAAATACAGTCACACTGGTGTTAGGGTTTCAACATATGAATTGGTGGGGGGACACAATTCAGTCCATAGCAGGCTCATTGTGTGACCAGGCAAGTGATTTCTGTCTCATTTCCCCTTCCTATGCATGGGAGTTAATGCCTTATGTTAGCTCATAAGGTTACCAGTACATCAAGTGAAACCATGGACATTAATACATTGAAATGTTTAAAGTGCCATACATATGTCATTATTTTTATTCATTTCTGAATCTAATAGTTACTGGTGATAGGGTTTTCTTGATATTTGACCATCCTTAGTTCTTTTTCTCTTACCTGAATATTTCTAGATGACAGATAGGAAAGTTGAATTATGTCTGATTGTGGTCTCACTCCCTTAAGAAAACATCTTCTAGAGGCAGAAAACAGCATGAAGTGGGCACTGCACAACAAGAAATGTTGATTTTTCCATTATGACTTCAAATTTTCAGCAACTAGATTTCACAACCAACCAATCCTCTGGTAACAAATAAGAATTCAGTTTTATTTTGATTTTGTTTTTCAAGTACAGTTTTTTTGGATCAAATGCATAAAAGGTTAAGAGAAAAATGGGCCTATCTCTAATCAGACTGCAAAAGAATATAATGTTGGCACTAGACAGAGAATATTAAGCTGGTGGGAGAGTTTTTTCAGTTAATGAGATTGAATTTTTCAACTCAGAGTTAGGTGTATGAAAATGACTAGATAGTCAGTTTTGATGAGTTGCTGTAAGAAAAGAATTAGTTTTAGTCATTTTTCTGTGCTGTATTTGGCATTTTTCTCAGAGTGATTCATTTAACGTGTCTCTTGGTAATATTCTCTGTGTATTTATTTTAGAAGTAGCAGTAAATGATACAACTAATATTCTAAAACATTGTAATGGATACGAACTTGGAGTTCATCTATTTGCTCTTTCTTAGGATTATAGTACAAATTGCTGCTTTGGGAGCAGGGACAATATAATTCTTATCAGAAATGTAAAACAGGTAATACAATCTTCTTTAAAATAATTAATTAATTATTTTGGCCATGCCTCGCAGCTTATGGGATTTTAGTTCCCCAACCATGTATTGAACCTGGGCCCCAGCAGTGAAAGCACTGAGTCCTAACCCCTGGAACACCAGGAATGAGACCTTTCTTTGTGATTGGCTACCATGAACGGCTATAGGTGGGGCAAACAGTTGGTTAATGACTGTAGGATTTCCCATATCAGGAACATGGAATTATAATGTTAGAGATTTTACATTTTTCTGAATGCCAGAAGCATAGAATTTTGGCTGGTTATTCTAGCAAGGTGCCGGGCTGATATACAGCTAGAGTCAGAGACTTGGAGAATCAAAATCTATATATAAAGTAAAGTGAACTCTTAGGGCATGTCTTTAGAACCCCCAGACCACACTTGCAGATAACAAAACAAAAACCAAGGACTATTAAGTGATTTGTTCAAAGTCACCCAACAAGTTAGTAATTGAGCCAGATACCCTAGGTATTCTTCCAGTACAGTATTTCCTATATGTAAGAAAGGGACAGTTATTACAATCATCCTATAGAGAAATTTAGGGAAAGGAAGTTCCTTGTGTGACCACCAAAGCTTTTAAGATCACAGAATTAGATCATCTGAATGTTTAGGGATACTTAAAGATTAGATTTTTAAATATTGTCTAATTAAATCTCCTATACAACACTTGAATCCAATCTACAAAATCACTGGCAAATGGTCATTCAATGTTTGCACATTTAGGGTGATGGGAAATTGATCTTTGTTTAGCTCAGATTGTTAGAAAGTTTAGTCTTATATTGGGGCCTAATGTGCAGCTTCAAGTCATAGGTTTTAGTTCTGCTTTCCGGTGGTTCAAAAATCATAGTTAGCCACGGGACTATATTATCCTATACCCTCTTCCATGTGTATTACTCTTGTCTTTGCGTACTTTCAACATTCTATGTTTTAGTAGGACATACTGAAATGTCCACTGGATCAGTCAAATCTATAAATAGGCCTCTTTGATAAGAATTTCAAGTTCATTGTATAAAACAGGCCTGAAAAATTTCCAGAAGTGTTAAGGAAAGGGAAGCTAGAGTCTATTATAATTCCTTTAGGCAAATTGTTTGATTTCCTTGAGGTATTTGCAAATGCTGGTTCTCATGTGGGTCTCTTTATGACTACTATAATCTATTTGGCCAGATTGATTCAATCCATTTTCTAAAACTCATTGATTTGTTATCTCTGTATATCTTTGTGATACTGACATTTTCCAGTGTCCATGGATAGTACTCAGTAAATTATGTAAGGTATTCCCTTCCATCCAGATCTGCAAATAATACTAACAGTTTAGTTCTGTGTACCTGTGTTAAGCAAATTTGATATATAACAATCAGATTTAGATATAAAATTTCAGAAGATGATTAATTCATTCAAAGAATTCTTTTAAATAACTAGTTCCCCAAATGCCCTTTAAGTTTAATTAGATTGGAAAAAAGTTGTGTTTAGACCTAAGATCTCTGGAATATTTCAAGTACATAAAGCAAGATATAGACATTTGAAAACTGTGTAAGGGAGAATAGAATTATGGAAATAGATTTGTGGATGAACAAAGAGAGGTGAAATTCAACACAAAAGGCTATCTGAATATCCTGCATTTGGTGGGTTACAGACATGCTCCAAGCTGTTTGAGAGTTAGTGGGGCTTGTGGCTCAGCCTAAGAAGGTGAACTATTATTTTAAACAATCAAGTGTTCACAGACTCATAGAAAAGACAGGTCAGGTGTATGCCAGAATTTACAAGGATTATCCAGGACAGAACCTGAATTAAAAACTTTAAGAAAATTCATTTTTTGTTTTTAATCTATTCCAATGTCAGGAATTTTTTCTCCTTGCAGTCTAACCTAAGCCTCTAGCTTGATTCTCATGAAAGAAAAAGTTACAAGTAGTTATCACCTCTTTGTAAGGACCCTCCATGTACACGAGCTCTGTTTCTCTCTGGATTATGAAGACATGAACTTGCCACTAAGTTCATGGTGATTTTGTTAGGACCTGATAAATGGGAAGATTCTCTTACTGATCTTATGCCCTCTTTTATCCAAGTGAGTAAAAACCAACTGAGGGATGGTAGCTCTCCCCAGCACTTATTTGTCTGGTTCAGGCTCTTGCCTCTGCACTTGTGGGGGCCCAATTTGGTATTTTATGTATTGTTTTGGGGTATAAGACTAGGTAACCTTATAATGACAATAAGGATAGGAAACATCACTTTATAAAGTCAAAAAGTAAAGAATAGAATTCAATATAAAGCTTCTGAAATATCTCTCATACTTAGTGGCAAAATTGACTGTTTACATTAGGTTAAAAATTATTCGTAGAAAATGTTATGGGCCAATGTCTCAGGAGCCAAGCACAAGTCTGACTTTGGATCAGGTCTGAACCAATAAATCTTGTGGTATTTTTTTGCTGAAAACATTTAAAATGTATCTAAAATGCATTTTAAAGTCAGTTTGCTTTAGGCTACTTGATTTATGATATGCCTTGGTGTAGCTTCATGTTTCTTCAGTATATGACTTTCATCAACATTGGAGATTTTTTGGCCATTATTTCTTCAAATAGTTTTTCTCTTCCCTTCCTTTCTCTCTTTTCCTTCTGGGATTCCAATTAGTCACATATTAAGCTGCTTGAAGGTGTCCCACAGCTCACTGGTGCTCTGTTCATTTTTTTTTTCCAGTGTCAAACTACCATTAATCCTATCCAGTGTATTTTTCATCTTTGACATTGTACTTTTCACTCTTAGAAGTTTGATTTAGGTCATTTTTATATCTTTGATGTCTCTCCTTAACCGTGCTTATGCTTTCCTTTTTCTTCTGGAACATATAGAGTGTATTTATAATAGCTGTTTTAATGTTCTTTTCTTGTAATTTCTAATCTGTTTGATTTCTGGGTCTGTTTCTATTGATTGATTTTTCTCCTCATTATGGGGCATATTTTCCTGCTTCTTGTGTGACTTCGTGAATTTGGGTGCTAGACATCGTGAATTTTATGTTGTTTAGTGCTGGATTCTTTTATGTTCCTATAAATATTTTTAAGCTTTGTTCCAGGGCATTCAAAAAACTTGGAAATAGGTTGATCCTTTTGAGATTTGCTTTTAAACTTTGTTAGGGAGGACTAGAGCAACTTTTAGTCTAGGGCTAACTTGCCTACTACTGAGACATTATCCTTCTGAGTTTTTTACCTGTTGCTTTATATATTATGAGGGTGTTTTTGTTTTGTTTTGTTTTTAGCCCTGGCTGTTGGGGATGTGAACTATTCCCAGCCCTGTGTGAGCTCAGAAAATTGTTCCGTCTGCTTCTTTCCCATGGTTCATTTTCCAACCTTGGGTAGTTTCCTTGTATGTGTGTGTGCCTATCAACACTCAACATGAGACTCTGTAGATCTTCAGAGCTCTCTTTTTTGGTGCTCTGGTGCCGTCTCCTCCATGGTACTCTTCCTGTGATTCTATACACCTGGCTTCTCCACATTTTCAACTCTGTCTCTCAGTTTAGGGAGACCACCTCATTTATTTTGCCTTCTCTTCCTTGCCTGTTGTCCCATGTCTGAAAACTATTATTTCATATATTTGTCTGTTTTTTTAGTTACTCCATCATAGGCAGAGGTGGCATCCTAAAAGTCAGTATATTGTAGGACTCTTAAGTGAGAAGAATGCTTTTTGGGGCTTCCCTCGTGGCACAGTGGTTAAGAATCCGCCTGCCAAGGCAGGGGACACGGGTTCGAGCCCTGGTCTGGGAAGATCCCACGTGCTGCGGAGCAACTAAGCCCGTGCGCCACAACTACTGAGCCTGCACTCTAGAGCTCACGAGCCACAACTACTGAAGCCTGTGCACCTAGAGCCCGTGCTCTGCAACAGAAGCCACCGCAGCCGGAGCCACAACTACTGAAGCCTGTGCACCTAGAGCCCGTGCTCTGCAACAGAAGCCACCGCAATGAGAAGCCCGTGTACTGCAACGAAGAGTAGCCCCCGCTCGCCGCAACTAAAGAAAGCCCGCGCGCAGCAGCAAAGACCCAATGCAGCCAAAAATAAATAAATAAAAATAAAATAAATTTATATATATATTAAAAAAAGAATGCTTTCCAACTTTTTATTCTGTACCCTAAAAATGTCCAATACACAGTATTTAAAGGCATTTATACAAACAATTGAAATCTTTCTTTGGGGAAATTAAAACAACAAAACTTGATTGCATATCATGATTTCATACTTTGCAGATGTTAATATTTAATGCATATATAGAGTCATTTAGCTTAAGTGCATTAATGTAACTCATTTAAAAGAGGCCAGTAATTGTCCTATTAACTCCCAGCCTGGATGTTATCTGCTCTGCCCTGCTAGTAAGGCCAGAGGGGGACTCTTCTCTATTGGCACCCACAGAGATTGCTCTGATCTGTTGAAAATCCTGTTAAAATCTAATTACTTAGGAGAATCAGCCAGGGAATATCTAATGAGCTTGAGGAAACCCACTAGAAGAAATTCTGTGTTACTAACGAATGAAATGTCTTCTGTCTTTCAATTATACTGGTACCATATGAACATAATTGCTGCCTTATAAAATGTGACTTTTGTTTGTTGTTTTTTAATTGTATGTCATGAATTTTTTGAGATGTGAAAATAACTTAATTTCCCGTGGAGGACAAATGATGGTTTAAAGCTTAAATAGGCATACTTTATTTCCTCACAAATATTTGATAACTTGTTATCAAATGCTTAAAAATGTACATTAATTAGTGAAACCCACCACACAGGTGTGAAAATTTTGACTATTAAAAAAACTTGAGTTTTTAGCTGAGAATGAAAAACGTGTTCATCAGGAGACTTTGGAAAGGATTATTCTCTGCAATCATCTTAAAAATATTGCCAAAAGTAGTTGATTTATTAAAAATGAAAATTTATTTGTCTCACTTATTTTGTAAATGTATCTTTGAGACTCTTAGTGTGGTTTACATTTCCTTCTCTAATAATTAGCAATATCTTTTTTTTCACATCCAGTTTAACTTTGTATTTCAACTTTGCTGACTTTCCACTTCTCTATATTTAGGACTTTTTTCTTAACATTGGATGGTTGTTTAAGACTATGGGCTTTGTAGTCAGATAGACCTGAGGTATTCAAATACTAATTCTTCTACTGAGAATGAATTTCTTAACCTTCTGAGTCTCAGTTTCATTTCTATACAATGGGAACACTAATTAATATGTTAAAGTTGTGAATATTTTATGAAGTAAAGCATGTAAAGTGCTTAGCATGGTATCATTCATGTTGTAACTGCTCAAGAGATGGTAGTTATTATTTTTGAAAACTAATTAAAATTTGGTATATGAAAGAATTGTGATATCTAAGATTCATTAAAAACTAATGTAGAGTGAATTTCTATTATCCTAATGTATTTCTATCACCATGCTCGTATTAAATTTGTTGAAAAAATTAAAAAGGGCCTATTTTTAGTAGCATGTCGGTGAACTTCATTCCAAAGTTTATCAAGTTTTTAGCCAATGTGTCATTTTATAACATGGATTGATTTCAGCAGATGACATCAGAAACAAAATGTGGTTTGGTGATACATTACTTAGAAAAATACCTGTCTTAGTGATAAATTATTATTGGAATATTATATGATTTTAATGATTGAGGAGAAAAAAAGACTATTACATATTATTTCAACAATTAACAATGTAGCTATTATTTAAAATTATTATCTGGCCTATAGAACTCTGGCAGTTGAAATACTTAAATTGACAGTGCTTTTATTTTCAATCACTTGATAACATGTTAAAATTCGATTTTCTATTTTGCCTAAAATATAGATTAAAACATTCTTTAATCAGACTATTTGGAAATTAATATACAAGTAGCCTTATAAATGATTCTTGTGTTTTATAACTGGGCAAGGAGGTAGAATTATTGTAATAATGTTTTCACTTAGAATATGCTCTTTTATATTTAAAATTCCTTTCTTGTATAATTCATTAATTCTTATAACAATTTTATGTAATAGCCATATAGTACTGTATTGTAAGCAATAA
>NW_020172732.1:3064087-3082692 GCF_003031525.2 Neophocaena asiaeorientalis asiaeorientalis | reverse complement strand
CATTGCTGTGACCTCTCCCGTTGCAGAGCACAGGCTCCGTACACGCAGGCTCAGCGGCCATGGCTCACGGGCCCAGCCGCTTCGCGGCATGTGGGATCTTCCCAGACCGGGGCACGAACCCGTGTCCCCTGCATCGGCAGGCGGACTGTCAACCACTGCGCCACCAGGGAAGCCCTGATTATATTGATAGTATACAAAATACACATACAAAGTATAATATACAAACTAGGATGTTTCAATAAAAGAATATTTAAAATAATTTGCTAACATTTGTGAATTTAATACTTTACATAGATTTGATCTTCTTGAAAAAATCGGATTGAGAGATAATGAATGGTGTTATTTGGTGGGGGAAGAAGTTAGAATTGAATGTATGGTAATTCACACTATTTGTTAAAAAGTTTATATGTAATCAATAAGTATGGCAAACTTATTTTATCTGGCATGAATTATTATGCTATAATCAAAGACCAAACACCAGCTACTTAGTTCATTTAACAAATATTTATTGAGGGCTTATTATTTGCTGTAATGGGAATGTAATGTTGAACAAGACAGGGAAGAAGAATTAGCAGATTCATTATTAAAGCTAATATTTTGCCACAATGTCAGTTCATGAAACTGTTCACTCAGCTGAAGTCCCTGACAGAAAGTGCTTTGGTTGTTGATCTTATGATCTATATAGCATAGCATATGAAACTACCTGCTAAGCCTGGCTTTGCTGGGGAATTCATATACATAACTCGATTAAGTTAGCACCTCTTCATTAATCAGTTTCTGTTGATAACAGAAACAAATACTTCACTGACAAATAGAAGTAAAAATAAAAAAGAGGTAGTCTTACATCTTTCTTTTGGTCTTTCCAAGGTTAAACTCTCTGTTTGGAAAACTTCAAATGTCTAAATCTCTGTAAAGCCTGTCACATTGCTCCCCCACTATGCCCATTTCCCATCCTGTCCACTCCCCCCAAGGACACACACTTCCGTAACTTTGCCTGGCATATAGTAGGCACTCAGTAAGTGCTATTGAATTAGTGTAATTAATAATTCTTTGATTCCATTAGGTTATATTTCTAGTACTGTTGTTGATTCCCTGTGATAATTTGGCATAAAGCCAAGTCACAGGACCCCTTAATTTTCCTGAATAAAAATGAGTGCTACATTTTCCAAAAACCTGATTAAAATATACTGAGGACTGTGAGATATTAGTTGGAGCTGTATGAAATTGTGATATTTGACCTTTTTTTTGACATACAAAACTAAATTTTTTTCTAAGGTGTTTTAACTTGACCAAAAATGTAATATAATTATCACAATAATCACGACTCTAAATATGTTAGTCACATCATTGCTTATAGTTTTCTTTCTACCTTTCTATCTATTTCACCTTGATTGCTAATTTTGGCCTTGCTTTCTTCACTGAATGGTATTTTATTACCAAAAAATTAATTGCTTAATATACCTGTCACTCCAAATAGTAAATTATATATTTTTTAATGTTAATGAGCCTAGAGTCCAATAGGCTAGGTCTAGCAAGCAGTATTATTTGACTTCTTTAAGGACTTTTAGGTAGGGGATAGTGGGTAGTGTTTAAATTCTAAATTTTGCTATAGTTTAAAAAAAATCAGTTCATTTCAGTATTAGAAAGTACATGTAAAACTAATTTTTATTGTTTCTAACAAACGGGAAGATTTTATTTGTCTATGATTTGAAAATTATTACTGTGTTTACTCTGAAAACTAAAATTTTAAGCCCTGGTCAACTGATTTCTTATTTATTCTGAGAATACTGTGAAAAACCTTATAATTTTCACAAAGTATAGTTATGACAAAATGCTATTCACCAGAAATTATTATTCTGTCTCTGAAGCAAGGCCATAGATGATCCTTCTTTTCTTTTTTAAATAGAAAGTAACCCCACTGTATGAGCTAAAGCTCCCCTAAGGTAAAGTCCACACTGCTGTGTGTTTCACATCATTTAAGGAAAGGAAACATAATTTAATTTGCTCAACACAGGGTATCTGGAAAGATGGCTGGAGAACAGAGATGTAACCTTGCTATTTATGCAAATGTCAGGAAGCCGTTATAACTACTTATCCATTAATCCAGGAGCCCTGAGCAAGTAACTCAAATGAGTAGTCCCCAAATCCAGGGCCTATGACAAGGTTTTCACTGGCTGGCAGCAAAAAAAAAGAAAGACAATATAAATTTTCCATAAAGCTAAATTTATTGAATTGAAAGAACTATTTATATTCCCATATATATGTAAAATTTATATATACACATACATATATATGTGTATGTATTACATACATATATATGTATATATATATCAATATATATAGCCTATCTTTTCTTTGTAAGGAAAAAGCTTTTTAGAGTAGTTTTAGGTTCACAGCAAAATTCAGAAGGAGGTACAGAGATTTCTGATATGATCCCTGCACACCCAACATGCAGAACTTCCCCCATTATCAACATCCTCCACCAGACTGATACATTTGTTACAACTGATAAACCTACATTTATACATCATTTTCACCCAAAGTCCATAGTTCACATCAGGGTTCACTCTTGGTCTTGTGCATTCTATGAGTTTGGACAAATGTATACTGACATGTATTCACCATTACAGTATCATGCAGAGTAGTTTCAACTGCCCTAAAAATCCTCTGTGCCCCACTTATTCATCCCTTTTCCTCCCACCTCAACCACTAATCTTTTTACTGTCCCTGTAGTTTTACCTTTTCCAGAATGTGCAGATAGTTGGAATCATATGGTAGGTAGCCTTTTCAGATTGGCTTCTTTTACTTGGTAATATCCATTTCAGCTTCCTCCATGTAATATAGCCTATCTTCTGTGAATTTATAGTAAATGATTTGTTCAGTGTTCCTATTTGCCAAAATAAACAGTTAGTCATCCTATGTGACTTCCCTGAATATTTTTTGAAATGTCCTTGAAATCAAAAAATCTTGGGGGACTTCCCCAGTGGTCAGGTGGTTAAGACTCCGCGCTTGCAATGCAGGGGGCACTCGATCCCTGGTCGGGGAACTAAGATCCCACATGCCGTGCAGCGTGGCCAAAAAATAAGTAAATAAAATAAAACAGAGACATATTTTTTCAAAACTCTTGGAAACACCTACTTTATATATCTGTTTTCTCACCTGTTGAATGGAAGTAATGATTCTTATAGGATTAGTGTGACGAATAAATGAGATGCATAGGTGGAAGTGCTTGGGATAGCACTTGACACTCTATGGATGCTTCTGATTTTAGCCCAATCTGAAACTCTGGTGTAGGGCCCAAGATTTCATCCAGTTTTCCTTTGAGGAGATTGAAGATAGTAAGCTCAGATTGAGACATTCCTTGGCACATAGTAGATGCTCAAAAATAAATATTTTTTGAGCCTAAGGGTTAATAAAGTAGAAGGGTTTTGTAGGTAATTGGGCATGAGTGTCAGGAGTTCTAGAATGAGTCCTAGACAGGAAGTCTTTTGTATGTAGATGGTAACTGAAGTCAGTAAAGTATGAAGACAAGAGGACCTGGGACATACTATAATGATTTTAAAGCCCATGAAGCTGTGTTGCCTCCCCAGCATATATGCAAAGGAAGCACAAAGGTCAAGACATCTTACAACGTCCTTATAGCTGTTATTTGTTCCATGTCCTTCTTAATTTTGTAGGCTTTCCATCCTAGTTGAAAGTGTGAAAGTCTTTGGACTCTGCTTGTTGAATCTTTAATTCCAGAGCTGGAACCTCTTTTCCTGTGAGGCCTTAGCCATGCTGGGTGCTGTTGGCACTAAAGATAATCCTTTAGGGTGAAAAAAATATGTCAGAAGTAAAAGGTTATTTAGGGGCCTTTAAGTCAAGTTGGGTTATTTCCTGATAATAAGTATATTCTTTGGAGAATGGTCCACCCTATTAGAGAAGCATGCCTTCTGTGACAGATCACGCAGTTTGAGAAGAGATGTACTTGGAAAGATAAGGAAGAAAGGAGACTCTAGCCTAGCCAGCCAGAATGAATGAAGCCAGCCTGGCAATCAATGGCTTGACAGATGTTGCAGCCAGATCACTCTCACACCCAACAGAGATGTATGCTTTTCTTACTCGTATGGAAAAGGGCAGCCAGAAAGACTTTGTGCAGCCTGGCCTTTGTTACCAGCTGTCTGGCTGTTGGTAGGACTTGTCTCTGTTTATAGTACCCTCCCTATTTCATCCCAAGGGATGCATTTACTCCGTAAACCCTATTCTCATGTGCTTGGTCAGTCTGTCCACCAGAGTAGGTCTAAAGTTTCCTTGGCTTGATTTTAATTCCTGAACTTTTTGTTATTGAGAGTGGGCCTCAGCTAAGCTGTGATGTTGGCAAAGTTCATTGTCCACAACTCTGGGATTTTTTTCTGTGCCCTTTCTGCCAGGGTCCTGAGGTGTTCTCCCTTTCAAGAGACTATAGTTCCTGCCTTAAGGGAGATCAGAGAGACAGCGTGACAAAACAGCAAACTATGGTATTTATGGTGAATGCAACTTCTTTAGACCCTTAACAAACTTTTATCTGTATTCATACCCACCCTTTTCTTCTAGCTTAAATGTAAGAGATATCCAACCTTAAATGTAAGGCTAATTTCTCTATTTGTGCTCTGGATCTCATTTCCTCCTCCTAGCTAAGGTTCTTTACTTTTCAGTGATGCCCCCTCTCTCCTGTACTTTGGTTCTCTTCCTCTCTTAGAATATCTGAGTTGTAACTTTGGTTTTGCCACCTGTTTACTGTGTGAACTTAGACAAGTACTTTCACCTCTCTAGGCCATAATTTTCTCATCTGTAGAATGAAAGAGTTGGACTAGATGATCTCTAAACTCCTTTTTGTCTCTGATTTTCTTATCTAAATGTATAAATTTACAAGGCTAGGGTTTATCTTTGTATTCTTACATATTGATCTATCTGACTTGGTGATAAATTACTATTGGAATATTATACATTAATGATTGAGGAGAAAAAGACTATGGCATATTATTTCAACAACTAACAATGTAACTATTATTTAAAGTCATTGTCTGAGTTGGAGGAAAAATTTCCTGGCCTATAGAATTCAAGAAATATTTGAATTGACAATAGCTCTGAGGTGCTCACAACTTTAATATTGTTCTACTTTCTCTCTTAGAAAGCAAAATGATTTTTTTAAAAAAACTGACACTTTATTTATTAAAAATTTGGCTTGTGGGATCTTAGTTCCCCAACCAGGGATCGAACGTGGCTTGTGGGATCTTAGTTCCCCAACCAGGGATCGAACCGGGGCCCCCTGCAGTGGAAGCACAGAGTCCTAACCACTGGACAACCAGGGAATTCCCAAAATGATTTTGTAACTCAGTTTACACAGTTATATATTTATATAAGAATATATTATACACTTGTATATACACACATATAATAAGTATATATTATATACTTCTAGATTATAAGTATATTATAATACACTAAGGTACTATTGAATTTTTTTTTTTTTAACGCATTTCCTCTTGTACTCTGTGTCAGTCAGAACTCTTCTTGTTGCAAGAAACTGAAACCTAATTCAAACCAACTTAAACAAAAGGATTTCCCAGGGGAGTAGTTAGCTTCAAGCCTAGATGGTTCTATGGACTCAAACAAGGTCAGTAGGTCTCTGTATCATCTGTTAATCAGGATAGGCTAAATGCTGTTATAAACAACCCCCAAATCTCAGTAGCTCAACACAATGGAAGTTTATTTCTGTATACATAACAGTTTAATGAGCATGTTCAGTGAATGGCCTTCCATATGATGATTAAGCGTCTCAAGCCCATTTCATCTTCTAGCCTGCTACTCCGAGGGCCTCAGAGTCCTCTGCTGGACACTTGACGTCTAGCCAACAGATAGATGTTGGGGTGGGAGTGGGGGACAGCCTGGAGGATCACTGTCACTGACCAGAGTTTAGTCATATAACTACAATTGTCTGCAAGGGAGACAGAAATACAGTTTCACTGTGTGACCAGAGGGAAGAGTGAGCACATAGCAGTCTCCTTTGTACTCTCTTTCCATCTCTTGGCTCTGTGTATTTCTCCCGTGTCATTCTTCACCAAGTTCTCTCCATGTGGAGCAAAAATGGTTGCAGGCAACCACAGACTCAAATCCTCCTAATGTATCAACCTCGGTGGAAGAGACCATCTTCCCTGTCAGCTCCAGCAGAAAAACCCCATCTGTGGACCAACTGAGGCTAGTGGAATGGTTCATACTAGTTGGCTAGGCCTGGGTCATTTGCCCCTCCAGTATCATCTCTACCTAGACTGCATGAGTGGGTTACCCTGGAAAAGAGGGTTCTTGCTGCATAGGCAAGAACCAAGAGGTGTATACTACTTCCCTCTTAGGAACAGTGTTCATTTTAATTTTGTTAAAATGTTTTTTCAGTGCCTGTGTCTTGACAATCTGTAAAATGCCTCCTCTTTCTTCTTCCTGCTCATTTCCCTCCTTGTCATTTACACTGATATGTGAATTTATTTATCTCACCAAACAAATGAGTACCGATGGGGACAATATATTTGACTGGATGTATGCCTAAGTCATTCTGAAAAATGTTCCCAGAGGTACTGTCTCCAAAACAAGTCTGTTTAGAATATTGTCTATGGAAAGAGAATAGTGTAAGGTCAATGCTTATTCCATAAAAATTAATCTTTAGAAGTAGAATTTTAGGCCCCTGATTGGAGAAGTTGCTTTGGGTTGAGTTGCTGCTCTGAAGCCTTCAAATCAGTCCACACAGGTGATTCTGTGTGGATGAAAGGCCAGTGAAGGAGGCTTCAGTGTCTGTGCACCAGCTGCACTGATGGACCCCATTGCTTGTATGGAGGAAGTTGACTTAGGGAGACTTATGGGATTTATGAGTAAGGGACCAGGTTCCTAATGCCCACACAGAGATAAGAAATTTGGCCAAGAAATCTATGAAAGGTAGTGAACCTAGAACTGATGCTCCTGAATAGAGCCTACAACTTAGTTCTTATACTCAAATGCTAGAAAAACTTTCTGTCCCAGATATGTGGAAAGAATCTTGGCATCTGTCTGGGAAATTAAAATCCCAAGCTTGTGCTATATGTATGTGTGAAGCCCAAATTTATTCTATCTGCATGATATAGGATACATTATCCAAGAAATAGTCCAGGGCCATTGATAATATTGAGAGAAACATATTTGCAGAAACGAGCCTAGAAATACTGTGTATCTTCCATACTTTTACAACCAGGACACCCATGATGGCTATAGAGTAAATAAATTCCTCTGAAATGGAATAGAAAAAAATTACAAACCATATAAAGAAAAAAAGCTTCCATAAGGGAGAGTCAGCAGGTGCAAGCAACAGAATTAGCACCCTCAGAACTAGAAATAATGGAGTATTTTGAAAGAGATTATAAAGTAAATGTTTATAATGATTTAAGAAAGAAAAGGAAGACTAGAAGCCATTCTGAAGTAAGAGCATTGTATTAAAAATGAGCAGGTAACAAAATATGTACAAGATCTATATGAGGAAAACTACAAAATTCTAATGAAAGTAAAACTAATAAGTGAATTCAGTAAAGTTGTAGGATACAAAATCAGGACATCAAAATCAGTTGCCTTTCTGTACACTGACAATGAACAGTTGAAAAGGAAATTAAGAAAACAATTCCATGTATAATAGCATGGAAGAAACTTAAATGCATATTACCAAGTGAAAGAAACCAATCTGAATAATCATATTTACTGTATGATTCCAACTATGTGACATTCTGATAAAGGAAAAACTATGAAGACAGTAAAAGAAGGTTGCAGTGAAACTATTCTGTATAATACTATGATGGTGGATATATGTTATTATACAATAGTACAAATACATAGAATGTACAACACCAAGTGTTGAACCCTAATGTAAACTTTGGACTCTGGGTGGTAATGATGTGTCATTGTAGATTCATTGATTGTAGCAAAGGTATTCCAAGAAAGAATATTACAGAACTTACAGAAATAAGAAACTGCATAGATGGTGTAGTAGCCACTATCATATTCACCATTGTTTCCTCGCACATGGAAAGCTATACTTCTCAGCCCTCTTGTAATTGGGCTGCACCATGTAACTAGTTATGGCCAGTTGGCTCTGAGAGGAGTTCACTTTTAGGTTCCAAGTATCTAACTGCACATATAAGAAATGTCAGTGCTTGTTTCCTGCTTATTGACCAAGGAAGGCATTTATTTGAGGTAGTGAGGCTTCCATCATCTGAGGGGATGCATCCTGCCTATCTTGTTCCTCCTTTCCATATTCTTGCCTTCTAGTCCCCTTGCAGCTTGGGATGGCCATGGGACTCATTTTGACCAATGAGACATAGGGGAATGCCTGATGTAGGACTCTGGGGAAAGTTTTTCTTCTTAGGTAAAAGAGCTTTATGAGGAGAAAGCCTTTTATCCTCTTCTTTTCTGCTTGAAACTGTGGTGTGATGATGTTGTGTTTGGAATGGGGGCAACTCTATCTTATGACCAAGCATGAGGACCAAGGAGAGTGAAGAGCAGAAAAATAGAGTCTGTGTCCTTGGTATCACCATTGAGCTACTGCTCTTTCAACCCTGGTGCATCCAAATTACAGATTTCTAGTTATGCAAGATAATTAAGGGTCTTATTGCCTAAGTCACTGTTAATGGGGTATTCTGATACATTTCACACTGTTTTCAAGCATACATGTAATATTTCTAAAAATTGACCCATATTAAGCCAAAAGGAAGTTCAACATATTCTAAAGAACCAAAACCATATGGAACATGCTTTCTAGTTATAGCATAATATCAATATAATAATATAAGTATAATATATAATAAAAATGAATATCAAAAGTTTAAAAATTCTTATATTGTGGAATCTAAAATACATTCTTCTAAATTCATAGATCTAAGAAGAAATTATGATAGAAACTATGGAATATTTAGATAACAGTGAAAGAACTTCACCATATCAAAACATATAGCAGCAGAAGTATACTCAGATGAAAATTTATAGCTTAAATTCATATATTAGCAAATAAAGAGATATTAAAAATTAATAAATTAGAGACAGTAGAATAGTGCTTACCAGGGGCCAAGGGCAGGGGAAAATGAAGAGTTATTGTTTAACAGGTATAAAGTTTTTGTTTGGGAAGATGCAAAAAGTCCTGGGGATGCATGGTCGTGATGGTTATACAACGATGTGAATGTGTTTAATGCCACTGAACTGTACACTTAAAAGTGGTTAAAATGGTAGATTTTGTGTTATGTATATTTTACCACAATAAAACATTTTCTTAAAAAATCAATAAAGAGTCAGTTCAAGAAGTTGGAATAAACCCCCCAAAAGCAAAAGGAAAAATGATGATAAGAAAGGAACGTAATTAAATAATAAAAATTGAAATAAATCCACAAACTGAAAGATGGTAATCTGAAAGGGCAAACAACAGATTTATTAAGAGAAAAAAGATAACAGGAATGATAAAGGGAATGGCTCATTGAGTTAATCACTTTAGGGATGTCTAGTAAGCTAAGGACTGTCAGATGTCCCCTTGAATGAGCAACAAGCATGGAATGGCAAGGGCAGTCTCAGCAGAACAGGAAGGTCAGAAACTTCATTCACTAGTTTTTGAAATGAGTAAGTTGGGAAGAATTAGGAACATTGAGCACAGATGATTCCTTCGAAACTTGATTGTGAAGGAAAGGAGACAGTATGAGAGAGTAAGTGAACAAGCGTGAAAGAATACTAGTGGAAGGGGAAGTAAGAGCACTGGTACTCATAGTTGAGAGATTTTTCTCCAATTGTGTTCAGCAACCTTTGTGAAAGAAGGAATTGATGTAGAATAGTGTTTGGGGGTGCCTGCTCTGTTCATATTCCCTGCTTAGGTACAAGATATAGCAGCCATATTTTAAAAATGTGACTCAACCTTTTCTGGACACAGTTGATTAGCAGGGGTGGGGTGATCACTTATACTCTCTCCCTTTCTCAAGAGTTTGTCCCAAGAGACAGAGATTTTGCCTACTGGTGGTAAGGGTGGACCTTTTTTGTTTGTTTTAATTTTTATTTATTTATTTATTTAGGCTGTGTTGGGTCTTCGTTTCTGTGCGAGGGCTTTCTCTAGTTGCGGTGAGCGGGGGCCACTCTTCATCGCGGTGTGCAGGCCTCTCACTGTCGCGGCCTCTCGTTGCGGAGCACAGGCTCCAGACGCGCAGGCTCAGTAGTTGTGGCTCACGGGCCCAGTTGCTCCGTGGCATGTGGGATCCTCCCAGACCAGGGCTCGAACCCGTGTCCCCTGCATTGGCAGGTGGATTCTCAACCACTGTGCCACCAGGGAAGCCCAAGGGTGGACCTTTAAGACATAGATTTGAGGCTGGCAGCACACAGGGTTTGGTACATCCAGAGGAAGCTTGTTGGGAGAAATGGGGTGGGGGCAACCCCATCTTTGGGAGGTGGGGAGAAGCATGGAGGTGGAGGGAAGAGGAGAAGAGAGGAGAAGGCAAGGGAAGAGAAGGGAAGAGACAGGGGAAAATAGAAATAGCAGAGATGAGAAAGACCATATGAGCTCTAAGAAGAAAGTTTTGATTTATTTTTTCAAGCTTTCTTTCTAGCCCTTGTTTCAGTGAAGTCTGGCTCTATGAATATCTGGGTCAGAAAATTTGCCCCATATAAACACTATAATAAAGTATTTGTTAATTGAACTAGATTTAGTAAATATCTATTCCTTGCAACAAAACAGCTTGAAAAATATGGTTGTATTATCTTAGGTGGTGGGAATAGCATGAATAAAGCCATAAAGGAGCAGGAATTAAAATCAAGTTGAACCAAGGAGAAATCATAATGGGAGTAGTAGCTAAAGGCAAAGAATATTAAAGCAGTAGGAGTAAGCCACCACGAGTCCATGGTGGAAGGAAAGTGAGGTTGAATTGACACATTAACAACCAATCCACCTATCCAACTTTCTCAGTGTAACTTTCAGCAGGATGACTCTGGCTAAAGCTTGCCATGTCATCTACCTTCTTGTTACTAAACCAAACTTGAGTCCACTTACCCATGTGCAGTAAAGCCAATCTACTGATACCAGTTCGTGATGAAGCAAAGTGCAGTGTTTATTGCAAAGCCAAGCAAGGAGTATGGGTAGCTAATGCTCAAAAGGCCTGAACTCTGAACATTCCGATGAATTTCAGGGGAAGGTTTTTAAAGACAGGATGAGGAAGGGGGTTGCAGGGTGCATGATCAGCTCATGGATATTCTTCTGATTGGTTGGTGGTGAGGTAATCGGGAGTCAACATCATCAACCTTCTTGTTCCAACCGGTCTGAGTTCTACATGCTTGTGGTCAGCATACAGTTAACTTCTTCTTCCTGGTGGGAGTTTCAGTATCTGTAAAATAGGTCAAAGGATAAGGCTCAAAATCTCATCTGTAGCCCTCCAGGAGGACCTAAAAGTCCTTACTTTGTTTCATGGCTAAACTGTTATTATTTTGCCTTGCTTAACTCTTTTCCTTTATTTCTGCATTTTCTCACTTCTCTGATTAAATTTACTCTTTGGAACTTTGGGAAGGTCTAGGAGACTAAAGTTTTTTTTTTTACAAACAAGAGGCAGGTGGAGGACATGGTGGAGGATCTCTCCTGGGAAGGCTCCATAGGGTCCTGCTCAGTTACATTCTTACTAAATCAGTCTTTCCCTTTTTGTTTAAAAATAGTTGAATAAAATTTTTTGAAGTTACTTTACAGAAGACTGAAAGTAAATGTCAGCCCCATTTAACAGTAAGTTTAGAAGAGGGGATAGAGTAATCTAAAGCTTTCAGCAGCAGGAAACACTCTGAAACTCTTTCCTTGCTTACAGCATATTATGTTTTCCAAAGATGGTCATGGTAGTACATACCCCATTCCACATGTTCTTACCATATGATGATAACATTTTTTTCATTGAGAGGTGGGATCTGTGCACTGAAGTTGCAGAAAAATTTGTATAACTGCCTTGATCAATAAAACGCAGCACAAGTGATGCTGCATTACTTCTGAGACTGGTCACAAAAGACAGTTTTTACTGTGCTCTCTCTCAACAAAACCATGTTGTGAGGAAGCCCAGGCCACAAAGAGACACCATGTATGGGTGTTCTGGCCAACACCTTCAGCTGGACCCCCAGCCAACAGGCAACATCAGCTAAGAGTAAACTTCAGATGATCCAAATTTCACGTCTTCTAGCTGAAGCACAGAAATCATGGAGCAGTCTTCACTGTGCCCTGTCTAAATTTCTGACCCATAGAAGCTGTGAGAATTGATATATGATTATTGTTGTTTTAAGTCACCTAGCTTTGGGGTAATTTTTTATGCAGTAATAGATAACTAATATACTACTTATATTATAAACCCAAATCATAAGGCTGGTGCTGACCAAGACAATGCCAAGCTTTCTTGAAAGAAATAAAGTTTTAAAAAAAATTATTATGCAATATTAAGTTTTAATGACATTCCTGTCTAACTTTGTCTTTGGGGAATGAAAACATTGTTATTTTGACCTAGAAATCAGTTGCTATTATAGCCCTTTATTACAGAATTCAGAATCTATGTAACAGTTACTGCTTAATAAATTATTGGACTTTCAAATTTCTCTATCCTAAGATTCTCACTCAGTTCTTTGCACATAGTAGGTACTGAATTAAGATACTGAAATACTGAATTAATAACAAACACTGAATTAAACTGAAAATTTCAATGTAAAGCACGTCATTTTACAGGGCAGTGGCAGTGAAAATGCCATAATTTCTGTGAGAATGAAAGGTTTGTGAAAGAAGCCATTTGACAATAGCATTTTGAGCAATTTCAGTGGCAACACCAAAAGGGGTGCCTACAGTGGCATTAAAATCCCTTCCTTCTTAATTTCTTTTAGACAGACCCCCAGAACCTCTCCCAAATACATTCTAATTAAAAACAGTATGCTTGCTCTGCAAATGCAACTTCAAAAGAAGTTTCCTAGAACTACCTCCTCTTTCAACAAGATTGCCAACTCTAAGCCCTTCCCACTATAGATATTCTGGAGCTACTATAGATAGATTTTCTGGGTCCACACTATAAAGGTAATTTCTCTCCCACTTTAGCCTGTATGAGCTCAGATAAATGTTAAAGAGAAAACAAATAATTGTATGACAGCCTTGATTGTAGATGGCCCAGCTTTTTTACAGGGGAGGAAGGGGAAAGATAATGAATTTAATTTAAAAAACGTTTTATTGTAGTGAAGTATATAACATAAAATTTTCCATTTTATCCACTTTTAAGTGTACAAATCAGTGGCATTAATTGCATTCATAATGTTATGCTACCAATCATCACTATTTCCAAAATTTTTTCATCACCCCAAGCAAAAACTCTGTAACCATTAGACAATAACTCCCCATTCCTCCCTCTTCCTGTCTTTGGTAATCTCTATTCTACTTTCTGTGTAATTCATTTGCCTATTCTAGATATTTCATATAAGTGGAATCATGCAATATTTGCCCTGTTATGTCTGGCTTATTTCACTTTGCACAATGTTTTTAAGTTTTATCCATGTAGCAATATGTATAAGAATTTCATTTCTTTTTATAGCTGAATAATATTCCATTGTATATATATCCTGCATTTTGTGTATCCATTCATCTGCTGATGGACACTTGGGTTGTTTTCATCTTTTGGCTACTGTGAACAATGTTGCAGTAAGCATTGACATACAAATGCCTGAGTCCTGTTTTAAATTCTTTGACATATATACCTACAAATGCAATTGTTGAGTCAGGTGGTAATTCTAAGTTTAGATTTTGAGAACTGTTTTCCACCATTTTATATTCCCACAAGCAATGTACCAGGATACCAATTTCTCTACATTCTCTCTAATACTGTATTCTCCTTTTTTTGTTATAGCTATTCTACTGGCTGTGAAGTGATATCTCATTGTAGTTTTGACTTACATTTTTTCTGATGATTAATGATTTTGAGCATCTTTTTAAAAATTATGGTAAAAACACATAACATGAGATATCCCCTCTTAACAAATTTTTAAGCGTATAACATTAATAACTATAAGCACAATGTTGTACAGAAGAGCTCTAGAACTTTTTCATCCTGCGTGACTGATACTCTGTATCCATTGAACAGCAGCTTATTTCCTCTTCTCTGCAGTCCCTAGAAACCACCATTCTACTTTCTGTTGCTATGAGTTTGACTACTTTATTTTATTTTTTAAATTTAGATATAACTGACATATAACATTATAGTAGTCTCAGGTGTGCAATGCAACAGTTCAATATTTGTGTATATTGCAAAATGATCATCACAATAAGTCTAGTTAATATCCATTGCCATATAGTTATACAAATTTTTTCTTATGATAAAAACTTTTAACTTTGACTACTTTAGGTACCTCATATAAGTAGAATCGTGTATTATTTGTCCTTAATGTTGAGCATCTTTTCATGCACTTATTGGCCACTTGTTTATCTTCTTTGAAGAAGTGTCTATTTAAGTGTTTGCCCACTTTTTAATTAGGTTATTTGTCTTTTTGTTGCTGGAGTTGCAGTTCTTTATATATTCTGGATATTAAACCCTTTTCTGATACGTGATTTGCAAATATTTTCTCTTATTCTGTGGGTTGTGTTTTTATTTCCTTGATAATGTCCTTTGATGAACAAAAGTTTACATTTTTGTGGTTTAATTTATCTAGTTTTTCATTTGTTGCTTGTGCTTTTGGTGTCATATTTAAGCATCTATTGCCAATCCAAAGTCAGGAAGATTTATCACTATGTTTTCTTCTAAGAGTTTTGTGGTTTTACCTCTTAGATACATTTTGAGTTAACTTTTGTATATGGTGTGAGGTAGAAGTCTAACTTTATATTCTTTTGCATGTAGAAATCTAGTTGTCTCAACACCATTTGTTGAAGAAACTATTCTTTCCCCAATGAATGACTTGGCATTCTTGTACCAAAAAACCAACTGGACATAGATGTATTGGTTTACTTCTGGATTCTTAATTCTATTCCATTGATGTATATGTCTATTCTTATGCCAGCATCACACCCTTTTGATTACTATAGCTTTGTAATAAGTTTTGAAATCAAGAAGTGCGAGTCCTTTGACTTTGTTCTTCTTTTTCAAGTTTGGTTTGGCTCTTCAAGATCTCTTGTAATTTCACGTGAATTTGAAGTTTAGCTTGTCCATTTCTGTAAAAACGCTGTTAGAATTTTGATAAGGATTGTTTTGAATCTATAGATCCCTTTGGGAAGTAATGATATCTTAACAGTATTAAGTTCTTCCTATCCATGAACTTGGGAAGTCTTTCTGTATATGTAGATCTTCTTTAATTCTTTTCACCAGTATTTTGTAGTTTTCAGTATACAAGTCTTCACCTCCTTGGTTAAATTTATTTCTAGGTATTTTGTTCTTTCAGATGCTATGAAAATTGCTTTCATAATTTCTTTTTTGGGTTGTTTATTGCTGGTATATAGAAACACAAATGACTTTTCATGTTGATCTTGTATCCTGCAAATTTGCTGAATTTGTTTATTAGCTCTAGTAGTTTTCTTGTGGATTCTTTGGAATTTTCTCTATATAGGATCATGTCTTCTGTGAATAGAGATAGTTTTACTTCTTCCTTTACAACCTGGACATCTCTTATTTTCTTTCTTCTCTGTTGCTCTGGCTAGAACTTCCAGTTCACTGTTGAATAGCTTTGGTGAAAGCAGACATCCTTGTTTTGTTCCTAATTTTAACTTCCAGTTTTTCACAACTGAGTATGATGTTAGCTGTGGGTTTTTCATAAATGCCCTTTATCATGTTGAGGAAGTTCTCTTCTGTTTTTCTTAGCTTTTCTTTTTTTCACGAAAGAGTGTTGGATTTTGTCAAATGCCTTTACTATCAATTGATATGATCACTTGTTTTTTACCTTCATTTTATGAATGTGATGTATTACACTGCTTGATCTTCTACGAACCACCCTTGCAATCCTGGGATAAATCCTACTTGGTCACAGTGTGTAGATGTATAATCCTTTAATATGCTTTTGGATTCAGTTTGCTAGTATATTGTTAAGTTTTGCATCTATGTTAATAAGAGATATTGATCTACATTTTTTTTCTTTTTGTGTCTTTATCTGGCTTTGATATCATAGTAATATTGGTCTCATAGAATGAATTAGGAAGTGTTTCTTCCTATTCTATTTTTTGGGAAAATTCCAGGATGATTGGTGTTAATTCTTCTTAAGTGTTTGGTAGAATTCGCCAGCGAAGCCATGTGATCCTAGACTATTTTCTTATTGGAAAATTTTTGATTACTGATTCAGTGTCTTTATTTGTTGTAGGTCTGATGAGATTTTCTATTTCTTCTGGACTCAGATTAGGTAATTTATGTGTTTCTAAGAATTTGTCCATTTCATTTAGGTGGTCTAATTTATTGTATTATAGTATTCTCTTATAATCCTTTTTATTTCTGTAAGGTCAGCAGGGAATGTCTCCACTTTCATTTTTGATTTTAGGTTTTTTATTTGTGTCTTTTCTCTTTTTTCCCTTGAGTGATGTAGCACTCCACCCTCCCCCTGCCAGCTTCATTGAGGTATAATTGAAAAATAAAAGATATTTAAATAGTACAACATGATGATTTGATATATGTATACATTGTGAAAGGATTCCCACAATTGAGTTAACATCCATCACTGCACATACTTATCTCTCTCTCTCTCTCTTTTTTTTTTTTTTTTGGTGAGAAAACTTGAGTTCTACTCTCTTAGCAAATTTCAGTTATACAATGTGGTATTATCAACTATAGTCACCATGTTATACATTAGATCCTCAGACCTTATTTATCTTACAACTGAAAGTTTGTACTCTTTTACCAACCTCTCTCTGTTCCCCCCTGCCCTCCACTCTTGGTAACCACGATTCTACTCTGTTTCTATGAGTTCAACTTTAAAAAAAAAGTTCACTTATAAGTCATACCATGCACTATTTATTTTTCTCTGTTTGGCATATTTCACTTAGCATAATACCCTCCAGTTCCTTCCATGTTGTTGCAAATGGCAGGATTTCCTTGCTTTTAAAGGCTGAATAATATTCAATTATATAATATAATTAATATAATATAACGAATATGATAATGTTTCTATATATAATCACATTTTCTTTATACATTCATTCATCAACAGACACTTAGGTTGTTTCCATACCTTGGCTATTTTAAATAATGCTGCCATGAACACAGGAGTATAGATATCTCTTCAAGGTAATGATTTTGTTTCCTTATACCCAAAAGTGGAATTGCTGGATCATATGGTAGTTCTATTTTTAATTTCTTGAAGGAAAACACACACTGTTTTCCTAGATGATCCAGCTATTAATGCATGAAATCACTTGTCTAATAGCTACTATTCATTGAATTCTTAACATTTGTGCTTATAGATTAATAGCATCTCAATTAATTCTCACAAGCGCCTAAAGAGGGTACCACTGTCCCCACTGAATAGGTGAGGAAACCAAGATTCAGGGAGACTCAATAAATTTCTTAAGTTCACATAGCTAGTAAGTGATAGAGCCAGAATTTTGGTTTTTTTAATTTAATTTTATTTATTTTAAAAATTCATTTATTTTATTTATTTATTTTTGGCTGTGTTGGGTCTTCACTGCTGCACGCAGGCTTTCTCTAGTTGCCCTGAGTGGAGGCTACTCTTCATTGCGATGCGTGGGCTTCTCATTGCGGTGGCTTCTCTTGATGCAGAGCACGGGCTCTAGGTGCACGGCTTCAGTAGCTGTGGCTTGTGGGCTCTAGAGCTCAGGCTCAGTAGTTGTGGCACACAGGCTTAGTTGCTCTGTAGCATGTGGGATCTTCCCGGACCAGGGCTCGAACCCGTGTCCCCTGCATTAGCAGGTGGATTCTTAACCACTGCACCACCAGGGAAGCCGTAGAGCCAGAATTTGAATGCAGCACCACTACACCTATTCCTTATATTTAAGGTTTCTTGAAGGGCAAAGAGATACTATAGTTTTGGTGTGATGAAGTTTCCCAGTTGAATTTTGTATAGAGCCTGGCAGGTATAATGAATAGGCATTTCTCTTACAGTGAGAGTTTTCACAATATGAGTAGGATATATGGAGGTAGAGTAATTAGAGACATGATTTGTATTACATGCAGCTGTTGGCTATACATCTGTTGCAGGAGAAAGGTTGTTATTCACGCAGCATTGGGAGCACATGCATGTTTGTTTTTAGTGGCTGGGTGTTCATTTGACAACTTATTCTTGTGGTTCTTTCTTGGCAGCTATGAATGGTGCTACAGTTTATTTTGAAGTGTTTTAGAAAATATCAACTTATTAGAATTTTCTGCCTTTTTTCTCATTTGATAATAACAGGTCTGAAATCTCATTTATTTTGATCTAGTCTTATATGCTGTTTAGGATTTGCTGAATGATGATTTAATCAAGTAATATAATTTTCACTTTCAGAACTAAAATATACTCATGCATTATAAATTTCTTTATTCCACCTTGTTGCTAGGAACCTGAAACTCTGCAAACCCTCCTCTTTTTTCCCCATTGACGCCATTTTTTTTACAATCACTTCTTTTTTTTTTTTTTTTTTTTTTTAATTC
>NW_020172732.1:3041313-3064015 GCF_003031525.2 Neophocaena asiaeorientalis asiaeorientalis | reverse complement strand
TGAGCCCTTTTTTTTTTAAATCCTTTTTTTTTTTTTTTTTTTTTTTTTTTAAATTCATTTATTTATTTATTTTTGGCTGTGCTGGGTCTTATTTTCTGTGCGTGGGCTTTCTCTAGTTGTGGCAAGCGGGGGCCACTCTTCATCGCGGTGCGCGGGCCTCTCACTGTCGTGGCCTCTCTTGTTGCGGAGCACAAGCTCCAGACGCGCAGGCTCAGTAGTTGTGGCTCACGGGCCCAGCCGCTCCACAGCATGTGGGATCTTCCGGGACCGGGGCACGAACCCGTGTCCCCTGCATTGGCAGGCAGACTCTCAACCACTGCGCCACCAGGGAAGCCCCAATCACTTCTTAAACAACATTCATATGAATGCCTACATTGTATAATTACAGAAGAGAAGCTGTACTTTGGGGAAAATACACATCAAATACTGGAGGAGAAAAGCCTCATTCCTGTGAAGACCATGGAAGATTCTTTTCAGAAATCTTTCTGAAACTCACTAGAAATCAGGTGAAAACCTTATTCTAGTTCTAGGTTTTTTGGGAAAAGAAAGTTTGCCATGGCTTTGGAGTCTCCTTAAAGTGTTAAATCTTGAGCTCTTCTTATAAGTGTCAAGGGAATATACCAACTAAAACATTTTAAAAAGGAAGAAATTTTTATGCTTTCTTTAAGGGGTTAATCAATAAGCCTAGGTGAATGAGAACCTCTCAATATGATTGTGTAATTAAATATGTGTACTTCTCTTCATGTAGTGAATAAGTGTGAAGCCCAGAATAATGAAAATGAGAAGATCCTTAGTCATGCCCAGTCCCCTTGGCTTGTCTTATTACATCACACAAGTGCATCCCAGCAAACAAACCTACTTCCACATGGAAAGTATTGAATTAACTGCCTAGTATCAACAAGTCTATCTGGAGGACTTTGCTTTGCCCTTCAGTGAGGAGTGTAATTATGAATAGAGAAGGAGAAGGGATGGTGGATAATTGCATGTGGATTGTGATGGTGAGGGTGAGAAGAGGACCTCTCTTTTTCTAGATTAGGCAAACATGAGATGTATTGATTGCTCTCAGCATGCTGGCATACCACTATCACAACCTGGAAGTATTTTGTAGAATAAAGAAAAGGCAGCTATAGGCATCGACCTTCCCCATGCTCTTTTCTGTCAATCAATTAATGTCTCCTAGGTAATTTTATTCAGGAAGGAATGTTCATCAAACTTATAATACCTATTTTTGATGCCAAACATTCAGTGGCATCCCTACAGAATCAGTTTTGCCCTCATCCTTTAGCCTGAGAGTAATCTCAGATGCCTCATTGCATGTCACTGCTCTACATTTAGACTTTTTGCTGAATCTCTTGTTCCGATAAATTCTACTTTATCCAGCCTTTGCTACATCTTTCTGTGCCTTGTAGTTCCTAGCATTCCTGTATTTCAAAGTGCTAGAGAGTGTGTGAATGGCCATAATTGATAATCATAAATAGAGATGTGGGAAAGGAGTGAAGAGGAAAAAGCATGGGCTTTCAGGGATTTTTATGTTGTGACCAGCACAGAGGGGCTCACTATTCTGTCATTTCTTTTGTTTTTTAAAATTTTTTATTTATTTATTTTTGGCTGCGTTGTATCTTTGTTGCTCTGCACAGGCTTTTCTCTAGTTGCGGCGAGCAGGGGCTACTCTTCGTTGCGGTGCGTGGGCTTCTCATTGCGGTGGCTTCTCTTGTTGTGGAGCACGGGCTCTAGGGCCGCGGCTTCAGTAGTTGTGGCACGCCGGCTCAATAGTTGTGGCTTGTGGGCTCTAGAGAGCAGGCTCAGTAGTTAGGCACATGGGCTTAGTTGCTCCGCAGCATGTGGGATCTTCCCAGACCAGGGATCGAACCCATGTCCCCTGCATTGTCAGGCAGATTCTTAACCACTGCACCACCAGGGAAGTCCCTCTGTCATTTCTTATCATATAGTAAGTGTTCAGAGCTTCCCTGGTGGCGCAGTGGTTGAGGGTCCGCCTGCCGATGCAGGGGACGCGGATTCGTGCCCCGGTCCGGGAGGATCCCACGTGCCGCGGAGCAGCTGGGCTCGTGGGCCATGGCCGCTGGGCCTGCGCGTCCGGAGCCTGTGCTCCGCGACGGGAGAGGCCGCAGCGATGAGAGGCCTGCGTACCACAAAAAAAATAAAAATAAAAAAAATAAATACTAGCTTGGGTCTACTCATCCAAATGCCCCTTTATAGTTTACATGGTCTCCTTGGATTCTCACACGAACTCTGTGAGGAAGCCAGAACAGATGGCATTACCTTTATTTTGAGGATGAGGAAACAGAATCTCAAAGAGATTATGTGACTTCCCAAGGTCATTTGGGAAGGAAGTGTTTGGGTTTAGGATTTCAGTGAATTCTCCTAGTAAAGCAGACATCAAGTAAATGAAATAAGTTAAAGAACATGTAGTAAGCCAGTAAGCCTTGCTATTTGTTATCATCATTCTTTGAGTTTATCCAAGTTTTATCTCTTAATTTGTTCATCCAAGAAATACTGATGAAATGTCTACTATATGCCAAGCACTACTCTGGGCACCGAGAATACATCAGTGAATAAAAGAGACCAAAACCCCTGCCCTCCCAGAGTTTATGTCTTTGTTTATTGAGATATAAATGCCTGCTGACTTGCTTCATTCATTACTAGAATAAGTTGATTAATGAACATACTAATTTAGTCAGTAAATATTAATTGAACAGCTACAGTATGCCAAGCACTGTGATAGGTGCTGAAAAAAATAGTGGGCAGCAAAAACAGGCACAAATCTGGCTCCTACAGAACGTATGGTTCATTGGAGGACATAGCCAATAATCAAATCTTGAGTGCTAAGTGCTAAGGAGATGTTCATGGTGTTATGAGAACATATAAAGGCGGATTTGACCAAGTAAGGGAGGACAGGGAAGGTTTTCCCTAGGAAGTGATGATTGCGCTAAGATGACTAGTAGTTAACTAGGTGGAAAGGCAGAGAGAACAGCATGTTATAAGGCTCTATGGTAGTTGGAGGGACCATGGCACATAGAAAGACACCAAAGGGAGGTGATATGGCTGAAGTACAGAGGGGAAAGGGATTGATGAGGCTTGAGAAGTAGGTAGGACCAGACCATGCAGGTTCTTCTTATAGGCCATATTAAAGAGTTTGGTCTTTATCTACAGAACAGCTGGAAGTCATTGACGTATTTTAAGCACGAGGAAAGATAGGACCAGGTTTGGGTTTTGAAAAAAATCACAGTTACTGTAAAGGCCAAGAATGGAATGTGGGTAGTCTAGTTAGCAGGTTATGGTGGCAGTCTATGCAGAGATGATGAAATGATAGCATCTTGGACCAGGGTGGTGGCAGTAGAGATGGAGACAAGTGGATGTATTCAGAGTAAAAATGGCTGGCTCTTGTATTGGTTCAAATGTGGGCAGTGATAGAGAGAATGTGTTAAGGATGACTTCCTTGAAACTGAAGCTGAATCTTGTTCAGTGAAGTACCTCTAGCTCCTAGCACAGTGTTTGGCACATAGTAGGTACTGCTAGGAGGACTGGAATTAGAATGAACTCAACATGGCTCCCAATGTGATTTATTGTTCTTCCCCTCCTGTTGGAGTTTCACACTTTTGTGGCTTTAGTACACTTAGGTGAAACAAGGTGCCCATTACTGGGGTTATGGATGGTGAGAGGTAAGGTCAGAGTTGGAGATGGCAGGGGGAGGAGAGAGGAAATGGAATTATGAAAGATACTTTATTTTGGGCATTAGATTGGTTTTTAGGAAAAGATGCCATTTCTGTAATTTCCAGGGGATAATACACCCAGTTAATTCCAAAAACAAATTATATTATTGAGCACAGAAACTGGTGTCTATATTTTCAAATGCTTTCATTTGAATTTCTAATTTGAGCTTCATAACAACGCTAAGAGATGGATAGAGCAATGATTATCAGCACTCATTTTCCAATAGAAGAAGTTGTGATTCAGAGAGATTTCGTGTCCCAGAACTATTGAGTGGAACTTGAATCTATATCTTTGAATTCCAAGCTCGATGTACTTTTCACTAGGCTATACCGAGTATAGCCTTAATGCTTTTGGTGGGGTTAAACTTGGAACTAAACTTATTGAAAGAGTATTAAGAATAGCTTGTTGAAATTCTAATGAGTCTGTAAAGACCTGGTGATGATGATCGCATATGTGAAATCATGTATTTGTATTTGCCTTGAAGTTGATTTGGATTTTCAGAAATACCAGTTGATTCTCCCAAGCAGAGCACTTGTATGGTATGTTGTGAGTAAACCAGCTTTACAAACAGCTTCTTGCAGAGCAGATTATTTGCCCCTCATTCAAAAGTTTTAGATTCAGAAAGCCTCTTCTATGCAGGTATAACTGTTAGGTGAAAGGACCAAGGTGATAGCAGCAGGAAACAAAGGGATCTTTGGCAAGTTTTCAATTTCCCCAGACAATGCTTTACCTTGCCATTCCCTTTCTCCCTTCTCCCGATGAGGTTTCTACTGCAGACTGACCTTTCCCCTGGACAAGGCAGTCAGCTGTTCACCAGCTTCTGCTGCCTTCCAGGACTCGTAGAGGTTGGAAGGATGTAGACATATTGTGATGAATTGGGCTGGTAAGTGTGTTAGCAGCTCAATCTGCTGCCACGGAGAGAGCCACACATTTTTATTATGAGCTTAGTTTCTTAGGCTTTGGAATTATAGTATATGCGTGTATCACTGATTTGCCCATTTAGGGATGTGTTCTCATCTCAGTCTCCCAGAATTTTTGTGCACAGTTCCCATTAGCATTAGTGAGAGTTTCATATATATAAATCGCTGAACGTCAAAATGAAAATATACCTTTAGTCTCAAGGATGAACTAACTACAGCTCTCTTTCCAGCTCATCTTACTAGGTGATCTTCAGACTTTTAGGGGAGAATTTTGACCATCTGATAATTAGATTGTGGGATAAATCCTTAATCTAGCACAAACTCATTTTATTTTACCAGTTTTATAAAAATGATTTTCAGTATATGCATAGAATATTTTTGTGCTTATTTTAAGAGATTCTCCAAATACCTTATTAAAGCTAATTGTTTTATTATTTAAAACATTATAAAATATACTAAAGCCATTACTAATCACCATGGAATGTGCTTTCATTCATTTAACTAGCATTTACTGAATTGCTACTATGTGTCAGGTAGTGTTCTAAACTCTGGGAAAACTAAGAGATACAATGTCTTCTTTGATGGGGAAGACATATGAAAACAGTGACTATAATTAATAATACTGTATTGTATATTTGAAAGTTGCTAAAAGTAGATCTTAAATGTTCTCATCACAAGAAAGAAACATTTTTTTTTTTTTTTGGCTGCGCTGTGTGGCTTGTATGATCTTAGTTCCCCAACCAGGCATTGAACCTGGGCCCTGGCAGTGAAAGCGCTGTGCAGAGTCCTAACCACTGGACAGCCAGAGAATTCCCCCAATTTTTTGTAACTATGTATGGTGTGAGAGGTTAACTAGACTTATTGTGGTGATCATTTCACAATATATGCAAATATCAAATCTGATATTGCATATTTGGAACTAATGTAATGTTATATGTCAATTATATCTCAATAAAAAATAAAAACAAATAACAATAAGATTTACAATACAAAGCTATTAAAGAGAGTAAGCAAAGAGTTCTGAGAACAATGAGGAGAGATAAACTGCCTGGAGGAAATGGGAAAGGCTTCACATAGTATGTACCATTTGAACCCAGTCTTGAAAATTGAATAGAAATTCTCCAGGCTGAGAGGTTGGGGCAGGTCATAGAGGGTAAGGACATTCCAGGCAGAAGAAACTGAATATTCAAAGACTGAGTGAGAAATGTATTATACCAGATATAGAAAAATCCAAAGGGGACCAGAAAGAGATGAGTCTAGAAAGCAGGCTGTAAGATTAGATTAGATTAAGAAAAGTGTCCTTAAGAACTATATTCAGTGGAGAGCAATGGATGTTTTTAAGAAGAGTTATGGGACTATCATATATTTTAAAAAGTCTATTCTGAGGACAGAGCAAAGAATGGTTTGGCATGGGAAGAGGTGATTTGGCTGAAGTCATTGGGAGGCCATTAATTCAGTATCAGAATGGTTTGTTCTTTGGGATATATATGGATGATATATACATATATATATATATATACACACACATATGTGTATGTGTATAATATACAGCTTTTAAAGGCAAAATTGATGTAAAATGAACTGCATATATTTAAGGTGTATAACTTGATAAAATTTGGCATATGTATACACCTGTGAAACTATCACTATGATCAATATTATGAATATATCTTGTCACCTCCAACAGTTTCCCTGTGCTGCTTTGTATTTCATCCTTTCTGGTCATCTCATCTCCTTCCATCCCTGTCCCCAGGCAACTACTCATGTATTTTTTGTCACTATAAATTAGCATTTTCTAGAAATTTTTTCTAAGTGGAATCATACAGTGGGCACTTTGGGGGTGGGTCTGGCTTTTTTTCACTCAGCATTATCATTTTGAGATTCATCTATTCTGTTGTGTCTATCAATAGTTCGTTTCTTTTTATTGCTGAGAAGTATTCCATTGTATGGACATCTATTCACATGCTGGTGAGCATTTTAGTTGTGTCCAGTCTTTGGCTATTGCAGATAAAGCTGCTATGGACATTAGTGTACAAGTCTTTGTAGGGACACATGCTGTCATTTCTCTTGGGTAAATACCTAGAAGAGCAAAGTCTGGGCCATATGGTCAGTATATATTTAACTTTCTAGGAAACTAGAAAACTGTTTTCTAAAGGGTTTATACAAATTTACAGTCCCACCAGCAGTTAAGAGAGTTCAGGTTGCTCCACATCTCATCAAGACTTGTTATGATCGATCTTTCCATTTTAGCTCTTCTAATAGGTGTGTAGTGGTATTTCATTGCAATAGTAATTTGTATTTCCCTAATTACTAGTGATGTTGAACATCTTTTCATGTGTGCTATGAGCTGAGTTGTATTCCCCCAAAATTCATATGTTCAAGTCCCGAACCCCAAATACCTCAGAATGTAACTGTTTGGAGATAAGATGTTTAAAGAGGCAAGTAAGTTAAAATGAGGCCATTATTGGATAAGGGTGGGGCCCTTATCCAGTATGATGGGTGTCCTAATAAGAAGAGGAAGAGACACCAGAGACATGTATGCACAGATGGATGACCATGTAAAGAGGCAGCAAGAGGGTGGCCAGCTGCAAGCCAAGGAGAGAGGCCTCAGAAGAAACCAAACCTGTGTACAGGTTTGTTGATCTTGGACTTAAAGCTTCCAGAACTGTGAGAAGTGAATTTCTGTTGTTTAAGTCCCTCAGTCCATGGTACTTTATCATGACAGCCCTAACAAACTAATATAATGCCATCTGTATATCTTCTTTGGTGAAACATCTCTTATCTCATTTTCCTCAGCTCAAATATTCCTATTCTTAATTCTAATAGTTGGTGTAATTCTCTTTCAAATATAGATACTTTAGGGTCGTTATCACATCTAACTCTAAAATTTTGGATTACTCCTCCTTACTGTACTAGTAGTTTGTGTTTCCTCTATGGAGCTCAGAGCCAATGGAGTTATTAACAGATTTTCTCAGGAGCAGGGACTTTCTACCTTGAAAGTGGACTTTTAGTGTTTGAGGCAGTCTGCTATACACTTACCATTTGTGTAACCTTGAGCACATACTACATGCTAGACACAGTTCTAAATGCTAGAGATATAGTAATAGCGGTGAATAAAATAGACAAAGTTCCTGTCCTCATGGAGCTTATATTGAAATGGGGCAGACAGGTAATAAATAAATATGTAACAAGTCAGGCAGTGAAAAAGTGCTGAGAAAAATGAAATAAGTAAGAGAGGTAGGGAGTGCTGGAAGTGGGGGTGGGTGACTGGTTTCCACAGAGCTTATATAGCATGGTCTCTAAAAAGACAATGTTTAAACAGAACTCTAAAGAGATGAGAGGTCTAGTGCGGGAGTAATATTCCAGGCAGAGGGAGTAGCCAGTTCAAAGGCCCTGTGGCAGTCGTGTGCTTGAGTGTTTGCAAAGCAGCAAGAAAAGTGGAGCAAAATGGAGGTAGGGAAAGTAGTAGGACATGAAGCCAGATTATGAAGAACATTTTAGACCAAGGTAAGAATTTTGCATTTTTCAAGACAGCTTCATTGAGATATAATTGTGTACTATAAAATTCATCCTTTTAAAGTGTAAAATTTGCTGGTTTTTAGAATATTCACAAAGGTGTTCAACCTTCACCACTATCTAATTCCAGAACGTTTTCATCACCTCATAAAGAAACCTTATACCCATTGACAGTCACTCCCCAGTCCTTCCTCCTCCCAGCTTCTGGCAACCATTCATCTACCTTCTCTCTCTATGGATTTCCCTATTCTGCATATTTCATATAAATAGAATAATATAATATGTGCTCTTGTGTCTGCCTTCTTTCACTTAGCATAATGTTTTCACAGCTCATCTATGTTGTAGCATGTATCAGAACTTTATGAATTTTTATGTTCAAATAACATTCTATGATGTAGCTATATACCACATGTGTATATCCATTCATCAGTTGATAGACATTTAGGTTGTTTCCACTTTTTGGCTATAATGACTAATGCTGCTGTAAGCATTCATGTACAAGTTTTTGTGTGCACATGAGTTTTCATTTCTCTTGGTTATTTCCCTAGGATTGGAATTTCTGGGTTATATGGTAACTCTGTTTAAACTTTTGAAGAAATGCCAGCCTATATTCCAAAGTGGCTACATCATTTTAAATTCCCACCAACAGTGTGTGAGTGTTCTAAATTCTCTGTATCCTTGGCAACACTTTTTTTGTGTGTGTAATTTTTATTTATTTATTTATTTATTGGCTGCACAACCCGGCTTGTGGGATCTTAGTTCCCCAACCAGGGATTGAACCTGGGCGCTTGGCAGTGAAAGCACAGAGTCCTAACCACTGGCACCAGGGAATTCCCCTGTTATTATGTTTTCTAAATTATAGACATCCTAGTAGTTGTGAAGTGGTGTCTCATTGTGGTCTTGGTTTACATTTCCCTAATGACTAACGATGTTTTGCATCTTTTCATGTGCTTATTATTGGCCACTTGTATATCTTCTTTGGAGAAATGTCTATTCAAATCCTTTGTCCATTTTTAAATTGTTTTATTATTTTTTTATTGGTTGAATCGTAAGTGTCTTTTACATATTTTGAGTACAAATCTTTCATCAGATATGTGATTTGCAAATATTTTTGCCCATTCTGTGGTTTGTTTTTTCACTTTCTTGAGAGTATCCTTGGAAGAACAAAAATTTCTAATTTTGATGAAGTTTAAAATTATCCATTTTTTCTTTTGTCACTTGGCACTTTTGGCATTGTATCTAAGAAACCACTGCCTAATCCAAGGTCATGAAATTTCATACCTATGTTTTCTTCTATGAGTTTTAATCGTAAATTAGGGCCACAAATTTTTTGAGTTTATTTTTATATATGGTGTGAGGTAACTGTCCAAATTCCTTCTTGTGCACATGGATATCCTCTTGTTCCAGCACCTTTTGTGGAAAAAACTATTCTTTCTCCATTGAATTATCTTGTCATTCTCACCAAGAGTCAGTAGACCTAGACGTATTTTGGGACTCTCATTTCTATTCCATTGGTCTAGATGTTTATCCTTTTGCCAGTATCACACTAGCTTGATTACTGTAGTTTTATTTTTTTTAATTTATTTTAGTTTATTATTTATTTTTTAAATTTTTGTTTCATATTGGAGTATAGTTGATTAACAATGTTGTGTTAGTTTCAGATGTACAGCAAAGTGATTCAGTTACACATATACATGTATCTATTCTTTTTCAAATTCTTTTCCCATTTAGGTTATTACAGAATATTGAGCAGAGTTGCTGTGCTATACAGTAGGTCTTTGTTGGTTACCTATTTTAAATATAGCAGTGTGTACATGTCAATCCCAAACTCCCAATCTAATCCTCCCCCAACCCTCCCCCCCGATTACTGTAGCTTTATAGTAAGTTTTGAAATCAGAAAGTGTGATTCCTCCAACTTAGTCTTTTTTATCTCAAGATTGTTTTGACTATTCTGAGTTCCTTGAAACTTCATTTCCTTATGAATTTTAGGATTGGCTTGTTAATTACTATAAAAAGGCCATCTGGAATTTTGATAGGTATTGAGTTGAATCTATAGATCAATTTGGGGAGTATTGACATCTTAATGATATTAAGTCTTTTGATCTATGAACATGGGATGTCTTTCCATTCATGGGATGTCTTTCCATTTATTTAAGTCTTCTTTAGTTTCTATCAACAAGAACTATGAATTATTTCTGAATGAGATTGGAAGTCATTGGAGAGTTATGAGTAGAGGAATGATATGGTCTGACTTATGTTTTAAAAGACTGACTTTGGCTGCTTTTTGTAGGATAAACTATAGGAGATGAAAGGAAAGGAGAGAGACCATTTAGAAGGCTACAACAATAGGCTAGATAGGAGAATTGGTGGCTTGGACTATGGTAATGGTATTGGAAATAGTAAAAGTATAAGATCCAGTGTCTATTTTGAGGATAGAGCTGACAAGATTTGTTGAAGAACTGGAAATAGGAAAAGAAGAGAGGTGTCAAAGAGTGACTGTAAAGTTTTGGCTTGAGCAACTGGAAGAATGGAGTTACCACTGAGATGAGGAAGACTGTAAGAGGAGCACATTCATGGTAGTTGGGGTAGGAATCTATCACGAGTTCAATTAAGTGTGAATGTTAAGTGTTAGGTATGAAATGCCTATTAAACATTCAAGCTGAAATGTCAAATCGGCATTTGGTATAAGAACATAGGAATTCAAGGTAGAAGTCCAAATAGTGTACATAGATGGTGCTTAAAGACAAGAGAGTATATGATATCATCTAGAGAAGGGATCTAGATGGAGAAGGGATCTCAGGGCTGAAACCTTGGGGGCTCCAGTGTTAGGGATTAGGGAGATGAGATGGATTCACCAAAGGAGACAAGGAGACTAACTAGCAGTCAGTGCAGTAGGAGGAAATACAAGAGATCATGGTATCTTAGAGTCAAATAAAAAAAGTGTTTCAAGAAGAGGGACTGATCAAATGTATCAAATTCTGCTGACAGTTTGAATAAGATGAGAATTATCATTGTATTTGTCTGTATGAAGGTCACTGGTGACCTTGCCAACATCCATTTCGGTAAAGAGGTAGGGAGTTAGCTCATTTGTAGTAAACGTGAGAAAGAATGGAAAGAGGTGAAATGGAAACTGTGTATAGACAGCTTTTTCCAAGGAAATTTCCAAGGGGAGTAGAGAAATGAAGCATTACTTACCTTGAAAGGGATATGCCGTCAACAGGGGCTTTTATTTTTTATTTATTTTTTAAGTTTTTAAATGTTTATTTATTTTCTTATTAGTCATCCATTTTATACACATCAGTGTATACATGTCAATCCCAACCTCCCAATTCATCCCACCCCCACCCCCACCCCTTTTTTTTGAACATTGGGGTGCATGTGTCTTTTTGAATTATGGTTTCCTCTGGGTATATGCCTTGTAGTGGGATTGCTGGGTCAATTGATAATACTATTTTTAGTTCCTTAAGGAACATCCATACTGTTCTCCATAGTGGCTGTATCAATTTACATTCCCACCAACAGTACAAGAGGGATCCTTTTTCTTCACACCCTCTCCAGCATTTGTTGTTTGTAGATTTTCTCATGATGACCATTCTAACTGGTGTGAAGTGATACCTCATTGTAGTCTTGATTTGCATTTCTCTAATAATTAATGATGTTGAGCAGCTTTTCATGTGCTTCTTGGTCATCTATATGTCTTCTATGGAAAAATGTCTATTTAGGTTAGTAGTCTCTTAGGATGCTTTGTATTTCTGCAGTGTCTGTTGTAACTTCTCCTTTTTCGTTTCTAATTTTATTGATTTGAGTCCTCTCCCTCTTTTTCTTGATGAGTCTGGCTAATGGTTTATCAATTTTGTTTATCTTCTCAAAGAACCAGCTTTTAATTTTATTGATCTTTGCTATTGTTTTCTTTGTTTCTATTTCATTTATTTCTGCTCTGATCTTCATGATTTCTTTCCTCTGATAACTTTGGGTTTTGTTTGTTCTTCTTTCTCTAGTTCCTTTAGGTGTAAGGTTAGATTGTTTATTTGAGATTTTTCTTGTTTCTTGAGGTAGGCTTGTATAGTTTTAAACTTCCCTCTTAGAACTGCTTTTGCTGCATCCCATAGGTTTTGGATCATCGTGTTTTCATTGTCATTTGTCTCTAAGTATTTTTTGATTTCCTCTTTGATTTCTTTAGTGATCTCTTGGCTATTTAGTAGCGTATTGTTTAGCCTCCATGTGTTTATGTTTTTACGTTTTTATTCCCTGTAATTGATTTCTAATCTCATAGTATTTTGGTCATAAAAGATGCTTGATATGATTTCAGTTTTCTTAAATATACTGAGGCTTGATTTGTGACCCAAGATGTGATCTATCCTGGAGAATGTTCCATGCACACTTGAGAAGAAAGTGTAATCTGCTCTTTTTGGGTGGAATGTCCTATAAATATCAATTAAATCTATCTGGTCTATTGTGTCATTTAAGGCTTGTGTTTCCTTATTAATTTTCTGTTTGGATGGTCTGTCCATTGGTGTAAGTGAGGTGTTAAAGTCTCCCACTATTATAGTGTTACTGTCGATTTCCTCTTTTAGAGCTGTTAGCAGTTGCTTTATGTATTGAGGTGCTCCTATGTTGGGTGCATATATTTATAATTGTTGTATCTTCTTCTTGGATTGGTCCCTTGATCATTACTTAGTGTCCTTCCTTGTCTCTTGTAACATTCTTTATTTTAAACTCTATTTTATCTGCTATGAGTATTGCTACTCAAGCTTTCTTTTGAGTTCTATTTGCATGGAATATCTTTTTCCATCCCCTCACTTTCAGTCTTTATGTGTCCCTAAGTCTTGAAGTGGGTCTCTTGTAGACAGCATATATATGGGTCTTGTTTTTGTATCCATTTAGCAAGCCTGTATCTCTTGGTTGGAGCATTTAGTTTTTTATTTAAAAAATTAAAAAAAATTTTTTAAATAAATTTGTTTATTTAATTATTTAATTTTTGGCTGCGTTTGATTTTCTTTGCTGCGTGCGGGCTTTCTCTAGTTGCAGCTTGTGGGGGCTACTCTTCATTGAGGTGCGTGGGCTTCTCATTGCAGTGGCTTCTCTTGTTGTGGAGCATGGGATCTAGGCACGCAGCCTTCAACAGTTGCAGCAGGTGGGCTCAGTAGTTGTGGCTCATGGGCTCTAGAGCGCAGGCTCAGTAGTTGTGGCACACGGGCTTGGTTGCCCTGAGGCATGTGGGATCTTGCTGGACCAGGGCTCGAACCCGTATCCCCTGCATTGGCAGGCAGATTCTTAACCACTGCACCACCAGTGAAGTCCTGGTTGGAGCATTTAATCCATTCACATTTAATCACTCTCTTCTGGCTTGTAGAGTTTCTGCTGAGAAATCAGCTGTTAACCTTATGGGAGCTCCCTTGTATGTTATTTATCGTTTTTCCCTTGCTGCTTTCAGTAATTTTTCTTTGTCTTTAATTTTTGCCAATTTGATTACTATGTGTCTCGGTGTGTTTGTCCTTGGGTTTATCCTGTATGGGACTCTCTGCACTTCCTGGCTATTTCCTTTCCCATGTTAGGGAAGTTTTCAACTATAATCTCTTCAAATATTTTCTCAGGTCCTTTCTCTCTGTCTTCTCCTTCTGGGACCCCTATAATGAGAAAGTTGCTGCATTTGATGTCCTGGAGGTCTCTTAGGCTGTCTTCGTTCTTTTTTCTGTTCCGCAGCAGTGAATTCCACCATTCTGTCTTCCAGGTCACTTATCTGTTCTTCTGCCTCAATTATTCTGCTATTGTTTCCTTCTAGTGTATTTTTCATTTCAGTTATTGTATTGCTCATCTCTGTTTGTTTGTTCTTTAATTCTTCTAGATCTTTGTTAAACATTTCTTGCATCTTCTCAATCTTTGCCTCTGTTCTTTTTCTGAGGTCCTAGATCATCTTCACTATCATTATTCTGAATTGTTTTTCTGGAAGATTGCCTATCCCCATTTCATTTAGTTGTTTTTCTGGGGTTTTATCTTGTTCCTTCATCTGGTACATAGCCCTCTACCATTTCATCTTGTCTATCTTTCTGTGAATGTGGTTTTTGTTCCACAGGCTGCAGGATTGTAGTTCTTGCTTCTGCTGTCTGCCCTCTGGTGGATGATGTTATCTAAGAGGCTTGTGGAAGTTTCCTGTTGGGAGGGGCTGGTGGTGGTTAGAGCTGGCTGTTGCTCTGGTGGGCAGAGCCCAGTAAAACTTTAATCAGCTTGTCTGCTGATGGGTGGGGCTAGGTTCCCTTCCTGCTGGTTGTTTGGCCTGAGGCAACCCAATACTGGAGCCTATGCAGGATCTTTGGTGGGGCTAATGGCAGACTCTGGGAGGGCTCATGCCAAGGAGTACTTCCGAGGACTTCTGATGCCGGTGTCCTTGTCCCTTGGTGAGCCACAGCTGCCCCCTGCCTCTGCAGGAGACCCTCCAACACTAGCAGGTATGTCTGGTTCAGTCTCCTATGAGGCCACTGCTCCTTCCCCTGTCCTGATGCACACTCTACTCTGTGTGTGCCCTCCAAGAGTGGAGTCTGTTTCCCCCAGTCCTGCCAAAGTCCTGCAATCAAATCCCGCTAGCGTTCAAAGTCTGATTCTCTAGGAATTCCTCCTCCTGTTGCCAGGCCCGCAGGTTGGGAAGCCTGAGGTGTGGCTCAGAGCCTTCACTCCAGTGGGTGGACTTCTCTGGTATAAGTGTTCTCCAGTTTGTGAGTCACCCACCCATCAGTTATGGGATTTGATTTTATTGTGATAGCGCCCCTCCTACCGTCTCACTGCGGCTTCTCCTTTGTCTTTACGTGTGGGGTATCTTTTTTGGTGAGTTCCAGTGTCTACCTGTGAATGATTGTTCAGCAGTTAGTTGTGATTCCAGTGTTCTCGAAAGAGGGAGTGAGAGCATGTCCTTCTACTCCACCATCTTGAACCAATCTCCTAACAGGGGCTTTTAAAAGAACTTTTTACTCTAGAAAATTTCAAACCTACAGAAAAGTTGAAAGAATCGTACAGCGAACAACCATATATCCTTTACCTAGATTCACCAGTTTTCAGTGTCTTTCCACATTTGCTTTCTCTCTTTCTTTCCGTGGTTTGCTAAACCATATGAAAGTGAATTGCAGACATTATGACACTTTACCCGTAAATTCTTCAGCTTGCATATCCCAAGAAAGTTAATAGTAATGTCACATTGTCTGATATCCAGTCATATTCACATTCTCCCAATTGTCTCAAAGATCTTTTATATATATTTTTTAATCCAGAAGCCAGTCAAGGTTCACATGTTGCATATTGCTGTGTCTCTTTAGCATCTACCAATAGAAAAGTCCTGCTTTCTTCTAAAAATGATTTTTATTTTTTGAAAGTCCAGGCCAGTTGTCCTATGGAATATCTCACATTCTGGATTTTTCTAATTGTTCATGGTATAGTTTTCCTTGTTTCTTTTTTACATATATATCCTGTTAACTGGAAATTAAGTCTAAAGCCTTAATTAGATTCAGGTTAAATGTTTTTGGCAAAAATGCCTTAAGTTATATTGCGTGCGTCATATGATATTTCATCAGGAGGCACGTAATGTTAGGTTGTCCACTGTAATGATGTTAAATATGATCTCTTAGTTAAGAGGGCAATTGCCAGATTTCTTCATTATAAAGTACCTTTTTCATTTTGTAACTAGTAAAGTCTGTGGGGTAATGTTCTTGTGCTATGCAAATATCTCATTCGTTAAGGGAGGGCTTTAAAAAATGAAAGTAAGTATAACATGTTTATTTGCTGATGGAAATGACATAGAAAATAATGAAAAATTGATGATACAAGAGAAAGAAGAGATGATTGCTGGAGCATTGTTCCTGAATAGATGAGAGAGGATAGGATCCAGTGCACAATTGGAGAACTAGACTTTGGAGAGAAGCATAAGCATTCTTCATGCTACTTGGAGGGAAGTAGATTATATGGATACGGATGTAGGTAGGATGGTGTACATGATGGTGGGAGCTTTTAGAATTTCTTTCCTAATTGTTTGTATTTGCCATTAATTATATAGGGATTTTTTTCAAATGGAAACTCAGTCAAATTTGGAGTTCCGACCTTGCCCCTCCTTCTCCCTAGGGTGACATCTGAGTCCTTCAGGGTTTAAATTTTCCACGATCTAAGGATAAAGAAGAATCTGATATATGATAATCTTTCGTCTCTGCTAGTCATTAGTCACTCCCACATCTGCTTCAATATCTGTGGTCTTACCATGACTCTCAGCTTCTACAGCCCATGCTTATGGTACCTCCTTGTTCTTCAGGCCAACTGGCCTTCTTGCAGCCACTTCTGGGGTCAAGGAAGGCTTGGAGAACTGTCACAGGCTCTTTCTTCCCACACTTAGTTGAGTTTCTGCAGAACTGTTGCCACATATTTCTGGTACAGAGGTTTTCCTTTTGAAACTTATGGTCTTCCCTTATGGCCTTTCTGTACTTTGTCCAGGAAGCAAGGTATAGATCTTTGTTCTTAGAATCTCCCAAGCCTATATGAGATGTTTATTGTCATTCCATCAGTGGCTAACTTCATTGCTCTCCTTTCCAGCCTCAAATCTTTCTTCAGCCCAGCTTTCAAACATAGATCTTCTATCATTTTACCTTCTTTGCAATTCTGTTGTTTTGATATGGACTTCATACTCTGAGAACTTCACTATCCTACTTGTTAAAAGAAAATTTTTTCCATCTTTCAAAAAACAAATAAACAACCATACCAACAAAACAAAACATTTGTAGGCCTTCAAGATTTCTATGTCTGTCAGGGGTTTAAGACCTTTTTTCAAACAAAGAGAACTTGACTCTGTTTGATGGATTTTACCTTCCCTTGAGTACATAAATTTTAGCATCAAGGTTTCATTTTAATGGTAGAAGAATAAAGGAATTCCTGAGAACAAAAAATCACTGAGTAATATTTAAAATGTTATTCAAACACATATTATCCCACAATTATTCTCTACTGTTGGTGTATTAATCAGAATATTGAATATCTACCTTTAAAAGATCAAAAGAAGCATTTTAGAGTGTCCTAGGGGATGAATGACAGAACAGGAAAAGTTAGGCTCTGAAAAGAATTTGGATTGGAATTTCAAGTGGAAAGGAAGATGCTTTGCCTACATGCACATTACTGTTATTTAATCACTATTGATCTGTGGAGTGGCAAATATGAAAGGAATGATTTGAAAAGTCATGAATTCATCAAGAAAGGGACTGCATTCCTTTGGGACCACATTTTATTCTGGTCCTTCAAAGCAGAGAAAGCAAAGTCATATCACCCTTCTGCTGTTCTGAGGAAAACTACCAAACTTGCCATTTGGTTCTGTTGATCGTTTTAATATGTACCTTAGTGGTATGACTCAATATCATATTAATTGCAAAATATGTAGCTTCCTATTTATATAATTCTTTTGCAGGCAAGAAGAAATAAATTCTGGGCTTAAGGTCAATTTAGTAATATTTTATTAAAAAAGAATAATGTCGGGACTTCCCTGGTGGTGCAGTGGTTAAGAATCTGCCTGCCAACGCAGGTGACGCGGGTTCGATCCCTGGTCCGGGAAGATCCCACATGCCGCAGAGCAACTAAGCCCGTGAACCACAACTACTGAAGCCCGCGCGCCTAGAGCGCGTCTGCAACAAGAGAAGCCACCGCAATGAGAAGACCTCGCACCACCACAAAGAGTAGCCCCCGCTCGCCCCAACCAGAGAAGGCCCACGCGCAGCAATGAAGACCCAACGCAGCCAATAAATAAATAAACAAATAAATACATGTTCCTTTAAAAAAAAAAGAAGAATTTCAGAGATTTGGGAGCTTGTTTTAGAGAGGGCACTGAAAAGTGACAATTCACTTTTAAATTTAGGGTGAAATTTCGGTATCACATCTCTTCATACATAAATATTAGCTCTATCAGCATATTTATACATGCATATGATGTTACTGGTTATATTATAGTTATGCAGTAGTATGTATTTGTCATAAGACATATTTATGTAGATGCCCTAAAGTTAGGAATCTTGGAGGACACTGGAAGCGTAAATCAGTCCAGTGCTTCAAGATATGTTGCTGAATAGCAGAGGAGGTAGTCTCTCCTAGAGAGTTCACTTGAATATTCTGTCCCAGAGGCAGCTTCTGTTTCTTAGGTACCTGACTGATTTTAGGGTTGATTCTTTTACTGCAGAAACACTTGGAATACTACCTGGTTGAAAATGGTCAAAGCGACTTTTCTCACGGAGTGTAAAACTGCTTATGCGAGGTCTTTTATAATAGCGTATACTGAAAGACACATTTGAGAGTGTCTACTCTTTGTTCTTATACATGTATGCATTTAAGATGAATGCCTCCAAAAATAATTTGCATGAGTAAGTAAAACATTTTACTAGATGAAACACAGTTGTGGGTCACAGCCTATACTTGAAATGCCACCCCTCTTTTCTATATCTATATAAATCCTTCCCATCCCTTGAGGCACAGCTTCATCTTCTCCAGGAAGCCTTCCCTGATTCCATTAGTCCCTAGTGCTTTCTCTTTCTCTGATCTCCAAGAGCGTTTACTGTCTGCCTCACCCCTTTGGTTTTTCTCATTTAGGCTTTGTAACCAGTCCTGTTTGTATGGCTATTTAACTCTTTCTGTTTTTATGTCATGTCTCTTTAACTGGATTCCAGACTCACTGAGATCATGGACCATGTACAATAAGTATTCACATCTTCCTATATTGCTTAGCATGTGGTGAATGATCAAACCATGTCTGTTAAGAGGACGCATGAAGCAAAGGTCAGTTTCATGCATCACCACAAGGCCATGTACAAATGTGGTCTATGAACTAGGATTAGCATAAGATATATTTTCAGAGGATCATAGACTCTCAGGATGAGAAGGCGCTTGAAGAGTCACCTAGTTTATCCAGCACCCTGATGTGCAAATCTCCTCTGCAGGACAGAGTTGCCCCCTTCAGATGAAACATCTCCCTTGATTCAGAATGAATGCCTTCAGCAACATGGAATTTTCAGGTACTGTAGTAAAATGATTAAGCATGGCAAATTTTTAACCAAATTGTCTGGGTTCAAGTCCACTGCCCTTTATTATCTCTGTGGCTTTGGACAACTTCTTTAGTTTTAGTTTCTTCACCTAAAAAACTGGGAAGATCATACAAACTCACAATTTTTTATTTGTAATTCTAAAATACAAAATCTCTGAAAACCAAAACGTTTTGCTACTCATTTGCCCTGATCCAAACTCGAGAAGAATCTAACTTAAACAGACATGAGGTTACTTATAGGTTTTTGTCTGCCCATTAATTGGTGAATATTCATGTTTCTCTGCAAAAATAATGATGTATTTGGCTATGAGGTGCTGCCGCAGATCCTGCTAAGGGTGCTACATATCGTTTATGTACTTTATTAATTTTCTGAAAAGTTCTGAATGCCAAAATGTATTTAGCCCCCAGGTAAGTCAAATAAGGAATTGTGGACCTCTATTACCTACTCATAAGCTTGTTATGAGGATTAAATGAGATAATAGATGGGAACCATTTAGCACAGTGTTTGGCATACAATAAGCCCCTTAATAAAATGTAATAATAATAAATGTCAGCTAATGTTATTCGTACTTACATTTTACACTAATCACATCAGACTTTTTGGGAAAGTTAAGTTTCTTTCTGTTGACATTTTATGTTTAGCATCTATAGAAGTACCTGTACTTTTCTTACTGCGTAATGAACAAATGATTTCCCCATGAAGCTAGACTTTGAAACATCTTTAAAAATGAAATTATATTCATGATTGAATTTTTATTATTGACTCTTATTTCAGAAGAGCCCTTGGGAATGCGTTAATTTATTTGTCAGTGGATTCATTTTACAAAAATATATTGAGCAGTTTGTTATTCCTGGTGATGTGACAATAAACAAATAGACATTGTCGTATCTTCGTACAGCTTACCATCTAGTGGAAGCTAATAATGTTATTTATTTATTATTTTTGCGGTACGTGGGCCTCTCACTGTTGCGGCCTCTCCCGTTGCGGAGCACAGGCTCTGGACCCACAGGCCCAGTGGCATGGCTCACGGGCCCAGCTGCTCCATGGCATGTGGGATCTTCCCGGACCGGGGCATGAACCCGTGTCCCCTGCATCAGCAGGCGGACTCTCAACCACTGCACCACCAGGGAAGCCCCTGTTATTTTTTATTAATTTGTTCTTTCATCTGTTCAACAAATAATTATAGAGTACTTATTATATGCCAGGTACTGTTCTAGGCACAGGGCATAAAGGCAGTTACCAAGGCAGACAAAGTCCTTGCCTCCACAAAGTTTATTTTTTACTGGGGAGAGATAGATAGTAAACAAGTAGACAAACAAATAAACACAATGTTGTCAGGTGATGATGAATTCAATGAAGGAAATAAGATAGGCTGATGTGATACTGACTTGGTTTATTTGAGGGTGGAGTTACTTTATGGGATAGTCAGAGAAGGTTGGTGAGGAAATTATATTTGAACCAAGACCGTGTATTAGATATAGATTTGATCAACTATCAAAAATAACAGATGCTTAAAACATGATGGTTAATTTTTTTCTCACCAAGTTTTTGGCTAGTTCAGCTTCACCAAGTTGTCTGGACCTACATGTCATCTATCCTGTTGTTCTACCATCCCTTGAGTGTCATCCACATGGTCCAAGATGACTAACCACTAGGTCCATACTCTTGCCAATGGGAAGGAAAAACAGGGAAGAAGGAGGACACCCATTTATCAAAATGTATCCCCTTTAAGGAAATCACCCCAAAATTGAATACATCATTTTCTTCACACCCCATTGGCTAGAACATAGTCAGAGGGCCACAACTATTTGCCCACCATTAAATGTAGTTTTTACTTGGGTAATCATGTATTTAGCTAGAAATTCTATTACTATGGGAGAAGAGGAGAATGGATTTTGGAGGACTTAGCAGTCTCTGCCACAGACCTGAATTAAATGGAGCCCGGGGAAGAACATCTTGGGCAATAACATTCCAAGCAGAAAGAATAGAATGTCAAAGACCCTGAGAGGAGGTGGATTTTCCATGAAGATAAATGACGCTTAAGTATCAGGGCACCTCACTTGTCTCAGCCCCTTCCAGTGCTCTGCACTTAATTTTATATAATTGTACCAAAATTGAATAAGCTTCAGGCCCTACAAAACCTTGATCAGCCCCTGACACTGAGGAAGGAAAGTGGTTGGCATATTAGGAATTGAAAAGAGGCCAGTATGTGGAGCAGAGTGAGAAAGAGAGAGAATAGAACTAGATGAGATTAAGGACGTAAATGGGGACCAGCTCACATAGGATGTTATATGGAAAGAATTAGATTTTGTTTTAATGTAATGGGAAACCATGGCAGAAATTTAAGAAGGGAGAAATGAAATTTGATTTATGTTTACCTTGAAGGAAACACATGAGAGGATGTTCATTGAAAAATTTTAAACAATCTAATGTACATCAACAGAGAATGGATTAATAAATTGTGGTATAATTATAAGGGGAATATTTTAGAGTAATGAAAATGAATAAGTTATATCAGTGGCAGCAAATCTCAAAAATATGATGTTGAGCAAAAGAAAAAAGCAGATTATAGATGGTAACAGTATAATTTCATTTATGTGTGATTTTATTTATATAAAGTTTTAAAGCATTCAAATCAGTATATTATTGAGGAAACATATTGTAGAAAAGACTGGTAGTTGCCTACCCAATATCTGGTTTCTTTCATAGTAGCAGAACCCTACTTTTACTGTAGTGATAATGTGTCCAAGTGAAAAACTACATTTTTTAAGCTTCTCTTGCAGCTATGTAGGTTGTGACATGGTTCTGAAAAACAGGATATAAGGGGAAGTGGTTGGGTAAGTCTCCTGGGAAAATCCTTAAAACAAGGAAAGGTTCAGCTGACATGTGCTCCTTTGTCATTGGCCTTTTCTTCTTTCTCTTGCCTTGGAAATGGGTCACAATGATTGGGGCTGGAGCAACCATATTGCCACCATTAGGGGAAAACCAGAAGAATCCCAAGAATTTAGCTCTGACACCAAACCAACTTCACTGCCTCAACTGCCTACCCCAAATCTCTCAGGTTTGTGAGAAAAATAAGCACCCATTTCTCTTTAGACCACTGTTATTTGGGTTTTCTTTTACATGCAGCTGAACTTAACCCTAACTGATATGTGTAAATCTAAATATTTAATAAAAATAAAATCCCATCCATGGAGATGAAAATAACTGACTAAATTCAGAACAGTTATTATCTCTGGAGTGGGAGTAATGAGAATGGAAGTGGGATGTGTACATAGGTCTTTCAATTATATTTTATTTTTTAAAGAAAAAGAGCTGAAGCAAATATGACAAGATGTTAAATTTTTTAAAGTTGGGTGGTTGATACATGGGTAGTCATTACTTTTTGCTCTTTTATATGTGTAAATTATTTCATTTTTTAAAAAAGCTATTTGGAGAAAGAATGGAAACATAGAAATTGAGGTTCTTGTAGCAATACAGGTGAGA
>NW_020172732.1:3033813-3036313 GCF_003031525.2 Neophocaena asiaeorientalis asiaeorientalis | reverse complement strand
GCAAATGCTTGCTTGTCCACTGAAGTTATACAAACCAGTCCATGTTTATTGACTGCAAAACTACATTTTATTTGGTCTTTCACAAATAAACCCAACTGAACAAAATCAGACCTTGACTGAAGAAAATTAGGGCGTATAGGAAATTACACTGAGAATAATTGAGAGTTGGAATTAAAATTGTTAACATATCTTTTGGTCACTAATATACGTTATGAGGACTTTTTTTTTTAATTGGGGAGAACTGGAAAGTTTATGTGCTAGAAGATATTGTGAAACCTATCTTTAATAGCTTTTATTAAAACTTAGATTTTGAATCTTCCTGTGTTGAAATATAAGCTGATTTAAAAGTATGGTCTCAGATGGTCTCATCTGAGTTTGATGTTATGGAAAGCGGGTGGGATTTGTAATAATAGTAGCTACTGTTTATTGATTGTTCTGTGCCAAATACTTTCTTTACCAGCGTTATCTTACTTAGTCCTCACAGAAACCTATGAGGTAGGAACTATTATTAACCTCATTTTAGAGAAAAGGGAAATGAAATATAGAGAAGTGAGATAACTCGGTCAAAGTCAAGTAGCTAGTAAAGGGCAGAGTTAATATTTGGACTCAAGTTAGCTTCCAAAGGCATTTGTATTTATCCACTGAACTACTGCCTCCTCAAATTATCTGGCTTGGTTCTGCCATGTGTTAGCTGTATATAATCTCCTTGGAAAAGTCACTTAACCTCTCTAAACTCAGTTTCCTCATATTTAAATGGAGATACTAATACTGATGATACAGGCTTATATGTGAAAGTATATAGCAATGAAACCTTATATATTGATACAGTTATTATTATTATGTTGAAAAAGAGATGGATTCAACTGAAGCTAATAACAACTCAGTTGCCAAATAAATCTTTTTTTTCAAATAAATCTTTTAACAACATCATTTTCTTAATGACTTGACTCTTTCAACACGCTATAATGACTCTCTATTAGAACAAGTCCAGACTCCTTAGCCTAGAAGGAAGCCTGGCCACTCTAACCATTCAGCCTATGACCTCATAGTGACAGAACTGTCACAGAGACTGGACTGACTTTTTATTGTTAACTTTTGTGATAGGCTGAATAACAGCCTTGCAAAGATGTCTGTGTTCAAGTTCTAATCCCTAGAACCTGGAGACCCTATGAATATGTTACCGTACATAGGAGAAAGGACTTTGTAGGTACGATTAAGTCAAGGATCTTGAGATGGGGAGATAATCCTGTATTATCCAAGTGGGCCCAGTGGTATAATCACAGTGGTCCTTACAACAAGGAGGCAGGAAGAAAGTTCAGAGTCAGCAGCAGGAGGCGTGATAAGAAGCAAGAAGGTGGAGTGACATGAGGAAGGGCCAGGAGCCAAGGAGTTCAGGTGGCTTCAGAAGTTGAAAAAGGCAAGAAAACAGATTCTCCCTGAAGCCTGCAGAAGGAACACAACTCTGCTGACACTTTGATTTTATGGACTTCTGACCTCCAGAAGTACGAGCAAAAATTTATTTTGTTTTAAGCCAGTAGGTTTGTGTTAATTTATTACTGAAGAAATAGGAAACTAGCTTTCATGCCATGACCATTCCCACTTCTGCTCTTTTGCCCAGGTTGTTGTTACTCTTACCTGACATATCCTTTTCCTTCTCCCTCTGCTTTTCTAAATCTTACTTTCTGCTCAAGTCCCATAGAAAATCTATGGCAGGGACTTCCCTGGTGGCTCAGTGGTTAAGAATCTGCCTGCCAATACAGGGGACACAGGTTTGATCCCTGGTCTGGGAAGATCCCACATGCTGCAGAGCAACAAAGCCCATGCACCACAACTACTGAGCCTGCGCTCTAGAGCCCGTGAGCCACAACTACTGAGCCCGTGTGCCACAACTACTGAAGCCCACATGCCCTAGATCCCATGCTCTGCAACAAGAGAAGCCACTGCAATGAGAAGCCCGCGCACCGCAATGAAGAGTAGCCCCCCCCCCGCCGCAACTAGAGAAAGCCCGCGCGCAACAACAAAGACCCAACGCAACCAAAAATAAATAAATCAATAAATTTAGACGTTAAAAAAAAAAGAAAACCTACAGCAGATAAATTGTTTACCACGGAATCAACAGACCACTTGATCATGCTCTGACATGTATTGCTTATTTTTTCATTGATTCCTCAGTATTTGTCCAATACCTCTTAGGCGCTAGAGACACATGCCTTCAAGAAGCTCGAATTCTAAGAAAAAAGGCAACAAGTGAGTCATTAATCCACCTATGAGACAGGTGATTATGGAAGGCTGTGTACATGGCAGGGGACCTGACCTACCTGGGGTGGGCAGGAGTTTAGGAGCTTTAGATCCCAAATTGTTCATATTTCCAATCTGAACATTTCCAAAAAGATTGGAGAGGAAGAGTAGCAGAGTGGCAAAGAGTGTGGCTCAAGAATTAGCACTTCTGGGCTTCCCTGGTGGCGCAGTGGTTGGGAGTCCGCCTGCCGATGCAGGGGAC
>NW_020172732.1:3020752-3033335 GCF_003031525.2 Neophocaena asiaeorientalis asiaeorientalis | reverse complement strand
GCGCATGCGCGACTGTGTGTCTGTGGTTGTGTGTGTATGCGGTGTGGGTAAATCAGAGACTGCTGAGTTAGGCAAAACTTCTTAATCCATTCTCAACTCATTTAGGCATCAAAATTTTATTTTGTCTTTGTGTCTAACTGAGCATTGAATAAAATCACAGCTAATTTCAAATTCCCTTTGTCATCATGGTTTTCAGCCAAAAGTCTATAATAAATGGTCAGAAGATGAGCTGAGACTGAATGAATAGTGAGTGGTATTCATCAGCCAAACATAGAGTCCAGATCCAATTATATGTATTCATTAAGTGATAATGATATCATGGTCTTTAACTAGGAAGAAAAGAGTGTAATTGAATAATAACAGTTGTACAATCCCAACGGAACACACTTTCCATCCCAGCCCAGCGACCCTCAGGGATGATGCAGGATTGATGGAATTCTATTACTCTTTGATAGATTTATTATGAAAGGCTGAGTGGACTTGCAGCACCACTTTGTCACTCACACTAATCAGTATCGTAAGGGCCCCGAGCGGGCAGGCTTTTGTATCCCTTTGACAAAGACAAGGTTAGGGGAGGATGACAGACACCCAGACCTTTACAAACCCATACTGCAAGATAAAATGGGCCAGCTGAGCTCTGAGCTGGGACAGAATTTTAATTTGTTTATCAATGGCTCTCATATGTGCAAGACCATAAGGATATTTGTCAGAGGAGTAAAACTAAGGCTAAACTCTTTTGTTTGGCAAGTGGAGCTTGGAAAAATATTTATTGAACTGTAAAAAACAGGCTAAATGGGGGGAAAAAAGGTAAACGTCTAAAGAGATGGGAAATAACTCACATTACTCTACATAGGATCTGAGCCTAACAATTTATTTTGATTTTTGACTTTTAAAAAATACTTTTATGTGTTGCTTAAAAAAAAGAATAGGTGCTTTTAAGAGCAACAGAGCAATAATGAGATTTTTTTTTCCATGTCAATTTCTCTGGTTTCTAAAGAGAATCTAAAAGTTATGAAGGGACTAGTGGAGATGTTTTTTAAGGGGGAGATGGAAGTTAAGTTTTGGGGTTTTTTTTTTGTTGTTGTTGTTTGTTACAACGTTGCCTAACTTAGCAGCAAAAAACAGCAGAATTTGCCAAACATGCTTTTTATATGTAAAAAGTACTTTTTGTGCCTGCCAGCAGGGTTCTAACAGTAACAGCTTTTCAAATTTAAATGCAGCTTGCTCTCCTGTGTCTGCGGTCGGAGCTCATTGGATTTAGGAAACTAGATAATTTGTTGTGCTACTGATGGGAGCAGGAACTGAGAATGCAAGGCTGGCATTCAACGGGCCCACTTAGCAAGGTGGCTGCCAGGGTTTATTTTTTGGTTATTGTCGTCAAATGATCCTTATTTGTAATCTGTTTTTCTGCTTGAGATCCTCTTTTATTTTTCAGAATTGTGGTTTGCATCTAAGGGGAGCCTGTGAATTCAGAGGCTGGGCCGCCAAGGGCCAAATGTTCCTGTCCATAAAAACAGAAGCCTGGCCTGGGCCACTCTCTTGTGTGAATCTGCAATGCCAGCTCCTCTCTATCGGTCTGGTTTTGTTTCTTGTATCTCTGGGAAGGTAGGCAGACAGCACGGTCACCTGTGAATGCAGCCACGATTGGCTTAGCTGCCTCACTGATAAATGTGCCCTGGGTAAGCTACAAAGGTATTATCAACGTTCCCAGCAGCTAAAGGTGATTTTCAAGAACAGGAAGGATTGCTTCCAACTGTTCTCCTTGAGTTTCATTTTAATATTTTGCGAGACAGAGCACAGAGCTGAATGGATATGAACGTATTTAACTCCAGTGACCAAGGTGGTGCAATCTCCAAATCATGGAGCCTCATTCTGTGTCTTCTTTTGGATTCCATTTTTTCAGGGTTGGACATTCTCCAGGTCAGCCAGGAAGTCTCTGGATGCCAGACACCAGGCAGAGGCTGTTAGGCCGGCAGATGACTGGCGCTCATTCATTCCTCCTAGAAATGGGCACAAAGTAAAGGTTAATTCAGACACTTGGCAAATGCTTGCTTGTCCACTGAAGTTATACAAACCAGTCCATGTTTATTGACTGCAAAACTACATTTTATTTGGTCTTTCACAAATAAACCCAACTGAACAAAATCAGACCTTGACTGAAGAAAATTAGGGCGTATAGGAAATTACACTGAGAATAATTGAGAGTTGGAATTAAAATTGTTAACATATCTTTTGGTCACTAATATACGTTATGAGGACTTTTTTTTTTAATTGGGGAGAACTGGAAAGTTTATGTGCTAGAAGATATTGTGAAACCTATCTTTAATAGCTTTTATTAAAACTTAGATTTTGAATCTTCCTGTGTTGAAATATAAGCTGATTTAAAAGTATGGTCTCAGATGGTCTCATCTGAGTTTGATGTTATGGAAAGCGGGTGGGATTTGTAATAATAGTAGCTACTGTTTATTGATTGTTCTGTGCCAAATACTTTCTTTACCAGCGTTATCTTACTTAGTCCTCACAGAAACCTATGAGGTAGGAACTATTATTAACCTCATTTTAGAGAAAAGGGAAATGAAATATAGAGAAGTGAGATAACTCGGTCAAAGTCAAGTAGCTAGTAAAGGGCAGAGTTAATATTTGGACTCAAGTTAGCTTCCAAAGGCATTTGTATTTATCCACTGAACTACTGCCTCCTCAAATTATCTGGCTTGGTTCTGCCATGTGTTAGCTGTATATAATCTCCTTGGAAAAGTCACTTAACCTCTCTAAACTCAGTTTCCTCATATTTAAATGGAGATACTAATACTGATGATACAGGCTTATATGTGAAAGTATATAGCAATGAAACCTTATATATTGATACAGTTATTATTATTATGTTGAAAAAGAGATGGATTCAACTGAAGCTAATAACAACTCAGTTGCCAAATAAATCTTTTTTTTCAAATAAATCTTTTAACAACATCATTTTCTTAATGACTTGACTCTTTCAACACGCTATAATGACTCTCTATTAGAACAAGTCCAGACTCCTTAGCCTAGAAGGAAGCCTGGCCACTCTAACCATTCAGCCTATGACCTCATAGTGACAGAACTGTCACAGAGACTGGACTGACTTTTTATTGTTAACTTTTGTGATAGGCTGAATAACAGCCTTGCAAAGATGTCTGTGTTCAAGTTCTAATCCCTAGAACCTGGAGACCCTATGAATATGTTACCGTACATAGGAGAAAGGACTTTGTAGGTACGATTAAGTCAAGGATCTTGAGATGGGGAGATAATCCTGTATTATCCAAGTGGGCCCAGTGGTATAATCACAGTGGTCCTTACAACAAGGAGGCAGGAAGAAAGTTCAGAGTCAGCAGCAGGAGGCGTGATAAGAAGCAAGAAGGTGGAGTGACATGAGGAAGGGCCAGGAGCCAAGGAGTTCAGGTGGCTTCAGAAGTTGAAAAAGGCAAGAAAACAGATTCTCCCTGAAGCCTGCAGAAGGAACACAACTCTGCTGACACTTTGATTTTATGGACTTCTGACCTCCAGAAGTACGAGCAAAAATTTATTTTGTTTTAAGCCAGTAGGTTTGTGTTAATTTATTACTGAAGAAATAGGAAACTAGCTTTCATGCCATGACCATTCCCACTTCTGCTCTTTTGCCCAGGTTGTTGTTACTCTTACCTGACATATCCTTTTCCTTCTCCCTCTGCTTTTCTAAATCTTACTTTCTGCTCAAGTCCCATAGAAAATCTATGGCAGGGACTTCCCTGGTGGCTCAGTGGTTAAGAATCTGCCTGCCAATACAGGGGACACAGGTTTGATCCCTGGTCTGGGAAGATCCCACATGCTGCAGAGCAACAAAGCCCATGCACCACAACTACTGAGCCTGTGCTCTAGAGCCCGTGAGCCACAACTACTGAGCCCGTGTGCCACAACTACTGAAGCCCACATGCCCTAGATCCCATGCTCTGCAACAAGAGAAGCCACTGCAATGAGAAGCCCGCGCACCGCAATGAAGAGTAGCCCCCCCCCCGCCGCAACTAGAGAAAGCCCGCGCGCAACAACAAAGACCCAACGCAACCAAAAATAAATAAATCAATAAATTTAGACGTTAAAAAAAAAAGAAAACCTACAGCAGATAAATTGTTTACCACGGAATCAACAGACCACTTGATCATGCTCTGACATGTATTGCTTATTTTTTCATTGATTCCTCAGTATTTGTCCAATACCTCTTAGGCGCTAGAGACACATGCCTTCAAGAAGCTCGAATTCTAAGAAAAAAGGCAACAAGTGAGTCATTAATCCACCTATGAGACAGGTGATTATGGAAGGCTGTGTACATGGCAGGGGACCTGACCTACCTGGGGTGGGCAGGAGTTTAGGAGCTTTAGATCCCAAATTGTTCATATTTCCAATCTGAACATTTCCAAAAAGATTGGAGAGGAAGAGTAGCAGAGTGGCAAAGAGTGTGGCTCAAGAATTAGCACTTCTGGGCTTCCCTGGTGGCGCAGTGGTTGGGAGTCCGCCTGCCGATGCAGGGGACGCGGGTTCGTGCCCCGGTCCGGGAGGATCCCGCGTGCCGCAGAGCGGCTGGGCCCATGAGCCATGGCCGCTGAGCCTGCGCGTCCGAAAAACAAAGAATTAGCACTTCTTCAGAAAGAGAAAAACAAATACCATATGCTAACACATATATATATGGAATCTAAAAAAAAGAAAAAATGGTTCTGAAGAACCTAGTGGCAGGACAAGAATAAAGACTCAGATGTAGAGAATGGACTTGAGGACACGGGGAGGGGGAGGATAAGCTGGGACAAAGTGAGAGAGTGGCATGGACATATATACACCACCAAATGTAAAACAGACAGCTAGTGGGAAGCAGCCGCATAGCACAGGGAGATCAGCTAGATGCTTTGTGACCACCTAGAGGGGTGGGATAGGGAGGGTGGGAGGGAGACGCAAGAGGGAGGGTATATGGGGATATATGTATTCATATAGCTGATTCACTTTGTTATACAGCAGAAACTAACACAACATTGTAAAGCAATTATACTTCAATAAAGATGTCACAAAAAAAAAGAATTAGCACTTCTGAATTCAGAACTCAGCTTTGCCACTCCCTGGTCAGTTTTTCCATCTGTAAAGTAGAAATGATGGTAATGCTAGTGCCTATCTCATCAGTTGTTATCCACTTACAGCAATGCTAGTTGCTTAAATAGTAAACATTTAGCGTTTATTATCATTTAAATTTTTCAAGGGCAGGTACCACTGTCATATTGGTCTCCTTTTGCATTTATACAATGCTGGACACGTAAACGGAGTCCTTGAGATCAGATCTATCTATTTCTCTATCATCTATTTGCACTTTTAAACTCATTTTTATATACCCTGCAGGGTAGCACAATGCTTGGCACATGGTAGGTACCTTAGGAATGCTCACCAGCTTGACATGGAGCACCAGAAAAATCTCATCTATAGTTTCACAATTGGAAGTGGTGGATGACTTATTTTCTTGCTCCCTTCACTTAACCACATTCTAGGTATTTGGATTGGGACAGTCATCGTTTTGATAACAGGGCTCAAGCTTTAGGTATTGCATAGTGGAAGACATGGGTTTACCTTGAAGCTAAAGGCAGATTTATTGTGAAGCTAATAAAGCACTCTCTTGCATGAACCCCTTCCAAGGCCCTGTACCTAATTTTGTATTTGTAGTGTTGTATTTTTTTTTTCTTTCTTTCTCAAAGAGAGTCCTAGAATTGTATAAACTTCATGCCCCACAAAACCCAGATCTCTCCCTGCATAGGGACTAAGCATGTGAATTCTGAAGTCATACTGCCTGAATTCAAAGCTAGCTCTGCCAATTACTAGCTGTGTGGTCTTTCTGGGTTTTATTAATCTGGAAAATGCAGTTGATAATAATGCTACCTACTTCATAGGGTTGTTGAGAGGATCAAATAAATTAATTTCTGTAAACATCTAGTACGTGTTAGCACTTATTAATTATCAAGAACCTTAGGAAGTTTCCAAAGCTCTTAAGGCAGGAATAACAGTTATGAGAAGAGTCTGGAGTAAAAGCTTCATGAGAGCAGGAACCATCCTGTCTTGTTCACCCCTCCATCCCCAGAACCTTGAAAAGGCCCATACATGTTATATTCTTAATCACTAGGTCGGGTTGCTTCACGTCTTACATGTTATTTTATTGCCTTATACATTTCTGTTTTCTCATTTCTCCAAGGAGATTGTGATAATGGCTTACATTTATACAATACAGTTATTCATTCTTCCAGGAAATAATTATGGTACATGGTAGGTACCCAGTATAACATTTCTTTTTTTTTTTTTAATATAAATTTATTTATTTGTTTTTGGCTGCATTGGGTCTTAGTTGCTGCGTGCGTGCTTTCTCTAGTTGCGGCGAGCAGGGGCTACTCTTTGTTGCGGCGCGTGGACTTCTCATTGTGGTGGCCTCTCCCATTGCGGAGTGTGGGTTCTAGGCACACGGGCTCAGTAGTTGTGGCTTGTGGGCCCTAGAGCGCAGGCTCAGTAGTTTTGGTGCACAGGCTTAGTTGCTCCATGGCACGTGGGATCTTCCCGGACCAGGGCTTGAACCCGTGTCCCCTGCATTGGCAGGCGGATTCTTAACCACTGCGCCACCAGGGAAGTCCCACATTTCTTGACTTGAGTCATGACTAATCTGTCTACATGCGAAAAACTGAGACCTAGTCTCTTATAAATAACTTTTGTTTTTCGGTAAAATCTACATAGGATAAGTCTAAGGTACATTTTGGCATAGTGAGAAATACATGAATTATACAAATAGATACACTGAATGCAGATGGAGAGTACTGTTGTCCTCACCATCACAGTCTTATTGATTATCTACTTGCATAAGCACCTGCAATCTGGGGGACAGTGCAGGTGGGCTCAGAGCGGAAGACAGAGGATACATGGTAGTGTGGTAGAAAGGCATTGATTTAGGAATCAGGGAACCTTGACTCTTCTCTCAGTTTCTCTCTCCCCAGCTCTTTGACCTTGGGTGAATCATTTAACCTCTCTGAACCTCACTTTGCTCATCTGTAAAAAGGCATTAATAATATCTGCATGAGCTGATTTATAAGATTGTTGTATTAAATTATGTATTTTGTGAAAAAGTGCTTTGTAATTCTTATCTACCAAAAAACTACTGCATAAAATAAGGAACGTTTGAAAAAGGAATGAAAAGAGCCAAGAGAGGGACTTCCATGGTGGTACAGTGGTTAAGACTCATGCTCCCAATGCAGGGGGCCCGGGTTCAATCCCTCGTCAGGGAAATAGATCCCACATGCATGCCTCAACTAAGGAGCCCACGAGCCACAACTAAGGAGCCGCCTGCCACAACTAAGACCCAGCACAACCAAATAAATAAATAAATATTAAAAAATAATAATAAAAAAAGTAATTAAAAAAAAAAAGAGCCAGAGAACATAAACAAAATGGGAGAGAAGGAGAGGGAGAAAGCTACTCAAAAGGAAAATTCTAGATATAGAAAATAAGCAGAGCAAATCATGTGTACATAAAAATAAATGTGGCAAGAAGAAAAACAACTCATAAAACAAATATTTTAAAAATCTACTATAGCATCTGGGATATAAGTGCTCATAAATGTTTACTAAATAATAATTCTATATAAAATTCTATAAATAAGTTACAATTACCACAGTCTGAGGAGGTAAGACAGAAAATAATATATTTAAGAATATAAGATAATGTGTAATAAGTGAAAAATTCGGCACGGTGGTTAAGGACACAAATATATTTCTTCAAAATACATTCTAAATCTGATCATTTCTTACCTCATTCCCCCATCTTTTACCTGTATTGTTGCAATAAATTTCTAACAGATCTCTTTATTTTCTACTCTTGCCCCCCTACAGTTTATTTTTCACATAATGGACAGCATGATCTTTCAAAAATGCATCTCATATCACATTACTTCCTTACTGCAATTCCTCTGCTAGCTTCCCCTTTACTTGTAATAAAATCCAAGCTTCTCACTACAGTGTGCCAAGCCCCGTGTGATCTGGCCCCACCTACCTCTCTCCAACCTTGTCTTTTACCACACTCACCTTGTTCACTGTGTTCCAGTCTCGTTGGCTTTGCTGTTCTCTGAACACAGGAAACTTCTTCTTGCCTTAGGGCCTTTACCCTTTCTCTTCTTTCTGCCTGTTCTGGTCTTTCCCTAGATATTTGCATGGCTGTCTCTCATCATTCAGGTCTCAGCTCCTGCAGCCTCTACGGATAGGGATTCCCTGGCCATCTGCCTAAGATTACCTCCCCATACCCCTATTTCATTACGCTCTGAAAGTGATAGGACTCATTTGGTAATTTACTTGTTTTTTATGACTGTTGTCTGTTTTCCTTTGAAAGAGAAAAGCATAAGGAGGGTAAGGACCTCATTTTCTTTTTATTCCAGCTTCTGTTTTCCTAGTCTTCATTACAAAATTCTTTCTTTTCCTTCTCCTTTATGGTTTTTACTTATCATTTTCCTCATTTCCATTTTCATTTACCTCCTTAGTACGCCCCCTTCTCCCATTTAGGAAGGTTAAATCAGTTTTGGAATCCACAGGGCCCTGCTGTCCTAGTCATTTTAAAAGAAAAGTGAGTTTTCATGCTGAGGACTCACATTCCAAAGTTCCCTGGCTCCTTCCAAAAAAACCACTGAAATAACAAATACTTTTCCCAAAACTCCTACATGCTGTGATAACTGGCTCATTCTTTTCTTAGAATTCTATGAAACACAGCCCTTTACCAGACAATGTTACTTCGCCACGACAATGTGTGTGTGTGTGTGTGTGCACTTACCTGGGAATGGATGTAGGTATTGACACTTTTCTTGGAAGGAGGCCTACCTGCTTAGAGCACACTTCACCTTTCCTCAGGCCCCGCCTTGCCACATTTCTTTCATCCTAAATAATTGGAATGAAAATGTTGATCTTAAATGAAAGAGCCTGCATCTCCATGGCATACAGCCCTCACTAATTCCTGCCCACTTGCATGCTTGCCACTGATTGGCATGGCTACACCTTGGGTTCTGGATTTAGCTGTTTTCTCTCTGTTGTGGTTCATCTTTCTCCTCTGTTGCCTAGTATAACACAATGTGCAGAAAACCCTTGGCCCTGTTTCCTGGGTACATGTATTGAATTTTCCCGGGGACTCTTCAGGTCTGTCAAGCATTCTCACCCCTTCTCTGTGCCCCCATAGCTTCTTCTATATGCCACACTTTACACATTACTCTTCCTTGGTTTTGCAGGTCATGAATCCCTAGCACTTACCCACCACCACCTACCCCAGAATAAACTATCACTTCTGTTTATCAAATAAATGCTTTGTGACTATTTTTCATTTTCCTTTTGAGATTTTTGATTTTCTATTGGTTTGGGCATCCACATTTCTACAGGTATAATCAAGTATAAAGGGGGCACATGCCACTCTGACTTTCAGAGAGAAGACCCCCACCACCAAAACAGATGTCTTTGACTATGAAATGCAATTTGCCCATGTAAACCTCTTGCATTGTTTGGAGATTCTATCCCATGCCAAGGATCTAACCACCCACAAGCAGGCACATTGCTGTCCAAACAGATGGACAAGGGAGACAGGCAGGCCAAAGCCCATGGATGAACATGAAATGAATTGGTGTAGAGAAGCCAAGGGTATTGGAAATGAATGCTAGTCCTTGCTGCATAGTTTCCAACATGAGGATGGACCAGTGTGGATGAGGTTTTGACACTGAGCTGCAAACAAAGGAAAAGGTAAAGTGTGAATGAGAGTTCAATGAGCTGAATTTTTAAACGGTGCATGAAAAGCGCCAAGAACATGAGTAGCTCTGAAATGTTCAAGTTGGCTTATCTGGGGGGACTTAGTGTCTCCTTCAACTGAGATAGTTCTGAGAATCCACTTCTGGACCAGTCACCCATCAACAGTGACTTATTCTTCATTCAACAAATATTTATTGAGCATCTAATGTGTTCGAAACACTGGTAGACACCAGGTAAGTAAACATCCAAGAACAAGGTTCATGTGGTCTCTGCCCAATAAGAACTACTTTCCATTATTAACCCCATAATTAGTCATTTAATTATAGTTATAAGTGCTATGAAGGAGGAATACAGGGAGCTAAGATGATGTATAATGGAGCATGTATAATGGAGTGTGTAGGATCTAGAAAGACATCTCTGAGGAAGTGATATTTAGGTTGAAATCTGAAGGATGTGTGGAAGTTGAGGTGGGAGTGGGGTGTGGTGGAGCAGAGAACAGGGGAACATTCTTGACATAATAATATTCATTTAATAATGTATCTTTGAAGTGGCAGTTAGCTGTTTAAACTCTTGAGAAAGGGAATTCGCTCCCTCCAGAGACAGCACTTGGATTGCTCTGTCAGTAAGATCTTCGTTTTGAGGCCAAATCTACCTCTCTGAAGCTTCTGACCTTTGGTCTCATATTTAGTTCTTGGGATCTTGTAGAACAAGCCAGTTCCCTCTTGCGATAGCAACTGTGTTCTTCAGGTTTTCTCCCCTGTAGTCAAGTTATTCAACCTCGCTAAGCCTCAGATTTTTTTCATCTATAATTGGGGCTAATTAACAGTATCTACCTCATAGAGCTGATGTGAAGATTACACAAAAGAATCTATATAAAGTGGTTGGCTCAATGCCTGGAACATACTAAGTTAGCCAAGTACTCAATAAATGTGAAGTTTTATCACAATTATTATTATATAAAAGTCATCTATGTACTTGTCCTTATTATTGGGCTGTATTCTCCTAGGGTAGGGACCATGGAAAAAGCATGGATTTGGAATCAGACAAATCTCAGATCAAAGTCTGGCTGAAATATGTACTAACTAGAGGTATGTGACCAGTTGTAAAAATCATGCTATCTGTCATCACCTCTCTAAATTATTGCAAGTAATAAAAGAGATAATCTAAGGAAAGATGTCAGCACAATAGCTTGCATTTAGTAATTAGTGCTCAGTTAATATGTGTTTTCTCTCTCCTAATGGTCCCACAGTGATTTGCACAGTATGTAATTGCTTACTTGTGCGTGTATACGTCAACACCCACCTACTTCCAAAAAGTATTAGGCCTATGAGGTAGTAGCTAATAAATATTTGTGAGTGAATGGAATGGGCAAATGAATGAAATTTGCCTTCTTAACGACCTTTGTCATATGGGAACTGGGGAAGATTGCCCCAGCAAAAAGTAGAAGCTTGGTGTCTTATAGATGAAGACTGGGGAGATTGCAGAAGACCCATTCAGGTACTGACACTGGTCTTCTGGGGCCAAGAACCCCGCTCATGCCTCAAGCTAGCTGTAATGAAAAGTCCCATGTCTGCCACCTGTCTCACAGATCTGTCCTGAGGATTAATGAGATCATGTCTGAAGAGCACTGTGAAGCCTTTGGAGGGAAATTACAGGTTAAAGTCTCATTCCACTGAATTCGGCCGCTGAGAAGAGTTCTGAATAACAAAGCTGTGATCAGGTTGTAGTAGATGGCTTTTAAAAATGTTATTTTATTGATACTCGATTACAGCCACTTTTAGACACTGAACTCACCTGTGGGATAAGTTCTTTCTCAGGCCCCAACACTTAACAGTCACTCTAGAACAGTCTCAAAGACTCTGGAGGATTGTCTGTAATCACCTGGGTGTTTGTTAAAAATATAATTTCCTGGGCCTCAACTTTAGAACCCAAAATTTGCAAAACTCCAGGAAGCACCATTTATATGCAACACAATGTGAATGGTGCCCCCTGGTGTTGTTCAATGTGGCAGCAGTGCTTACCTCAGACTCACTGAATAGGGATTTTTTTACATTTTTAACAAGCACTTCAGGGTCATTATCATTGAGAACCACTGTCAACATTCAAAAAAGTGTGACTGTTGTTTCCTTTATTGGTTGGAGGGTTGGGAGTTTGCTGAGGGAGAGGTGAACAGAGCTGAGTGATAATGAGCTCTTCACACTTTCATCCAATCATTGAGGAATAATAAACTAATTAGGAAAATAATAGCTAACATTTATTGAGTAAATTTACTAATGTCAGGCAAGGTCCCAGGCACTCTGTAGCCATTATCTTATCACATCCTTACGATAACTTCATGAGATCAGCATTATTATTATTATCTCCATTTTTATAAATGAGTAAAATGAAGTTCAGAGAATATAGTTCTGGTATATAGGAAATATTCAAGAAATGTAACTATTAGTATGTCTATTTGTGAAAATACTTTTAAAAATATAAATCCACTGTTTTAACACCCAGATAAGGACAGCAGCATTGATGACAATACTGACTGGGGAATGGGCACTGGGATAGACTTGGGTGGGATTTTTGGCATAGTATGAAACTGACAGGCACCTATGGAAAGGAGAGTAACAAGGGGAGGGGGACTGTGTACATAGGATAAATAATAAGTTGTGGGTTCTACCAGAAGATATATTTTAGTAAACTCACAAGTGAACTTTTGGAATATAATCTATTCATAAATTATGAATTATGATAGGGCATGTCCTGTAAGAGTCCTTTTCAGTATGCAGATTTAATCAGAGGCTATA
>NW_020172732.1:2961918-3020736 GCF_003031525.2 Neophocaena asiaeorientalis asiaeorientalis | reverse complement strand
GGGGAGAGCATTTAGAGAATTAGAGTTTCATTTACAATTCTATTACGGCAGAGATCACCAACAACCTACCATATCCTCTTCTTCAAGGATCCAAAACTTGACTGTATTTTCTGGTTTCTTTTGCAGTTAGATGAGGTTATGAGATGTGGAATTTGAGAGGAGGTGATAAGTCTGGCCCATCAAACCTTCCACTCATGCCCCTCATGATGTTTCCTCCTTCTGGCTGACTGGAGTGATGATGCCCAAGGCAACTCTGGAAGCTGTGTGTTGAAGATGCAGAGCTGTTATCAGCCTGGATCCCTGAAAGCCTGTGTGGAGCAAGTTACCTCTGACCTGGATTCCTTCCCTGGGCTGTTGTATGAGAGAGGATAAACTTTCTTTAAAATCCCCTGAATTTGGACTATCTGTTTGTTACTGTGACTTAGTTTTATCTAACAAATACATCTGTGGTGAACATTAATCTTTAATCTTTGATTAACCCTATGCTTTTGTTTGCAGAAAATCTCGTGGTTTTTTTTTTTTTTACTGGGAATAGAAAGTTTTAAAAAAAGTAAGTGGAATTTTATGAGCAAATAAGGGCTGGTCTTCCTTTTGGCAATTTCACTACAAGCAATATCCAACTTGAAATCAATGCCATTGCCTTAGGCTGATGTTTAACGTGAAAAAAAAAAGAACCAAATTAATTGTAAATACATTTTCAATTTGTGATTATCATTTATGATTATACCTTACCCAACTTTCTATCAACAATATAATTGAGTAAGTAGAAAATGCCAGGCTAGGGACTGAAGAAACACTGGAAAATATGGAGTTTATTCAAGATGATGTATTTAAGTCAACACTTAGTGAGGACCTATATGCAGCCCTGGAGATTCAAATATGAATAAGATATTCTCTTAAGAAGTTGAGGAACACGTTCTCTGGTAAATAACCATTATGACTTTATAAATGGTTCACTTTTTAAAAAGGGGATTTCCTTGTTTTTTAGCCAGCATTGACTATTTGCCAATCCACTAGGTTTATAGCAGCTATTAGGTTGCTGACAAGATTATTAGTTCAAGAAAGCAAGGATTTTTGTTTTATTCATTGCTCAATAATATTTGTTGAATGTTGGGTGATGAAAGGGAGTACGATGGGCCATCTAGTCTGGTAACCAATCCGATACTTGTATTTCCTTTAGAGCATCCCTGCCCACTGATGTTTCAGTCTTTTTGAATGTCTCTGGAAAAGGAAACGTTTCCACCTCCTGAAACATACCCAAATTTGAATAGATCTTATGTTAAAAAGTTCTTCTTTGTAAAGAAGTGAGAGAATGATAATGGATGGTTTTTAAGGAAAAGATTATGGATTCTAATAATTTTCAGTCCTTGCATCATTGTCTCTGATAAATGTTTCCTGAGTACTATTCTAGGCATTGTGATCAGGGTTGTGGCAAAAGAAGCAGGTGAATGAATGATTTGATGCTTTCAAAGAAATTGCAGTCAAGTTAGAGAGACAAGCTATGCACCCCAGGCATGCTTCTGCCTTAGGACCTTTGCACTTGCTGTTTCCTCTGACTGAGATTTTACCCCAGGTACAGTATAGTTCACTCCCTCACCTCTTCAGGTCTTTCTTAAATGTCACCTTCTCAGTTAGGCTACCTTATTTAAAATCAAATAACTACCCCCTCTTCCAACAGTCCAACACTCCCTATTTTCGTTCCCTGCCTGATTTTTCTCCATAACGCTTATTGTTTGACATGCCATGAATATTACAAATTTTTTTCCCTTCATTAGCTGTCTCCCTCCATTAGAATGTAAGCTTCATAAGGACAGGGATTTTTGCCTGTTTTGGTAACTGTTGGCAAATAGTAGTCACTCAATAAATATTTATTGAATATTATAGAATGAATATGTCCTTGGACATACAAACACAACAGTCTAAAGATGTATATAATTGCTATCAAATGAAAAGTACAAAGAAGATGTGCTTCACTAGGTAGGTGTAACTCCTCTTTCTCTCTCATTAAGTAATAGCTCATTCCTGAGATGATTCTTAGGCTTTAAAAAAAAGTCTTAATTTTATTGTATAGTACTTTAGTTTTATAACCATTATGACACAATACTTTGATTTTTATTAAAATATTTTTTATTATGAATGGGTTCATATGCATAATTTAGAAAGCATAGTAAGTTATTATACAAAGGAGGAAGTCCATAAGATCCATAGCTTCAATATTCAAAGACAACTACTCTTAACATTTTTTTTTTTTTACTCTTAACATTTTGATATACAGGTTGCCCCCCACTATCCGAAAATGGAACGTTCCTACAAAACCTTTTTTGTATGCCAAATGGCATAAAGTGAATAAGCAATTATCTTAGGACACATCTTGCTAACTGATGCACGAAATAAATCAAGGTAAAACATAGATGCTTGCGGGCACAACTCAGAGCTATGGTGGCTTGATGCTGAGATGCTGAGTGTGGTTCCCAGGGGAGGAGCTTGGTAGTGCCACACTTCCTGCCCAGTGTGCGCTGCCTCTATTACACCCCCTGCAAAACAAATGCTGACTGCTATTTTTGCTTTTTGCCTTTTTTCATAAAAGTGAAAATCCTCTTTGTATTTCTTTTGGTTAGCAAAAACAGGTATTAATGTAGGTCTTTTGTAAAAGCAAAGTGGAGTAAAGGGAATTCTGGAAAAGTGGGGAATACCTGTAGTTCCGTCTAGTCTTTTTTCTAGGCATATATTTATTTTTTACAAAAAAGAATGATACTATATGTGTTTTGTATCTTGCATTTTTAAAATATAACATTTCTAATAGCTGCATCATATTCTATTACATAAAAATCTCATTATAACTTTTTCTTATTTTTTGGACATTTAGGTTGTTTCTAACAGTTTATAGTACATATGATGCAGTAATGAAGATATTTATAAATAAATCTTCTGAGACTGAATATTTCCTTAAGGCAAAATTTCTAAAATGGGAATTACTGGCTAAAAGATCTGCAGTTTTTGTTTGCTTTTACTTTTCTCTTTGAAAATTTCAATAGAACATAAAAGTAGAAAGAAAAGATAACAGACTCCTATTTTTACTCATGTTTTATCACGTTGAATCAGGTTTTATAGTTGTTAACATTTTGCCATATTTGCTTCATCTATTTTTTAAAACAGTTATTAAAAATCTCTAACAGATACGGATTTTTAAAAGGCTATTTAAAATCATAACCATTTGCAGTGACATGAATGGTGTTGGAGGGTATTATGCCAAGTGAACTAGAAAGACAAATAATGTATAATATAACTTATATGTGGAATCTAGGGACTTCCCTAGCAGTCCAGTGGTTAAGACTTCACCTTCAAATTCAGGGGCCGAGGGTTCAATCCCTGGTTGGGCAGCCAAGATCCCACATGCCTCGTGGCCAAAAAAACCCCACAAAAACCCAAAACAGAAGCAGTATTGTAACAAATTCGATAAAGACTTTAAAAATGGTCCACATCAAAAATATATACATATAACTTACATGTGGAATCTAAAAAATACAACAAACTAGTGAGTATAACAGAAAAGAAGGGGAGTCACAGATATAGAGAACAAACTAGTGGTTACCAGTGGGGAGAGGGAAGAGGGAGAAGCATTATAGGGGTAAGGGAGTAAGAGGTACAAACTATTATGTATAAAATAAGCTACAAGGATATATTGTACAACACGGGGAATACAGCCAATATTTTATAATAACTATAAGTGGAGTATAACCCTTAAAATTGTGAAACACTAATTGTACACCTGTAACTTATCTAATATTGTGACATCAACTATACTATAATGAAAAATGATAACCATATTATAATGCTCACACACAATAAAACAATAATAATTCCTTAAAATCATGTTTGACCTTTCCTAATTGTCTCAAAACATTTTTTCCAATTGATGTGATTGAAATAGTATTCAAATAAGGTCCACACATAGATTTGGTTATTATGTCTCTTAAGTCTCTTTTATTTTGGGCGGGGGCAGGGTTTTTTTAAAAAATTAATTAATTTTATTTTAGGCTGCATTGGGTCTTTGTTGCTGTGCGCAGGCTTTCTCTAGTTGCGGCGAGCGGGGGCTACTCTTCCTTGCGGTGCGTGGGCTCCTCATTGCAGTGGCTTCTCTTGTTGTAGAGCACGGGCTCTAGGCATGCAGGCTTCAGTAGTTGTGGCACGTAGGGTCAGTAGTTGTGGCTCGCGGGCTCTAGAGCGCAGGCTCAGTAGTTGTGGCACACGGGCTTAGTTGCTCTGCGGCATGTGGGATCCTCCCGGACCGGGGCACAAACCCGTGTTCCCTGAATCGGCAGGCAGACTCTCAACCACTGCGCCACCAGGGAAGCCCGATTGTTTTTCTTTATATCCTTCAATATTTCATTTTGAAAAATTTCAGTCTTACAGAAAAATTGAAAGGCGTTGGAACTTTTTAAGGGCTTTTGCTTTTCAGAAAGGCACTAATGTAGTAGGGTATGTGTTTGTTTATCTTACCACGTCCTGTCCCAAAGTAAATACTAACATTGAAACAAAAATCTTGATTCATTTGATGAATAGAAAAAAAAAAGATTTTTTAAATTGTTATTTCAATTCAAAATTATGGGGTTACTGGTGAGGTTTTAATTTAAAATACTTTAGTAGCCATTTCTTAGCTGTACTTCTATGAATTGTTCATCTCCTTTATACATTTTTCTATTAGATCTTTAGTGTTTTTTAAAAGCAACATCCATGAGCTCATTACATATTAAAGATAATTGTTCTTTCTCATGTTTGTAACAAATATTTTTTCCAGTTTATAGATTTATTTTTTCCAGATTATTATTTAAGCTTTTCTTTTTTAATTTAAGTTTTTCTGTCATCAAAACTTTTGACCTGCTTCTTTGCGATTTCTTTTTGTTACTTTGGAGAATCCTTCCTAATCTGAGATAATTATTCACTTACATTTTCTTCTAGTTTTTATTTATCTATTTGTTTGTTTATTATTACAGCTAATTGTGGTATCCAAGTGGAATTTATTTGTGTGTTCTAGGAGGATTCTTATTTTGGGCAGCCAACTTGCAGAGGACAATAGAATTTTGGGAGAGCCCCTCAATGCCTGGATTTACTGTTGACGAGACAGTATAGTATACATCAGTTGATTTATCTGTGAACCATGGAAATATTTGAAAAGGTAACACAGACAATACACAGAAGAATCGTCTGTTACAGGTAATTGCAGGCAGTCAAAAAGAGCTGGAAGAGTATATGAATCATGACGTAAGAACTGTGAAGGGCAGGCATTTGAGTCCAGTCAGCAGCTAATATTGAACAAGCTTGTCCTCAAATGAGACACAAATTTTTTACCAAGAGGGGAAAGTCTACAGAACAAATCATTCTGGTTTGTGTCCCAGCTTCTGTAATATAGGAAATTTTTTTCATCGATCTTTGCTCTCTCGTTTTTTGCATGCTCTTTATTCCATCCTTTATCCTTAACTCTTGGTTTCACTAAATCAAAGTATTTATAGGTGTGAAAAGTTAGGCTTCTGCAATTTACATGAGCTGCTGGGGATGTAAAACAAAGCTGCAACATGACACCAATCGAAATAAACATCGGCCATTATTGGGGTTCAGTGTGATTGAAAAGTTTGCATAGTTGTCAGACATCTGAAGTTTTAATTTCTAATTGACAAAATAAAAATTCAACTTCAATTAATAAAAGTGCTTTAACCATCATGTGGGCCTAAGAAAGATGTTGAAAGATCTCCTCTTTCCCAAGATCTTTGCACTCAAGGAGAGAGCATCCATAGTTTTTTTTTTTTTTTTTTGCATCCATAGTTTTTGTGGATTCTTGGCACTGGGAAAATCACATAGGATCTAACTACTCCTCTATTATCAATACCCCTAGTTCCCAAATAAATATTGAGTCAGCCAAAGGAAAGAAGTAATAATATAATTCATTAATCAACTATTCTGATGCAATTCCCGACTATATTTTACTTTATTTAATTGCTACTAATTTCCACAATATAGTTATTCATATTCTATTGATAAGGAAATCAAGTTTCAGAGACACTGAATAATGCATCCAAAGTCATATGGCCATTTAAATGAATAAACTGTAATTCAAATTAAGATCTGTATAAGCCCAAAGTATGTACTTTCTCTTCCACTCCGTTCTATGTTTGAACTTTTCTCTATAGCCAACATCAAAACTGAAATACCTACATGTAGGCAGAGAAGGTAGAATAAGCCAGTTAGAGACTAGGATGAACTGGAGGGCTCATGTCTTGTTCAGAGGGAAGCTGCCAATCAATTTCAGCCAGTTTGGGCCATGGAAAATGTAGGTTTAGTGTTTTAAAATATTCTGACTTTCCAAAAGAAGCCAGCAGCCTGCATGTTGATTTGAAATCTGTCAATGTTCAAATATTGGCAATTAATTAAAATTTGTTTTAATTGTGTGCACCATATAGAACATATCTGTTGCTTGTATTTAAGCCCTGCCTTATACTTTGCTTTAACTAGCTAGACTTTAAGATGTGATAAGGAATTAATTAGAACAGCACTGTTCACTATAAATAAAATGCCATCAACATATATAAATTTAAATTTTCTAGTAGCCATATTTAAGAAGTAAAAAAGGGTGAAATTAATTTTAATAACGTTATTTATCCTAAAATATCCAAAATATTATTTTTACGTGTAATGAATATAAAAATTATTAGTGAGATATTTTACTTACAGTACGTTTCAGTTTGGACTAGCCACATTTCCAGTGCCCTGTAGTCACATGTGGCTACCAGCTACTGTTATTGAGCAGTGTATGAGGAGAATGTACAAATTTCTCCTAGGTAAGACTTGTTAATTCAGGAATTTCTTCTCCACCAGGAAACCATGCCTGACCCTAGCTGTTCTTTTTTTTTTTTTTTGCGGTACGTGGGCCTCTCACTGTTGTGGCCTCTCCCATTGCAGAGCACAGGCTCTGGATGCGCAGGCTCAGTGGCCACGGCTGACGGGCCCAACCGCTCCGCAGCAAGTGGGATCTTCCCGGACCAGGACACGAACCTGCGTCGCCTGCATCGGCAGGCGGACTCTCAACCACTGTGCCATCAGGGAAGCCCCCTAGCTGTTCTTAGAGTGTCAAAAGCCATTGTTTTTCTTCATCAAATGAAGGGGAATTTCCCATTCTTTCAGCTATGGAAGACTCGATTTGTTATGATAAATTGGTGAGTAAATTTACTTTAGAATCTTAGGGATTTTGCATTGAGTAATTAATTAACAAACATGAAATTTGCTCAATAACTGTCAAGTAAACAAGGGAGTAAAGCATATCAGCTTTTCAAACTGATAATTAACATTCTGAAGCATAGTACTAAAGTGTTTATAAATTCAACCCAATGAGTAGTTTATTAGAATTGTCAATTTGCTGTTGCAATACAGTAATTTCATTTAAGCAGCATCTGGATATAAAATTTATAGGGGTTTGGAATGGAGATTAAAAATGATATTCTTAGAGAACTCTGAATATAGAGTTGAATATTTCTGATGGGTATGGCATATAACAGGTGGCTTAGCTCAGGTGGCCATAACAAAATACCACAGAATGGGTGGCTTAACAACAGAAATTTATTTTCTCACAGTTCCGGAGGCTGGGAAGTCCAAGATCAAGGTGTTGTCCACTTTGGTTTCTGGTGAGGGCTCCCTTCCTGGCTTGCAGATGGCTGTCTTCTCCTTGTGCCCTCACATGAAGGAGAAAGCAAGCTCTTTGGTGTCTCTTCTTAAAAAAACACTAATCCTATGAGATTAGGGACCTACCCTTATGACCTTATTTATCCTTAATTACTTTTGTAAAAGTCCTATCTCTAAATAAAGCCACACTGAGGTTTAGAATGTCAACATATGAATTTTGGGGGGACACAATTCAGTCCATAGCAACAGGTCTCAGAGGTTGATTGAGTTTCCTTTTCTTTTCAAATACTGTTTGTTTTGTACCTTTTGTTTTTGTATCTTTGTTTTTTACCTTTTCAAATACTGTCAGAATCTAACAGTGTCAGAGCCATAAGGAACTTTTTAAAAAAATTAATTAATTAATTTGGCTGCATTAGGTCTTAGTTGCATCACGCGAGATCTTCTTTGCCCCGTGAGGGATCTTGTTGTGACATGCAGGATCTTTTTTTTTTTTTGTGGTACGCGGGCCTCTCACTGCTGTGGCCTCTCCCGTTGTGGAGCACAGGCTCCGGACGCGTAGGCTCAGCGGCCATGGCTCACGGGCATAGCCGCTCCGTGGCAGGTGGGATCTTCCCAGACCAGGGCACGAACCCATGTCCCCTGCATCGGCAGGCGGACTCCCAACCACTGCGCCACCAGGGAAGCCCCATGCAGGATCTTTTAGTTGAGACATGTGGGATCTAGTTCCCTGACCAGGGATGGAACCCAGGCCCCATGCATTGGGAGCATGGAGTCTTAACCACTGGATCACCAGGGAAGTCCCCATAAGGACTTTTTGAACTTAGAAGTCTAAAAGGACTTAGAAATGGTGTAATACCCACAGATCTTCAGTTATTTAATTAGTGGTTGAAATAAGTCAAACACTTAGGACTTCCGACTCCCTTTGTAGTGTGCCTTCCCTTATTATGTTGTTCATGCATTCATTTTTTCATTCATGTACTCACACGACAAAAGTTGAGCAGCTATTGTATACTGCATTACGGAGGAAACAAAGACCCAGTTAGCCTTCAAGGAAAATAGTGCTGGTCTCTTTCATCCCAGTACTAGTCTCAGTAGAGACTATATTAGACTATAGCTGGTATTAATATTAATAAAAATAGCTAATAGCCCTTAAGCACCAAGAGTATATCAGGCTATGCCAAGCACTTCATATACATTATCTATTTTATTCCTTACAATAAGTTTGTGAATATTTATTATGTACTTGTTTTGTAGATGAAGAAAAGTAACTTAACCAAGGTCATGGAAAAAGCTTGGAAAGTGGCTGCACCAACGGATTCGGGCCTATCTGACTGCAAAGCCCAGCTTTTTCCAGCTGTAATGGAGAAATTTTCTTTGGAACTTGTCAAGACTTCATATGAATATTATTGGCCTTTTGAGACCGACCTAGCGTATAGGACTCAAAGCCAACACTTTTAAGCGAAAGGGAAATTTGTCTAGCTCTAGAGATGGGGGCCTGTGTGCACAGAGAAGGAGCTTTGCCTATTTTGAAGGGTAATCAATTAGGAGGTGGTAGAACCAGCAGTTGAACTCATATTTGTTGACTCCACTGCTCTGGGTACCTTGAGAGGAATTACTGAAATTGTGGCAAGACTGTGTTTTACAGACTTTCTCTGAAGGTGGCTGTCTTCAAGCCATGCATTTTAAAAGCTATATAGGGCTTCCCTGGTGGCGCAGTGGTTAAGACTCCGCCTGCCAATGCAGGGGACACGGGTTTGAGCCCTGGTCCAGGGAGATCCCACATGCCATGGAGCAGCTAAGCCCGTGTGCTGCAACTACTGAGCCTGCGCTCTAAAGCCTGCGAGCTACAACTACTGAAGCCCGCGCGCCTAGAGCCCGTGCTCTGCAACAAGAGAAGCCACCGCAGTGAGAAGCCCGCGCACCGCAATGAAGGGTAGCCCCTGCTCGCTGCAACTAGAGAAAGTCCACGTGCAGCAATGAAGACACAAAGCAGCCAAAAATAAATAAATAAATAGATAAATAAAAGAAAAAAAATAAATAAAAACTATATAAACTTCTCTCCTAGACAAGGGAGTGACTGGGTTGGAGCCAAAGGGGACCCAAAAACAATTAATTTGTGAATCAAAGAGGCCTGTTGAATCGGATGCTTCATTAGAAAAGACAGGGCGGGGATGACAACTGGCTGGAAGCAGGAAGCCTACACTAAGCCAGGTGGAGTAGAAATATGACACTGGAGAGAGTTCCTGAGACAGCAAGTCCCCTGTCATAGGCCTTCTGTGGCTTTTACTGTGGGTGATGAGGTAGTGTTTAAGGTCTCCGAGCCAGATTGGCCACCTGTCACCCCATCACCATTTTATTTGGTTAACATCTAGCCCCTCAGGGTGCCTGTGGTCAAGGCCGCACTGGCCACATGCTCTGTAAAGTTCTGCTTGACTCTCTATAACACCCGTTTTCATGGTGCTTAATCTAGTTGGGGTCTAAATCAGCCATCTTTTAGGTGGTTGATTAACACTGGTATGCAGCATTAATGAGGGAGCAAGTTTTTCATTGATCACTATAACTGTCGTGGGTATTTGAGAAAATTTCAGAGTCTGTATGTCACACTTGCAGAGAGCTTTGTTCATTCAGTGAGTTTACTGTGCACCTACTTTGGGTCAGATACTGCTTCTGGGGTTGAAGTTACATCAGGGAACAAAACAGATGAAGATCCCTGCCATCAGGGAGCTTACTTAGAGTTGAGTAGGGATGGGGAATCAATAGTAAAATATATATAGTAAATAAATGATTTAGTATGTTTAAAGGTGATAAGTGTATAAAAAAGAAAAAGTGAAACAGGGTAAGAGAGTTGGGGTGGGTTGCAATTTTAATAGAGTGGTCATTAGATTAAAAATTGCTTATTAGAAATAGCAATTAGAAAAGGTAGAATTATTAGAAAAAATAGAGAATGGAACAGGGATGGGGAAGGTCAGATTGCAATCTTAAATTGAGTGCTTATTAGAATTAGACTTATTCATGTCAATATGACTTTCACAAAGCATTATTTTCATTGTGTGTATTAGAAAATAAAATCTCACAGATTTATCTTGTTTGTCTTCTTTCTTGTTACTTCTCCATATCCCCTTTTTCTTTCTTCCCCCTTCCTTTGTTTCTTCTTTCTATCTTCCATTTTCTTGAAACAAAAAATTAGAATCCATGACACTTGCCCTCTAGAAGCTTACAATTCAAAGAATAAATAAGGCCTCCATAAAACAACTTGAAAGCAATATGTCAATGATAATGTGAATGAGGTATATTCTTTAAAATGACTGATAGACGAATGATTAAAATGAGTGGAGTCATTTAGGCAACATTTGGGGGGAGGAGGCAGGTTCATTGATCTGAGTTGAAGGAACTAATGTTAGAAAAAAGGACAAGCATCCTGAGGAATTATATGGGCAAGTACTTGGAGGCAGAATTTAGCAAGATGTGTTCAAGGATTTCTAGAAAGACTGGCTTGGATGAAGTGGACAGATTTAGTTAGATGAATGATCTTGGAGGAATAATGGAGCGGGAGAGTATAATTTAAGTATAGATTAAGGATGTAGAAAGCTGGTCGGAGGGAGTTAGAATTTTTTTTAATACTTCATTGAAAGAGCTGAGAAAATAGAACTTGAAACTCTCTGAATCTTAGTTAAGCCACTGAACCATGTTGAGTGAAGAAATGACCTCTTCAACTTACTAAAAATCAGAAAGTACTTACAGTTCCCAGACTTCTGCTTTTTTATTAAATAAATCAGAATTATCTATATCTATATCCATATCTATATCTATATCTATATATACGGAGAGAGAGAGAGTTATATACATGAATATAGTTTTCTCTGGGGACATCTAGTTCCACTTCTTCTCCCTCTTATTTACCATCTGACTCTGTTGTCTATTGACTTTCTCTCTTTGGTAGTGTTCTTCTTAGTTTGATGTTTTTTTCTATTCAGCTGACTCTACTGACTATCTTTGAAGTTAAGGAGAAAGTTCAAGTTGAGAAGTTAAGGAGAAAGTTCAAGTTCTTTTAAAGGAAAACAGAGTTTAGAATGGAGTGCCCTTAACCTCCACCTAAATGTCCCTGTTAGCAATGCAGTAACAGAGTTCTTTATACTTCAACTCCTACTTATTTTGGTCTTTATGTTTTTGCCCATTCATTTCATGCAGCTTCAGAGTTGACTTTGCAATGGACCATCTGAACGGTTTACCACACATCCCGTCATTGAGCACTTTTCCAGTGCAGCTTCCCAAGAGGGGAATTCTTTCTTCTTAGCTGCATGATCCATGCTTATTTTTCTCTAGATATATCTTAAAATATCTTATTTGGGGTGTTCTCAATTTTTATTTCTTGTTTTCAGGGCTGTTTCTTTTGTGGATGTGTTATTCATCGCCATGGTGCTTGTAACAATGATAGAAAGGTAAAAATTTTCAGTGGATCCTTTGAGTTTACTTACTGTATCATTCTGTTACTGTTGATTTGTAGTTTTTCTGGTTGATAATGAGATGGGACAGGAATAATAGGGGAAAAATAAAATCCAAAGAAAATCTAACTTAACCAATTATTTCTGAAGCACATCCAAATAAGATATGATATGTACATATTAAAAATTAAGTTAGAGAAGGATATATAATGATATAGAAGGACGTTCATTATATAGTGTTAGATGAAAAAAGGAAGTAACAAAACAGAAGGTAAAAAAGTTATCTGGGGCTTCCCTGGTGGCGCAGTGGTTGAGAGTCCGCCTGCCGATGCAGGGGACACGGGTTCGTGCCCCGGTCCGGGAAGATCCCACATGCTGCGGAGCAGCTGGGCCCGTGAGCCATGGCCGCTGAGCCTGCACGTCCGGAGCCTCTGCTCCGCAACGGAAGAGGCCACAACAGTGAGAGGCCCGCGCACCGTAAAAAAAAAAAAAAAAAAAAAAAAAAAATATATGCAAAAAAAAAAAAAAAAAAAAAAAAAAAAAAAAAAAAGTTATCTGCATAGAAAAAAAGACAGATACAAATTTCAATAAAGTTTATTTCTAGATGATGCATTTCCAGTAATTTTTTTCTTTCTTTTTTTGGTCTGTATTTTCTACAATTAACAAGTGTTATTTTTTTTTAGGAAGGAAAACAATTAACGTTATTTCCCCATAAAAGATAACCTTGGTTGATTATTACACAAATTTCCTAAACAGGACTACGATAGTTGAAATGACTACCTTAAAAGCAAACAAATAAAAATAAAGTGTCTACCACTTCAACCTCTGTTCTTCTACAAGAGTTGCTGACAAGCCTAGAGTGGACTGATTTGCATTTGTTCACTTGTTCATTCATCACTTGTTTAACAAGTATTTATTAAGCCCCTGCTCTGTATAAAGCACTATGCTGGTAGTGGAATATTGCCTTAGGTAAAGTCTTATCGCTGTCCTTGGGACCTTAATGTCTTGATGCTGGTTATATATCTAACTATAGTATGAGGCAAAATGAAAAAAGAACAAGAAAGATATGGAGGGGACATTTCTGCACCTAGTCACAGGCAGATCACGTGACATATTATAATCCAGAGTTTTAATTAGAAATGTATAATCCCTATAGCTAATTGTAACAATAGTTAACATTTATAAAGCACATACTGTGCTGTTAATAAGGGGCTCTCAAAAGGTCGTTGATGGTTCCTTGGGATCCTTGACTTTTTCAGGAGGTCTAGAAGGTCAAAACAATTTTCATAATAATGCTAAGACACTATTTGCTTTTTTCTACCTTGTTGGCATGTGCAACAATGATGCAAAAGCATTACCCAATGGTGGGTAAAACTATTGGTGTCTTAACATGAATCAAAGTAATGGCACCAAAATCTGCCACTAATGTGTCATTGTATTTATCATTGCCATGGAAAAACAATGCCTTGATGAAGGGGTAAAAATGATTAATTTTATTAAATCTAGACCCTTGAATACACACCTATTCAACATTCTATGTGACAAAATGGGAAGTACATATTAAGCACTTCTGATGCACACAAAGGCATGATGGTTGTCTAGAGGAAAAACACTTGTGTGAGTGAGTAGCCACTTTTTTTCATGAAACACGATTTTTACTTGAAAGAACAACTGAGAGGCAAGCTACATTTATTCAAACATTTGGCAGACATTTTCTCCAAAATGAATGAAGCAAGCGTGTCACTTCAAGGAAAAACAACTGACAGTATTTGTTGCCAATGATAAAATTTGAACTTTCATGTGAAAATTAGAATTTTGGAAGATTTATGTCTGGCACATGAACTTGTCAGCTTCCCAAATCCTAAAGGGATTTCCAGTGAGATTGTGGGGCTATTAATGATGTGATTTAAAAAATTTTTTGTAATGAAATGTGTCCGTGTTTTGGAAATCTGCATAACTCAGTGAACCAATACTTTGCAAGTGACCAGTGCATGATGTTATAAAAGCAGAAAGAGAAAAACAAATACCGTATGCTAACACATATATATGGAATCTTAAAAAAAAAAGAAAATGTTCTGAAGAACCTAGGGGCAGGACAGGAATAAAGACACAGACGTAGAGAATGGACTTGAGGACACAGGGAGGGGGAAGGGTAAGATGGGACAAAGTGAGAGAGTGGCATGGATGTAGATACACTACCAAATGTAAAATAGATAGCTAGTGGGAAGCAGCTGCATAGCACAGGGAGATCAGCTCAGTGCTTTGTGACCACTTAGAGGGGTGGGATAGGGAAGGTGGAAGGGAGATGCAAGAAGGAGGAGATATGGGGGGTATATGTATATGTATAGCTGATTCACTTTGTTATAAAGTAGAAACTAACACACCATTATAGAGCAATTATACTCCAATAAAGATGCTAAAATAAAAAACCCCATAGACTGCAACTAAGACCCAGCACAGCCAAAAAATAAAGAACAAAAAGACTAAGGCATTGTCTAAAATAGTACAAAAGCCACTGGTTGAAAGTGAAAATGTTAAAAAAAATCATAATAAAAAAATACATTGTTTAAAAAAAATCATATGTGAATAAGAGATCCACTCAAAGTGCAAGATAGACCAGTGAATTTTAATGCAGCAGAGAATGAAAAGTTTATTGGTATCATTTCAGATTCCATATCTCCACAAGCCTAACTACTACTTGTCAAATTGGTAAAGTATCAGAGAAAAATATCCATAGTTACCTGAAAAGACTAGCAAAATACTCCTCTCTTTTCCAAATCCATTTCTGTGTGAGGCTAGATTTTCTTTGTATACTTAGATTAAAACAACATACAGCAACAGACATAAAAGCCAGATGTTAAAAGGATTTATATAAAAGGAAAACAATGTCACTCTTCTTACTATTTTGGAGAAAATATAGTTTTCTTTCTACAAAAATGTATTATTATTAATATGTTATTTATGTAACAGGTTACAAGGTTTATCATTTATATTTATAAATGAATTAATAAAGAAACGTTAAAAAATTCTCAGTGTTAACTTTGAATATCTGTATACACAACTCGCGTAAACGAAAGCTCTTTGGAGTTCTCAGAAAGTTTTAAAAGAATGAAAGGGTCCTGAAACCAAAATGTTTGAAAATTGCTACTCTGGACATTACATGAAGAATTTCATATGCATAATCTTGCTTAATCTTCACAGTCATTTTTAGCATTATATATACCTACTACTATTTCCATTTTACATTTGAGAAATATGAGTTGGAGAAAGTTTAATAACTTGCTCAAGATCAAATAGTGAGTAAAAGAGAGGTACAAACTCAGGAAGTAAGTGCAATGAACAATTTGTTTTGAATCGGGGCAGAGAGGGGAAGTTTTCACAAAGAGAGCAAATTTGAACTGAGGTATGACTCAATAGTAAAAGGAGGGAAGGGAGTTCCAGGCAGAGGGAATAGTGTCAATGAAGATTTTGTCTGCGAATGGCTAGGGCAGGGGTTCCTGGACATATTTGTGCCATGGACCCCTTTGGCAGTCTGGTGAAGCCTACTAAATCTTTCTGGGCATAACGTTTTTAAATTAATAAATAAAGATACATGTAATTAAAAAGAAAGTCAATTATATATTATATATGCAACTATCAAAATATTTTAAAAAACAATTTGTGAGATAGTGTTAAATATGCTTCTTTATTTTTTTCTTTTATAAATTTATTTATTTTTTGGCTGCATTGGGTCTTCGTTGTGGTGCGCGGGCTTCTCATTGCAGTGGCTTCTCTTTGTTGCAGAGCACAGGCTCTAGGCACATGGGCTGCCGTAGCTGTGACACGCGGGCTCAGTAGTCGTGGCTCATGGGCGCTAGAGCGCAGGCTCAGTAGTTGCGGCTCGCAGGCTCTAGAGCACAGGCTCAGTAGTTGTGGTGCACGGGCTTAGTTGCTCCATGGCATGTGGGATCTTCCCGGACCAGGGCTCGAACCTGTGTCCCCTGCATTGGCAGGCAGATTCTTAACCACTGTGCCACCAGGGAAGTCCTTATGCTTCTTTATTAATGCATTAATTAACAAATTCTAGTGGTGAAGGGTATTGATGAACATACATAATATTTCTGTAACAACTATAAAATATGAAAATATCTGTGATTTCTACTGATGACAAAGGTTTGTTATCTACATTTATGGTGGAAGGAAATACTATTTTCCAGTTAGAGGTCAGAGAAAATATATAAACTTTTTCTGTCCAAGTTCACATATTCAAGGGTCTTCGAACTTCAAGTAAAGAACCCTTGGTCTAGGGTAAGTTTCATGGCCTTCTATTTATGTTCCCTGTCCTGGGGGTAGGCAAGCGCTAGAGAACAACGGACAAATAGTAGCAGTAGCCATAATAGTAGTAGTAATAGCAGTAACAGTGATAGCAGCAGCAACAATGAAACTTATTGAATGCTTACTACATGCCAAGAATGCTTCCAAGTGCTTTATACGTACAGATTAGAAATCAGGCAGCTCTTTTTTTGTTGTTGTTTTTTGTTTTGTTTTGTTATATTCATTCGTTTTATCAAGCAGCTCTTCATTAGGAATAAAGAAAGCTGAATAATCCTCGGACTGGGATAATAATCTAAAGAACTAATGAATTAATTATAATTTTAATGTTTTATGTGTTCCTTAACTTTCTAGAAAGGGAAATGGAAGAGTTTGGCTCCAGTTGAGCTCAGAAATTAGAATCAGCTCTAAAATTCTATAATGTTTTTAGAGCCATAAGTGTTGACATGTTGAACTGCAGCTTTGTAGCTCATGTGGATATGTATTTTTTAATAGTATTCATAAGAACATAGGTATAGTATAGCATAGCTCAATTATTCTACAGCCTACATGAAATATGTATAAAAGTATAAATTTGGGGAAAAAATTATTAACCTGGTTAAACTGAATTTTACAGTATTTTTGTACTTTGAGAACTCCATTTTTTATTGTGTACTTTTTAATTCTAGCTCAAACTAATTCATTTCTTAGATTACAGAGGTGCTTTCTCAGTATCACCAGTTTAGCCTTGAAATATTCTGTAACCCACTCATGTATCTTTTTTCCCCCCACAACTGCATTATAAACCCTTTGAGGGCAAAGAATAGATCTAACAACTTATATTTTGTGTTCCTCACAGCACCTGGGAGCGTGAGCACTTTGGAGGATGAGTTACTATATGAATAGTATAAAAGTCCATTTTGAATCAAACCTCCGTGTTCAATGCTATTGTAAGTACTCTAGGCAGTTCTATTCCTTTCATATTATCAGTGCCATGAGATGTGCTGCTTTTGTATCTGCTTACGTGGTAACCTGGAACTATTTCTGCTGTCACATATTGAAAATTGTTTAAGAAATGTGTATTCTTCTCTAATTGAAGCTACAAGCAAAAGTGATTAAAGATAAATATTTGCAGTGATGCCAAGTCTGAATAGCATACTGTTTCCTTGGTATGTAGATTCTTCTGCAGTTTAAAATCCTTTGTTCAACCAGTAAACATGTACCGAAGGTCTCCTATGGGCTAGGATAAACCAGTTCAAATGCAGAGAGAAGCCAAGGTGAGGGTGGAGCGTTACAAGCTGTTTGTTTAGCTGAGTCTTAGTGTGAACTGAAAGGAGTGGTAGGTAAAGAACTGGGAAGATAGGAAAGGGACAGAGAAGATGAGGGTTGTGAGAAATAGAGAGAAGACACCCCCATCTGCTGTCCCCACCCTGAGGCAGTTAGGCATTGACTTGGTGTTTTATGACAGTAAATGGGGATAAGGGCAGAGAGGGAACTGAGGAATTGCTATCCTTGGAAATTCTGCCTAATGGCCGATATTAGAGCATCTACCCAACGCACTATGGGCTGTGAAAGAGATTTAGTATAAAGAGGGCAAGAAACTTGTTATCTTCTGACTCAATAATCTATAAAATAAAGTCAGAATGGATAGTCGTATATTTCTGCTTGACACAGAGGCAGCTCCTATATGCAATAAACTTGATGAAAGAGAGTACTTTTAAAAATCATATTTTACTTTATTGCTAAATAATAACAGGTAGCATTTATTGAGCATCTACTATGTGCCACCCTTGATGTTAAGGGCTTTTATATATTATTATTGATACTCATTCTCCCTATGATTTTTGACAACAACTAACGTTTATTGAATACTTACTATGCGTCAGGCACTATTCAAAGAGTTTTACATTATTGACTCATTTAATTCTAACAACCCTATGAGGTAAGTGCTATTATTTTCCTCATTATACAGATGTTGAAACTAAGGCACAGAAAAGTCAAGTAACTTGCCCAACCTCACACAGCTAGGAAGGAGCAGAGCTGAGATTTGATGTCACTGAAGTGACATCAGGATGCTAATTAAAGGAGGTAATGTGTGAAATATTCTGTGTCTATCACACAGTAGATACATTTTTGTCTCCCTTATCTTCCTCCTTGTCCCCTCATCAGCTTACTATAAAAGAATGACCTTTTAACTTTCAAGGAGAGCCCACACAAATATTCACCTTGCTTTTAGTTCTTCTCATCATCATTCTTAGGCTTTTTGGTAAAGATGCTTATATGTCATGAAGCATAGCGAAAGAAGAAACTTTCCTTTTCTAAAAAGAATAAACACTTTATTCATTTACTAACCTTAAATAGTTAGACACTAAAAGCCATACAGCTATAAAGAGTCCTGGAAGACAAGGGAAGGAAGGAAAGGAACAAATATTGATTGAAATCTTAGTTCCCAAGTACTGTGCTGGGAACTTTATGTATGATTCTGAAGCTAAGAGCATCCAGGCAGCCTCTTTGTTAGGAAGGGATGGAGCCTAAGATTGTCTCCAACATGTATAATGCTGTTTCCTTCCTCACAGACTCGGGAACCTTGTCTTTGGAATATATGATCCCAGAAAGTTCCTAGCTTAGGAGTTCAGATAAGAAAGGGATGATACTAAATAATTTCCTAAGGCAAAAATCATTCTTTTATTCCAAACAACTTCCTGAACAAAACAGCTTTTCCTCCTGAGTCCTTGGTGGCTGAGTTACACAGCATTTGCCTGAATGCTAATCCTTAGATTATGCATCTCTTAATCAATTTGGCCATAATTAAGTTGAGCTTACAAATTGTCATTCCAGGGATAATGATTATCTTTAAGAGGCAGAAAGGAAAGCATCAGGATCATCTCTGGCATCTCATCTCCCTGCAACAACACTCATTGCCTGGGATGGGTGGCAGAGGAAGTGCGGCCAGGGGCAGGGCTCTGGTTTCATTCCTACAGGTGGGTGACCGGTGACCCATGGACATGTAGAAACATTGCTATGGGCATGGGTCTTGGTTTAAGGGTAGCTTCTGTTTTCATGTTTGCTTTTCTGGCTTGACTTTCTATTTAAGGCAAATAAGTCATAACATGGATATCATCAGCATCCTGCTAGCATAACATTGGTGCTTTGAAAGACTAATAAACACAATGATTTTCTCAGTTAAGTGTGTCTTCATTTAGATAACTTCTTTATCTGAGGAGCTTAATGCATTTTGTAAGTATGGTCTCAGTTTTACGTGTGCGAGAGAGGGTAGAGTAATTTTTGCAGCTCTGGCCAAGGGCATGCAAATCTAGTGATGGGGGACTGTGTTTGTCTTATTCATCACTGTAGCCTTAATAACTAGCACAGGCTTCTTAGTAAATACCTATCGTTGAGTCTCTTCTTCCCACCTCAACGGAGGGTAGGAAATCACATCCTACCTTGGCCGTAGTCATGGTCAGTTTTCTCCAGACTCATCCCTACGCTTCTTCCCTTTCCTGGCCACCCTGGCAGTTTAAAAAGAAGCAGAGTGAACAGAATCAGTCCTTAGCTCAGTTCCTACCAATTCTATAAGTGATTGAGTTCTCACTGACTGCAACCTCTAACATTTGTGATATTTTTTGGACTTAGCTTTCCAAACATGTAATCACTGCAATTCCTAGTCTGCCTGATAATTTCCTGCCTCCCTGGATTGTCTATGCCTAATGCTCAGCTTTGTTTTGTTACCATCCATGCCTCAGTGTGTCAGGGAATCTGAAGCATTTTTTCAGTGATTTTATGTGTGTGGCTACTGAGACCCACTCAGACTGAGAAAGATGCAGGTTGATTTCATGCTCACAGAGTTGTGTGGCATGTCTTCTTCCATGCTCTCGGGATAATTCATTCAAAAAAACATTATATGTCTCCTTTATCAAGTATTTTTCTGGGTATGAGAAATACAGAACATATTTTTAAAATTCCTATCTTCAAGGAACTCACAGTCAAGAGGAACATAAGCCTGTAACACGAATAACTACAATATAGTAGAAGTGCCTGCAGGAGCTCTGTGAAGGGAGTGACTATTTCTGCCTGAAAGATACAAGGAAAGAGCAGGTGACAGCTGAGGAAAAAGAAGGAGTTACTACTCAGTTGGAGCATCCCCTTGGAGTATGAGTAGACATAACTGGGGCATTCTGGCTTAGCCCCAGTCCCTCTTCCCACAACATGTGACAAGTTCCAAGGCTAAGTGAAAGGCTGAATTTTGCTGTTTGGTAGGCCACTTTGATGAAGTGGTTTGGAACTATGAAATGTGAGCACCAGTGTCTAGTGGACAACTACTGCCTTTTTATTACCCAGCTTCTATTTACAAATACTCAACCCCTGAAATCTCCCTGTTGAAGACCACCCCTCTACTCTCTCGTCCATACATCTCCAGAGGTAGGCATGTGACTTAAGCTTGCTGATCAAAGCACTTAATGCCACTGGCCACAGTAATTGCTGGAAGTTTCAGCATGTGGCCCAATCAGAGCCAATGACATGGAAGAGAAGTTTTGCTGAAAAGAGAAGTTTTGCTGGAAAGAAACTCACTTTTTCCTGCTGGACTTTATTCATAAGAAGATACAAGGTCTGGGGCTGCTTCACCCATATTACAAGGTGAACTGGAACCAACATGGAGAAGGGCAATGCTGGAAGAGATAGAAAGTCTATCCCAAGCACATGACTTTGGCCCCAGATCAAGCCATGCCAGGAGCTAGAACAATTCTTGGCCTTTTCTACTGTATGAGCAGATGAAGCCCCTTTTTGCTTAGGCCAAATTAGATTGGACTTTCTGTCTTTCTTCACACATAGTTGAAAGATCTCAAAATCTTTATTCTGAAGAGGAAAACATCCAGGAAGGAACATGAATGCATTCCAAATATTTGAAGGATGTTGAGTAGGAGAATTACTTGAATATTCTTGTGTGTCTCTAAGGGGTGGAACTAGAATCAGTGGGGAGATGTTTTAGGTGGTCAGATTTCAGATCAGTGTAAGTAATAATTTTTATTTTATTTTATTATTTTTAAAGTCTTTATTGAATTTGTCACAATATTGCTTCTGTTTTATGTTTTGGTTTTTTGGCCCTGGGGCATGTGGGATCTTAGCTCCCTGACCAGGGATCAAATCCACACCCCACCTTTTGGCCCTGGGGCATGTGGGATCTTAGCTCCCTGACCAGGGATCAAATCCACACCCTGTCCCCGCATTGGAAGGCGAAGTCTTAACCACTGGACCACCAGGGAAGTCCTAGTAATAACTTTTTAACTTTGGGCACTCTACCCAATAAAAGAAGCTAGAGGATTTGATTCAACATGTACTTAGGGGAGAACATGAGGCAGTGGAAGAAACATGCCTCCCCACCATGTTAAAAAGATCTTGAAATGTTTCAAGGCAATTTAAAAGTGGTCTGAGTCACCTTTATCACTGTATGAGCTTTCATTTAGCTTTATAATTCCTCAAAGTCAAAGAGAATGTGACTATTTACTTATTTACTCCTATTCTCTGAAAAAACTATAGGCTATGACCCATGGGAGGCCATGAAATCAATTTGGAGATTTGGGACCATCATCCTTTTAATGAAAGAGAAGAGAATCAAATGTAAAAAGAGCAAGAGTTGCTTTGTGAAACTTTTGATTCCCTTTTATAAAAAGAACATACATAGAGAGAGACAGTATAGAGTAATGGCTATAAATATGAACTTTGGAATTGGACTAGAAAGATTAAAATTCTAGGGCTACTACTTATCAACTGTTATGAGAATTAAATGAGATGATATAGGTAAAGAGCTGAGCAGGATCCTGGCACAGAGTAAGCACTCAATAAATTTTAGCCATTCATTGTTATTACTACTAGATAATTTTTAGGATCTAGAAATTGGCTCCTATGAGAGGTGAATGTCTATCCTTGCTTATCAGGCCCCCAGATTTTGCCAAACAATCTGAAACTTTATGATTTTGTAAGGGAGAAAAAAATTACCAGATGTTTCTTGTATCTTCTAGTAGTGTTGGAAGATGCTATGTTATAGCATCAATCGCTATCCCAAGCCTATAGCAGGACCATGAAAATAACCAAGTCAGTAGGCTGTAAGCCTTCCTATTAGACAGAGGGCATGTTTATTCAACTTTATATCCCCAGCATCTCTGAGAGTACCTGGAAAATAACTGCTTAACTGCTTAAATGTTATTAAACATCTCTAATATTTCGTCTCTTAGCTTTTGATGCTCTCTCCACTACCTAAATCTCCTCTGTTCTTTGTTTCATCAGGGAATCTTTCCTGGTTCTGAAAGAAAATCCCCCTCATCCCCTCTTCCCAAAGGCCCCAAAACATGCAAGGAACACACACACACACACACACCCCACATCACACATATGTGATACCATATTAATAACTTCACATTCTTCAGGGATATGGGCTGTTTTTAAGCATCTATTATATATCCTTGTCACTGATGAACTCATAATTTCCCACTTTATCTCATTCAGAACTCATGGATGAATACCATCTGGTCCTGGTGATTTACTGCACAGAGTCCCTCAAGTTGCTGCATACCTTTTCCCGCAGAGACTGAAGAATCTCTGTCAAGGCCCTTCTCTGCTTTGCCATAAAATGTGTCCTTGGGACAGGAATTTCCCCATTGTCTTCTCCAATAAATACTGATTCAAAATATTCATTTAGCTGTTCCTCTCCTTCGTCATTTCACTTAATATCCTCCTCCTAATGAAAGCTCTTAACATAACAGATATAGTCACCTTACTAAAATGCCATGGACTCTTTATTACTATTATTATTTATCTTGAAGGCTTTACATGTTTTGCCCATTCCCTCTTGACCTCTGTTAGTTCTCAGCTGATACCATTTGAGTGCCCATCAAAGTATGTGGCCTACAAAGAATGTTCATTTTAAAATAGAGCGCCTTTAAAATAGTTATTGCTTTTCTACTATAAAATGAGAATATATTATGCTTAGAAATTCTGGAAAATTTAGAAAAGTAGAAGAGAGCACATGTTTCTAAACAAGCACTGATTGTGTGTGTTTCCAGAGCCTACCTTTTGCATTTCTTTATGAAACATAACCTATCTGATTTCCTTCTCTCCTGTTCTTTCTTCCTTGTGTGCTATACTGTGGGGGAAGTGAGGCACCTCTCCTATACCTTGAACATGGTTGGGGTGTATCTTCACTCAGCCTTTATGAAGAAGGTGTCATCAAGTATGTTCTGCAGGCAGGCCTGGCCCTTGAGGGCCTCAGCTACTGGATGGCTGGGGACACCCGCCGCCCCAAAGACTCATCACATTCTCTATTTTCACCTAATTCCACTTCCTCAATGACAGCCAGTGCCTCACCAGGTTTTCTATTTTGCATCGAATCCCTTTTTTGTTCCACCAGCCCCTAGTTTGTGTCTCTTTGTCCCACAGATTTTTAGGTCTCTTACACATCAGCGAATTTCAGACCAGTTTCATGGTAACTGACCTCTGACTTGGCCCCAGAACTTTCTCTGGTGAACATCCCTTCTCTGGTGGATCAACCCTGTGGGTTATTGTGAGCAGAGTCATGGTGACCTTCAGCCTGCTTCCTCCCAGCTTCCCCAAGGACGCCTTGGTGCAGCCCATGCAAGGACACATGGGCTTTGGAGTCAGACAATGTGAGTTTGAATCATAGCCTGTCACCATTTGAGCTAGTAATGAACCTCACTGAGCTCCTTATTACTTCATCTGAAAAATGGGGCAGTAATACACTCTGCTTCTCTGTAACACACTGTTTATTATTTATCTAACTCAGATAACATATGCTATATGTAAGGTATTATTTTGAGGGCTTTTCAGATATTAACAACTAGTTTTAAGCCTTTGAAAGCTTGGGTTATTTATTCATTTATATGAATTATTTATTCACCTGTAACAACAGTTTCATTATAAAACAATTGTTTCAGTGGAGGAAAAACAGGCTGGGAGCTAGAATATTTAAATTGTAATAACAATTATTTTATTTTTTCTTGTGGGGTTTGCAACTTTAAAGTTTGTGTTGAAAAAGAATAGCTATAAGTATTGTTATGAGTGGATAATGCCACTCCCCCACCCACCCCAAAGGATATGTTCACCCAGAACCTGTGAATGTGACCTTATTTGGAAGAAGGATTTTTGCAGATGTAATTGAGTTAAGGATCTGAAGATGATATCATCCTGGATGAACTGGGTGAGCCCTAAATCTGATGACACATATTTCTATAAGAGACAGAAGAGGAAAAGACATCCAGACACAGAGGAGGAGGCCATGTGAAGACAGAGACAGATTGAGGTGATGCATCTACAAGCCAAGGAGCGCCCAGGATTCCTGAGAGCAACCAGAAGCTAGGGGAGAGGTAAGAAATGGATTTTCCCTCACAGCCTCCAGGGCGGACCAGTCCTGCCAACACCTTGGTTTTGGACATTTCCGTCTCCAGACCTGTGAGAAAATGAATTTCTATTGTTTTAAGACACCACATTTGTGGTAATTTTTTATGGCCACCCTTGGAAACTAGTATGTTTTGTTACTGCAAGCTAAAAATCATAAATTGAGGAATCAAAACAGAACAGAAACAAACCTAAAAGTCACCAAATTACGATCAAAACATAAAATCAATCAAAAGCAATAGATTTCTAGACCTGTAAAATAAACAGCAGCATAGCTCATAACTACAAACAGTTAACAAGAGAACATAAAGCCGAGTAATTTACGCCAGCTGCTCAAACAAAGCTGCTGAATGTTGCCCTACTCTTGGGATACCAGCTTTTTAAGGTGAGGTGATAATTCCCTATTATAACTGTGTAATGACCAATTAAAGTTCACATCATGCAAAATCTATTCCCCCGTTCAATCAATCAAGGTATATCCAATAGTCAGGTAAAAATCTGAGCAGTAGAAGAAATACCTGCATGTATCCTACTGCTTTACTATGAAGCCTTAAAAATGAAATAATGCAAATACCACTCCTAGCATGTTTCCTGGCACCTACGAAGAGCTTTTTTTCTTTTTTTTGCAAAAAGTTAATGAATGTTCTCTTTTCCATGAAATGTTCTCTTTTCCATGAAAATAGGTATTCATAGCAGATACAAAGCATGTCTTACACACAGTAGGTGTTTTGTAAATATTGTGGATATGAATCTATTTCTCTCTTGAATTTCCTTGTTCTTTTACAAAACCAGCCACCACGGTGTTTATAATCCAAGCCAATTCCTCCATGTACCTTATAAGAAGCAAGAATTCGTAATGATTGGGAGAGATATTATGGTATGTACAGGGTTGATTGTTTTTTTAATCTTTAAAATTACACCAGTGTAAGTTATACAGTAGTGTATGTAACTACTATCTTCGGGAATAATGAGGAGAATGGAACCGGTGATAAGATGTAATAGAGTAGCAAACATTCAAAGATTGTCCTCTTGCAATCCTGTCCATTCATTCATTCAATCTCTCAGGCCTCTTAGCGAAACTTTGTTTGTGTCCAGAACTTAAAAACAATGCAGATGAAAGTCCTGAGGAACACTTGAGATAATACATGTGTGCAACAATTAGTGAATGATTCTGAAATAATGGCAGCAGGGTTGTGTGATTTCATAGAACAGACTAAGTGGCGATGCTAAGAAAGTTTTAAATTGAATTGGAAGGGCAGAGACAGGGAAAGCTTTTTGCGATGAAGGCTTTCAAATTGGGTCTTAAAGGAATATTAGACAACAGACTTTAAAAAAGTGTTTGTATCCCAGCTAATGACACACCTTCTTCCTATTTCCAGGCCTAAAACTACTGCATAGTGCCTAGCATGTAATAGGAGCCTGACAAATATATATATTTTTTTACATCTTTATTGGAGTATAATTGCTTTACAATGGTGTGTTAGTTTCTGCTTTATAGCAAAGTGAATCAGTTATACATATGTTCCCATATCTCTTCCCTCTTGCATCTCCCGCCCTCCTACCCTCCCTATCCCACCCCTCCAGGAGGTCACAAAACACTGAGCTGATCTCCCTGTGCTATGTGGCTGCTTCCCACTAGCTATCTATCTTACGCTTCGTAGTGTATATATGTCCATGCCTCTCTCTCGCTTTGTCACAGCTTACCCTTCCCCCTCCCCATATCCTCAAGTCCATTCTCTAGTAGGTCTGTGTCTTTATTCCTGTCTTACCCCTAGGTTCTTCATGACATTTTTTTCCCTTAAATTCCATATATATGTGTTAGCATATGGTATTTGACTTAAAAAAAAAGAAAAAGGAAGAAAAGAACGAGTGAGTCATCCATGCTGCTTCAGTCTGATCTTTTCAGTACATAGATCGGTTGATGTCACTCACCTCCTCTAAAGCTTCACAGAGGCTCTGCAGTCTCCAGAGAAAGAGTAGAAAGTGATCTTTGAATCAAATAATGTTTGGTTTGAGTTCCAAATGCCTTCAGACTGGCCTCTGTCCTATCCTATCTATTCCTAGCTCTCTTTCACAGCTTTCTGTCCTTTTGATACCTAAATCTAACCATATCACCCCTCCTACCCTCCCATCTCTTGCTTAAAAACTTTCAGTGGCTGCCCCTCTGTCCTCAGAATCTGGTGTCTACTATCTTCTCCAGCGTCTGCTTTCTGGACGCTTTCCTTTAAACTTCTCACTGTCTGGAAGATGTCACATTTTTCTCTCTCCTCTGGGCCTTCATGCATATCTGAAATGTTCTACTTGGAATGTTCCTCTCGACCATATGCCCATTGCAACCCCACCCCAAGTATCAAGCTAACTCCTGTGCATCTTTCAAGTCTAGGCTTAAATGACACTTGAGGCCTCCCCTGTCTCCAGGTGGGTCCTGGGCTATGAGGCTCACAGAGCACCTCACACTTAATCCACTGTAGCACACACCACAGTTGATTGCAGTGATCTGCTTTATAATGGTTGTCTTTCCTACCTAGACTGGCAGTGCTGTGAAGACAATGACTATGTCCGGTTCATAATTGTCTTTAGTACCTGGTACAGTACCTGGGCTAATGAATATCTTTTGAATAAATTATTGAGATCTAAAACTTACTGACTGCATGACCCTGGGCTGGTAACTCTGCCGCTCTGAACTTCAATTTTCTCTTTTATAAAATGAAGATATTAGTTGCCTCATAGAGTCTGGTACACTCTAAAGTAGCATATAAATGTCTACTTGTCTAGTTTTAATGGTCTTTGTGAGTAAAACCTCACTTGTCTTTTTAACCTTCACCCGTTAATGTATACTTGGCACCAAACTGGACTTCTCTGCTTTTTCGTAAACATTGTCCTCTGTTTCCCATCTTTGTGCCATTGCTCATGCTGTCCTCTCTTCCTAGAATTTCCTTCCTCCCTTCTCCCCATTTCAAAATTTCCTCCATCCCAGAGCCAGGAAGCCTCCCTTGATTTGTCTTAGTCAAATTACCTCTCCCTTCAAATTTTGTTACATTTTATCTGCCGCTCTTTTAGAACATTTGCCACTTGCAACACTGTGTTATGGTTATTGATATACAACTTTCAGTTTAGCAGGCTCTAGAGTCAGTCTTCCTGGATTCATATCCCAGACCTACCTACTTACTAGCTATATAACCATGGTCTGTGTCTGATTTACTTCACTTAGTATGGTAATCTCTAGGTCCACATACTAAGTGAAGTAAGTCAGACAGAGAAAGACAAATATCATTTGATATCACTTATATGTGGAATCTAAAAAAATGATACAAATGAACTTATTTACAAAACAGAAACAGACTCAAAGACTTTGAAAACAAACTTATAGTTACCAAAGGGGAAAGGTGCAGGGTGGGGGAGAGTGATAAATTAGGAGTTTGGGATTAACATAGCCACACTACTGTATATAAAATAGATAATCAACAAGGACCTACTGTGTAGCACAGGAAACTCTACTCAATATTCCGTAATAACCTATATGGGAAAAGAATCTGAAAAAGAATGGATATGTGTATATATATAACTGAATCACTTTGCTGTGCACCTGAAACTAACGTAACGTTGTAAATCAACTATACTCCAATATAAAATAAAAATTAAATTAAAAAAACCCCATGGCCTAACTAGCCTATCTAAAACCTCGATTTTTTAATCCGTAAAGTGGGAATAATAAGAACACCCATCTCGTAAGTTATTTGGGTGGGGGTCACATTAAATGATATTTTGCAAGTAGATCATTTAGCACAGCGCCACACATGTAATCAGTGATTATGTGCTTGACGTAATTAACACCGTCACGCTCAGCAGCATCTTCTCCCTAATTAAACTCTGAGTTCCTTGGGGATGAAGATTATGTTTTTATAAGAGTCCCCTATTGCACTTAGAATAATGCCTGGCCTCATGCTTGGTGCTCAGTAAATGTTTGTTGAATGCAGGCATAAGTAAGATAGACAAATATAGACAAATAATGACTTTCTCTTGCTATAAAATGATGGAGGTTTACTGCATTTTTTGGGCTTTTTAGTAACTACTGTCCCTGTGGATTTCCCCCAGGCTGAACATTTTGAAATAGTGGTGGTAGAATAGGCCCACTATGTTGCCATCAGTCTGGAATTTGGAAAATTACAAGCAGAATTAAAGAACAGTATTAGAATTATTTATTCTTTCTATGCCCCTTTATTGAATTCATTTGGGGAGAAATTATCTATTCTTGTTTAACAAGAAGATTACATTACACATTCATGTAGAAAGAATTTTACCAATCTGTGGAAAGTTTTCTCAGATCTTACCACATGTTAGATGTCAGGCAATGTCTCATTTGGAGAGAGAAAAAAACAACTAGAGTTACTGTGATTTACAGTAAGGCAAGTTATACTGAATTTCCTTGGTAAAAAGAAAATGAAGGTGCTGATATATCTTTGCGATAGTGATTTCATTTCCTTTCAATAAATACATTAGGAAGTTGCTATGAGTGTAGAGTTTTAACATTCTCACGCTAACAACAACAAAGGTGATTGTGTGAGATGAGCTGAGGAATGTCTTAATCCTATTGCGGTAAATATTTCACAATATATATGTGTATCAAATGATCACATTGTACACTTTAAACCTATACAATGTTATGTCAGTTATATTTCAATAAAGCTGGAAAAAAGTGAAAAAAAAAGAAAATGGAAGCTACATTTGTAAAATATCAGAGAGGTTCATCTTCTAAACAGCCTCTTATCTGGAAGATATATGTAGTCATTTTCCTGACTTAATAAGGAGATAAAGCAAGTTTCACTTATCTTAATTTTGCCTGTAATGAATATACCAGATGAGATTTTGCTATGATATGTGACTGCTCTTTCGTTAACAAATTAGATAATTGCTCTCTTGGAATGGACCAACTTTATTATTTAGCACCTGACTTAATCCTGAAATAATCTAGAACTTTTTTGAAAGCGTGCAGAGCTATGAGGAAAGGCATTGTGTATACCAGGCCTGAGAAGTCATGGATTTCCATGTGCTTTGGGGGAGATAGGCCACTGCCTGCACAGCTTCACAGGCAGTTGAAAGATTTGATCTCATTTAACTGATCAAGATCTGAAATTTTACCATCTGAATTCCATGCATTTCATTTGTTTCGGGGGAGGACCTAAGAGAGTTGGGAGCTTGGGAGGTAGCCTTGTGTAGAGCAGGGGTTGGCAAACTATGGCCTGCAAGCCAGATCCAGTCCACTATCCATTTCTGTACAGCCCATAAGGTAACAACGACTTTACACTTTTAAATGGTTGGAAAAAAAAAATCAAAAGAAGAATGATATTTCATGACATGTGAACATTATATACAATTCAAATTTCAGTATCCATCCATAAAGTTTTCTTGGAACAGTCACGTTTATTAGTTTCTGTACTGTCTATGGTTGTTTTTGTGCTGCAATGGCAGAGTTGAGCTGTTGCAGTAGAGACTGTGTGACCCTTAAAGCCTAAAAATTTACTACCTGGCCCTTTACAGAAAAAGTTTGCTGATCCCTGGTGTAGAGGAAAGAGCATTAAAAGCCATGGAGTCAGTCTTAGGGTTGAATCCTATCTCTTCCAGTTACTAGCTCTGTAACCTCAGTCAAGGTGACCTTCATTCATTCAATACACATTTATTGAACTCTTAGTGTTTCTCAGAGACTTTGCTTGGCATTAGAGATGCAGTGGTTTTTGCATCTGAGGGTTGGCCAATACCTAGTTTGCTGGTTTCATTGAGAGGATTAAATGAAATTAAGTATTCAAAGTGTATAGCATGTAGTAGTTGCTCAACAAATGATTTTTTTCCTGCTCTACCCTTTATTAGGAGTCAAAGGTGGGGAAGTCACAGTTTCTTAGAGTATTTGCTCTTTCAACTATTAAACAGCTTAACAAATGATTTTTGAAAGTCCACAGATAACCATTCTACCCTGGTATTTTGGGATGGACTTAGGAGTGTGGCAATGAGGCAGAATGATGAGCTGATGGCTGACCGGGACCTAGCCTGGTGTCTCAAGTGAAGGTGGTGCTGAGGACCTAGAGGGGAAGAGAGGCATTGGAAAGGCAAGGCCAGGGAAGCAAAAACATTTGACTTCACAGTTTTAATCCAGGCCTGTTTTGTACAGATGTAAACTTCTGTGGGACCCGGTCTTGGGTGGCACGTGGTCCTTTGATAGTCAAAATATTTCTAGTAAGCATCGGAGCCAGAATTTTGAATCCTGGGCATTCTGATTCTGATGCCACTAGCCATTATACCAGTGCCTCTCAAACTGGGGTCTAGGGTTCCATGGATGTATCATCAGGGGTTCTAGAGTTCTCTACAGAAGCCTATAAGTTTAGGATTTTATGATAATCTTAGGAAAGAAGAGAAAAAAGATCATATAAGCATATTCCAGACACTCAAATGACCCCTTTATAACCTGGTATTGCCGTGTGGTGCCTTTCTCTAAGTTTGCATTTGTGTTTAGATGGGGTAATTTTAGTGGGCTAATGAGGAAAGAACAGAGGCAGCAGATCTAATAAGAAAATGATGTGTTGACACCATAGGAAGGTCAAATTATATTACTACTTACTCTAAGGACAAAGGTTTCACAGTAATTCTAAGTGAGAGAAGAGGTGGGAGAACCGAATCATCACACAGCACACAGGGGCGTTGGTGTGCCATGCCAAACTGGGGCATGTTTAGAATGGCAAGCTAGTTTTTGCAAAACCACAGCCACTATATAACTTGAATTTTATTAGTTTTGTGGTTTTGCTTTGATTTAATAAATTATACAAAAGCTATGTACATACAAGATTTTAAAATCTAGCTGTTTAAAACCAAGTTTTACCTCATTTAAATGACATTATGATAAAAATGATTTCAGTGATGTTCCAAATAACTCTTTATTGTTATGTGATCTTGCCTTATTTCATAATTTGAGGCTTCATTGAATGGGGACACTCTCTAAATTCCTTCCAAAGTGTTCAAAAAAAAAATAGCCCAGAACTGGAGAGAAGGCAGGAGAAATTTTTCCCGTTAGTGTGTAGATGTCCTGTGCTTCTGTTGATGAGGTTATTTTTCCATGCACAGGAATATGTCCAAAAGAGATGAATGTTGGACCTTCCATATGGTTATTTAAATGATAATCTTATTTCTTTCTGATATTATTCCAGATCACGCAGTGTCCATTTCTGTGATTTTTTGCTTATCAGTGAAATATCTTTTCATCAGGGTCTGATGCTTGTGCTACTGTCTTCAGAATGGTTCTTGGCTCTTTTTTTTTGCGGTACATGGGCCTCTCACTGTTGTGGCCTCTCCCGTTGTGGAGCACAGGCTCCAGATGCGCAGGCTCAGCGGCCATGGCTCACGGGCCCAGCCGCTCCGCGGCATGTGGGATATTCCCGGACCGGGGCACGAACCCGTGTCCCCTGCACCGGCAGGCGGACTCTCAACCACTGCGCCATCAGGGAAGCCCTCTTGGCTCTTTTTATCCAGAGAAGCAAATGGGAAAGGACCTATCAGCCACCCCTCCCCCACCTCTCCATATCTGAATTTACGTTATAAATATATTTATTTGTTTATTGTCCATCCTCCCACTAGAATGCAAGCTACATGAAGGTAGGGGTTTTCTCTTGTTTATTTCATTCAGGGGTTCAAAACCAGGGCAGTTTTTCCTCAAGGGAACATTTAGCAATGTCTTGTTGTCACAACGAGGGTGGGGACTACTATTGGCATTTGGTGGGTAGAGGTCAAGGATTTGAACCTAGCTCAGTCTGACTTCAAAACTCGAAACCAAGACTGTCTTTCTTCGAATGAAAGAGCTTATGCGTGATGGGATAAACCTGAGCTTTCACACAGCACACAACTTCCTTCCTAGACCATCTCTTTTCTCTGTAGAGTAGTTTTTGTTTCTAAAAATGGTTTTCTCTTTCTCCTTAGGTGGGCTGTTGATAATTAACTAATATTAGAACCTACCATTTCCAAGATGTGAAGCTACCAGAGATGGCTTATAGATTTTATTTTATGTGTCATCTCTGATCATTGATCATTGGCTATAAATGTATTGAGAAGGATTCTCTGGCTGAGTGTGGGATAGAGCCATCATCAGTTAGCTGACTGATTTTGGTCAGGTGGTTTGCACGCGTTTCATACATTTACACTCTCTGTTTGAGGCACTAGGGACCAATCAAAGATGAATAAGGTGTCCTATGGAAATATCCAACCTTCAAGTTTCAGCTCCATGCCCACCACTTCCAGAAGATTTCCCGATCATCCCAGCTTCTCTCTCTTTTCTAATCCTATAGCCAAGGTCTAGTAGGTGAGACAGGGAAATATAACAGTACTTATGAACTTAGCACTGCTGTAGCTTAGTACTCCTCATGTATGTATCTCACTTCCTCAACGGGACAACAAGGCCCAGGAGCTCAGTGGGCAGTGCTCATGGAGCTCCTCATCTCTCATTTGACTTAATGTAATAAGCACTCAGTGAATATTTGCTGAACAGAGGGTTAAATGAATTAATGAATGAGGTGGGGGTACTGCATACCTATTCCTATCAGACTGAAGAACCTACAAATATATACAAGATCCCCAAACTAAACAATTAATGCCTAACCTAGCAAGGAACCTCCAGGATCCTGTTCTAGCACTGTGTTCAGCCCCTGTTCTGGCTGGTCAGTGTTCCTCAAACATCTGTAGTTGTTAAATATTTTGAACAACTAGATTGAACATTTCAGTCTAAAACTGAAACTACCCGCAGAAGTCATCATCCCATTTTCTGTTTTATTCATCTTGTAGCACTTGGCCCAACCAACACACTCCATATTTTACTTATTTATTTTATTGTCTGTCTTCCCTCCCAGAAAGGGGCAAGAATACAATGAAGACAGGATTTTTGTCTTTTTTAGTGGCTGCTTGTTTCAGTTATCTACTGCTGCATAAACAAACAACCCCAAACTTAGTGGCATAAAATAACAGTCATTCATTATGTGTACAGATTTTGTGGGTCGGGAATTCAGACAAGGTACACAGTAGGTGTATTAGTTTTCTACTGCCGTGTGACAAATTACCAGAAATTTAGCAGCTTAACATAACATACATCTATTCTCTCAGTGGGTCAGGAGGCTTAAGGTACAGCTTAGCTGGGTCCTCTGCTCAGAGACTTGCAAGATTGTAATCAAGCAATCAAGATGTTGGCTGGCTTGTGTCTCTTTCTGGAGATGAGGACCTTTCCCAAGCTCACATGTTGCTGGCAAAATTCAGTCCCTTATGGTTGTAGGACTGGTGTTCACACTTTCTTGTTGGCTGTCAGCTGGGAGCTGCTCTCAGCTCCTGAAGGCAGTCCCTTTCCACATGGCCCTCTCACAACATGGCAGCTTTCTTCTTCAAGGCTGGCAGAAATGACACAATCTCTCTTTTAATAGTTTTTACTTTATTAAGTCAAGCCCACCCTGGATAATCTCCCTTTTTTTAAACAAAATCATCTAATTTGGGACCTTAATTACATTTGCAAAATCCCTTCACTTTGCCATATAACACAATTGAGGGAATGATACTGTGTTATAGATATCACATATAGAATGATATTCTATCCACAGTCCTTTCCCTTTTCCCCTCAACACACACTGAAGGAAGGGGATTATGTAGGATGTAAACACAAGGGGTGTGTGTGTGGGAATCTTGGGGGCCATCTGAGAATTCTGTCTACTGTAGCAGAAGTGTCTTGTAGCAGAAGACACAAGATCACTTCTTGATGTTGGGGGTTGGGGGGGAGTCTCCACTGGGAAGACCTGAATTGCTGGGGGTTGGAACAAGCTGTGGGCACCTTTACCTAACTCTCTGGCCCCTGGTCAGAAAGAACTCAAAAGATGGGCTCAGCTGGGATTGAAGACCAGAGACACATGTGGCCTCTCCATGTGACTTGCCCTCACAGCTTGAGGGCTGATTCTGAAATGAAGTATCCCAAAAGGGATTGTCAGAAAGTATTTCAAGAGATCAGGTGGAAGCTATATATTTTTTAATGACCTAGTCATGGAAGTCACATAGCATCACTTCTGTGCCACAAAACTTTACAGATACCATGAACATTGAACCTCCCTCTTGATGGGGGGAATGGAAAAAAAATCTGTAGCCATTTTTTTTTAAACTACCACACTATTTTATCTCTAGTAGGTCTGCAGTAAATGTTGAATCAAATAAATATTTATCTAATAAATCTAATTCAGACTAGGATAGAATTAAATCAAGAAAAACTGGGCTTCCCTGGTGGCGCAGTGGTTGAGAGTCCACCTGCCGATGCAGGGAACACGGGTTCGTGCCCCGGTCCGGGAAGATCCCACATGCCGCGGAGCGGCTGGGCCCGTGAGCCATGGCCGCTGAGCCTGCGCGTCTGGAACCTGTGCTCTGCAACAGGAGAGGCCACAACAGTGAGAGGCCCACGTACCGCCAAAAAAAAAAAAAAAAAAAACAAAAAAAAAAAAAAAAAAATCAAGAAAAACTATCTGGCAGAGACATATCTTAAATGATGAATGAGTTGAATAGATGAAAGTATGGGAAAAAGTGTTTTAGGCAAATGGAACAGCATGCACAAAGGTATAGAAACATGAAAAAACTGGGTACTTAGGACAACTATAGGTAGTTCAGTGTAGCTAGAGCATAGAGTGTGTACAGAGCAGTGGGAGGTGATGGGTGTGGAGAGATGAGCAGGGGTGAGGCCACAGAGGGATTTGTGGGTTATGCTATGGAGTTTTCCTGGAAGAACTGGGGAGACATTGAAGAGTGCCACAAGTTCAGGGAGGCATTTTAGAAAGATTCTTATGTCTGCATTATAGAGGGTAGATTGGAGGTATGGGGAGCAGTAAAAGGCTGCTATAGTTAATTCAGACAAGAGATGATGAGAATGAATTGTGGCCTTTGCATTGAGGATGGAGAAGAGAGGACAGTTTCCCACATCAGATTCTCACTCAATAATTTCAGCATTGCTTTACTTACTTATTTATTTGTGCATTCATTGCAATCTGAATTCCTGTTCCTACTATTTATCACAGAGTTTGATGCTCATCTGGAACGCATGAGTGTTGAAACTCATTGACATAAGTCAGGCATGGTGTACATCTGAACACTACTCCCTACGCAATCTTTACAGCTCAGCTCTGAACCGGCTCCCTTGGTGACGAGTGTTGGTGATGAGATATAAATACATTGAATTGAAACCTTGGCAGTCACCTTGGCCTGGGATGCAGCAAGGAGATAGAATCTGATTCCCGCTTTGCTTGTGTTCAAAGCGGCATGACATATTTGTACAGGAGTGTTCTCTCTGGAATGTCAAGTACTTAATAAATATCACCTCTGCCCATTTTGGCAAATAGAGCCAGTTGAATTCCCAGGTTTCCAGGCCTTTTTGCAGAGTTTCTGAGGTGAATAAACCTCTTCTATTTTTTCTCCTCGCTAGAAAATGATCAGAGGGCTGATCACCTTTAGGATTAGGACAGATTCTTGACTCCTTCCTGCTGACCCTTATATTACAGATTAGGAAACCAAGCTGAGGGTGGGATGAGGTCTTAACAGCTGGTCAGTGGGGAAGCCTGGGGGATATTCAGATCACACATCCATCTCATGTAACTCATGAACTTGTCATCTTTAGTACCTAAAACAAATATATTTTGTTTAATAAGTGTTAAGGGAAATCTTGACACTAAGAATTCCTTCGATTCAGTTCAACAATTATTAATTTAACACCTACTTTTTGGCAAGCACGGTTCACAGTGAAGGAGCAATAACAACAAAAATCCCTGTCCTCATGAAGTGCACATTCTAGTAAGGGGTTTAAGGGAAATCTCGACACTAAGAATTCCTTCGATTCAGTTCAACAATTATTAATTCAACACCTTATATTACAGAAATAATTAAATAATAAACAATAATGATAATAAAGAAATTATAACTAAAATCAAATGTGTACTAGAAGTAGTATTTAAAATCAGTAGTATGTTAGAATGTGATATATTTTATAGGAAAAAAAAAGCTGAGTAAAGGGGGTTGGCAGATCTGAGGGCATGGTGTGCAATCTTAAATAGGGTGATTATGGTATGCTTATTAAAAGATGTTTTTATCCTCAGCTCTACCCAGTTACATTTGAATGAAGGAATCCTTACTCTTAAGCCACTTAAATTGCTTAATCTCTCTGAGCCCCAGTTTCCTATTCATTCACTCATTGACACAACACATAATTGTATTAATGGTGATGGTTCCCACTGATATTTTGGAAAATATCAATAAAAAATTGACACAATCGCTGCTCTCATCTAATCTAGCAGGAAGGCAGACCTTAAACAAAAAATTTTCAGAAAGTAAAATGGGTGCTTTGAAAATGAAAGCTTAGAGTGCCATGAGAGGAGATCATAAGGGATGTATAACCAAGTGCAGGAGTCAGGGAAGACCTCTGAGAAATGTCACTTAAGCTGAGGCCTGAAGAATAACTGGGAAAGTAGGGTGGGCTAGAATGGGAAAGGGTGTTCTGGGTAGAGGAAACAGCCTGTGTGATGAGAGTTTGGGGTCTTTGATAACTTGACAGAAGTTCAGTATGGCTGGAGCAAAGAGGATGAGGTGGAAGTTGTCTGGAGAGGTAAGTAGAGGTCAGGACCTATAGCCATGTAAATTATCTGCAAAATGGAGGTGAAGAATGATACGCAGCATCTGGCATTGAGTAAGTGCTCAATAAATGATGACAATAGTAATAATGAAATACAGCAGTGCAAAACCCTAAGCCAGCTGAAAGTTGGAATCTTTGGTGTACCTTCTAGGTAAGGTGAGCCTCATGTTGGTGGCAGGAGGCTGACTGGGTTGGTGTTATTTTTTGTTTTGTTTTGTTTTTTTTGCGGTACGCGGGCCTCTCACTGCTGTGGCCTCTCCTGTTGCGGAGCACAGGCTCCGGACGCGCAGGCTCAGTGGCCATGGCTCACGGGCCCAGCCGCTCAGCGGCATGTGGGATCTTCCCAGACCGGGGCACGAACCTGTGTCCCTTGCATCTGCAGGCAGACTCTCAACCACTGCGCCACCAGGGAAGCCCAAGGGTTGGTGTTTAAGTAAAAGCTAAGTTCTCCATTGACTTCTGAGCCCAATCTTCACGTTCCCTGATTTTCTTGGTAGGTGATAAAAGAGTTTGAAATTGGAGATAGAAAGATCTGGCTTTCAGGGTTAAGTCTTCTGCTAACTAGGTCTGTAACCTTGCACTAGTCTTTTACCTCTCTGGATCTCAGTGACCTTACCTGTAAAATGGAGATCGTAATACTAGTCACTCTCAAAGGGCTGATTGAGGATCAAATGAAATGATATTTGGGAAATTTTATTATAATTTCTATAGTGCTACAGTTTTGTTTGACTTACTCTTCTGTATATTAATGGGGAAAAGACCCTAAGAAAAAGCCTCCTCTTTGTATTTTCCCAAGACCAGATTCTTTCCATCACAACTGCAATACATTTCAATGTATTTCCCAGCCAGTGTGCTAATGCTTTCTTTGGTTGTTGAAGGAATACTGTTTTGAGGCTCCAATGCATTTATGGTGCCGCTCTAAAATTCAGTCCAAGCTGAAAACAAATACAAAATCAGGAACTGGTAGTTAGATCATGTGACAGTCACTCACACTTCTCTATAAATAATGGGGGTCTCTTTAGGTGGCAATAGACAAGTCTGATCTCCCCTATGTTACTGTAACTATTAACTACTACTCCTAAAATCTATCAACTTATCATTATTGTTATTATTATGAAACTCAATCCTATTTCCATGTCATAAAGATAAACCAAATCTCATTGCAATTAGTTACAGCAGGAGGGAATGAACTTTAAACAGACATTTAATTTCTGAAAAAAAAATTAGGAAGTTCTTCATGGAAATGTTATGGCATTTTGAAACAGATTAATAGTTCAGTGTGAACACATCCACCCTGCAGCTAAATGATGGGTATATGATGATGAGGAGACAGGTTAAATGAGCAAAACCAGTTGATACCACTGGTTTGGTTCTACTCAAATAATGTTCACTTTACGACTTGAGTGCTATTCTTTTTTTCATTCACTTTACAGATTGAATTATTGGCCTTACATTATAGGTGTGTTTTATTTATTAAGAGAAAGTAGTTGACTTTCAGGGTGATAATAAAATTTAGCAAAATCTTCCCAAACTAGATGCTGTGGAGAGACTTACATTCTCCCCAAAAGGTCAAACTCCCAAGATGTCAACCTGTAGCTGGGGGTGGAGGTGGAGGGAGCCTAGAGCTGATTCAGAAAGCTTGTCCATTCTTTCCCCCCCACCTTTTCTTTTTATTAACATTCATATCCAAGAGTGTGCCCACTTTTCAGCAGCTGAACATGACAAGGGGAAAAGGTTTCAATGATGAATTCCTGTGTCTGTAAATTTCATGCTTGTGAAGTTGGATTAATAGCAAGGCAGACTGAAGTCCTTTTGTTCTTGCACAAACAGCTACAAAGCAGAGATCAACAGTGTGAGCGTCCCAGTCTAGCAAGGCCTCGAGGCATGACTGGAGGGACCTAGTCGTCAATCTCTGGCCTCTCTTCTGAGGGCTAATTATGGCATTTGTTCCACTGGGACCTGGATGGAAACCACGAAACAAATGTCAGCAAGACTTCAACGTTTCTTTCAGCCTCCATGAAGGCTGGGTTTCAATGAAATCTTTTAAATTTGTTGCCATGGAATTACCATCCGAGGATTTTATATACTTTTCAGTTCTTAGGGAAAGAGAATATAAGCTAACCAGGCTGTTGTGTGGTTACAGAAGGATTGGTTTTTGGAGTTTTGGAATACAGTTCCTCCAGGACACTGGAACTGTTGCTAAGTGTATGATGGGATTAAACCCTCTATTCCTGGAAAAGAGAGGCCACCTCACTGCATGTGCTACACTGTTATACAGAGAACACGCCCTTTGGGAGGGATCTATTGTAGACGATTGAAAGAAAGTTACTAAGACCTTGACTTTTTTCTAACATCATTTAAAAAAGCATCTCAAAGTATTTCATCTAATTTAGTTTAGCACAGTTTGTAGCCCTACTAATTAAGTAGCTAAGTGACTAGGCACAGTGATTCCTTTTTTTAAAAAAATTAATTACTTAATTTATTTTTGGCTGCGTTGGGTCTTCGTTGCCGCGTGCAGGCTTTCTCTAGTTGCGGTAAGCGGGGGCCACTCTTTGTTGCAGTGCGCGGGCTTCTCATTGAGGTGGCTTCCCTTGTCGCAGAGCATGGGCTCTAGGCACACAGGCTTCAGTAGTTATGGCACGTGGGCTCAGTAGTTGTGGCTCATGGGTTCTAGTGCACAGGCTCAGTAGTTGTGGCACACGGGCTTAGTTGCTCCGTGGCATGTGGAATCTTCCTGGACCAGGGCTCAAGCCCGTGTCCCCTGCATTGGCAGGTGGATTCTTAACCACTGTGCCACCAGGGAAGCACTAGACACAGTGATTCTTAAATGAGGGCTTGTCTTCACTAACTTTTACAAAGATATGAGAAAAATAAGGACAAGGTAGCTTTTCGATAGAGCCTAATTTATTCTTCTACTTTAGGTGTTAAAGATATCCTTTCTTTTATGAAGTGATGCTGGTGGTAGAAGGTAGTTGGTTTTTTATTTTTTATAAATATTTGTTTATTTATTTATTTATTTATTTATTTTTGGCTGCACTTGCTCATAGTTGCTGCATGCGGTATCTTTTGTTGTGGCGCGGGCTTCTCTCTAGTTGTGGCATGTGGATTTTCTCTCTCTAGTTGTGGCGCACAGGCTCCAGAGCGTGTGGGCTCTGTAGTTTGTGGCACACAGGCTCTCTCATTGAGGCGTGCGGGCTCAGTAGTTGTGGCACGCAGGCTTAGTTGCCCCGTGGCATGTGGGATCTTGGTTCTGACCAGGGATCAAGTCTGTATCCCCTGCACTAGAAGGCAGATTCTTTACCACTGGACCACTGGGGAAGTTCCGGTAGTTGGTTTTTTTAAATGCCCTTTACAAAATACAAAAGATGACAAACTTAGGTTTATTCTCACATTAAAAATCTTTGTTTTTTAAATTTTCAGGTTAACAAAGTTCCTAAATCTAAAAACCACTGTCAGAGCAAGGGCTTTGGAGCTAGAAAGACTATACTCCATGACTTACCAGCTATTTGACCTTGAGTAAGATAATTACTTTTCTGAGCCTTGATTTTTCTCATTTGTAAAATGAAGATCAAAGTATCTATCTCAGATATTGTGAGATAACAATACTCATAAAAGTAAAAAATTGGAAATGGTCCAGTTTGATGAATACAAGTGTTCATCAACTGGTGATTGGATAAACAAATGATGATATATCTATGCAATGGAATATTATTCAGCAATAAAAAGGAATGAACTACTGATCCATGCTACAACATGGATAAATCCCCAAAACATTATAAGTGAAAGAACCTAGGCATGCAAGACCACATATTGTATCATTCCACTTACACTAAATGTCCAGAAAAGACAAATCTATAGAGACAGGCAGTAGATTCATGGCTGCCTAGGGCAGGGCGTGAGAACAGGGATAAACTGCAAATGAACATGAAATACCTCTCTGGGTGATGGAAATACTCTAAAACAGGGTCATGGTGGTGGTTGCGCAACTGTCTGTTTACAAAAAATTATTGAGTTATCTACTTAAAATGGGTGAATTTTTTTGGTATGTAAATTATACCTCAATAAAGCTGTTTAAAAAATAATTTTAAAAGAAAAAGGAAAAACAATGAGCTAACATCTGTGAAGCACGTAGCCCAGTGCTGGTACATGATTTGTATAATTAAGAGCATCGCAATTATAGAACTATGCTGGCCAACTTTTCAGAGAACTCCTTCCTCCACTGTGACTTGTTGGACTTTGCATGAGTGAGACATTAATTAAAGTCATTATGATTTCAGTGTCTATGTGTTACTATATCGAATATATATCCCTTCCTGCAAGGAAATTGCAAGCTGGCTGGGGAGACAAGACCTATGCATAAAATAATTAGATGCTGAAATAAGCCATTTTAAGATTAAATGCCAAGAGGAGTCATAAAGATAGTTGTTGGTCTGGGAGTTCAGGAGAAAGTAAGGTTTCTATGTCAGAAAAGGGGCCCTAATCTGTATCATGAAGGATGGGGAAGAAATCAGGTAGAAGAGAAGAGGCAGAGGGATGTTCCAGAAAGGAAAAGAAGAATAAACAGTCACAGAGAAATGTCAACCATGATCACTCAGGGAGCTCCAGGGAAAAGAGAGTTTGGGCTTTGAAGGTAGACAGATTTGTGTTCAAACTCTGACACCACCTTTGCAAACTGTGTGACATTGAACAAGTAACTTAATTTCTGAGACCTAATTGCATTAACTATAAAGAGGTGAAAATAATACCTATCTTTCAGGATTAATGTTAGTATTAAGTGAGATATCCTACGTAAATCTCTTAGCACAATGCCAGGTTTATAGAAGGTATTTAATAAACATGAATTTCCTTTCCTCCTATGCCCTCAAAAAGGTGATAATTTAGTTATGGAGGAGCACATACTAGGAATACTTTCTTAAAGAGACAATATCAGGTTAAAACAAAATTAAAATAATTTTTAAAATTATTTTATTTTATTTTACTTTAACTTTTATTGGACTATAGGTGATTTACAATGTTGTGTTAGTTTCTGCTGTACAGCAAAGTGAATAAGTTATACATATACAGGTATCCACTCATTTTTAGATTCTTTTCCCATATAGCTCATTACAGAGTATTGAGTAGAGTTCCCTGTGCTATACAGTAGGTCCTTATTAGTTATCTACTTTATATATAGTAGTGTGTTAAAACCAAATTAATTATACAGTTAATTCAGACATTTTTACTCATCTTAAGATCTAGTTTATCAATTAATGCATCCTGTATCTTTCTTGGCAATACTCATGGCAGTTTTTTTTAAAATCAATCTTACTATGATATAATTTACATATAACATACTGCACCCATTTAAAGTATACTATTGGATGAATTTTGACAAATGTATACAATGTGTAACTGCCACCACCAGGATACAGAACATTTCCATAATCCTCAAAAGTTTCCTCGTGCCCCTTTGTTGTCTATCCTCTCTTCATTCCTGGCCACAGGCAACACTGACATGTTTTCTGTGTCTATTGGTTAGTTTGCTCTTTCTAGAATTTGACATAAATAGAATCATACAATATGTATTCCTTTGTGCCTGGCTTCTTTTATTCAGCATAATGTTTTTCAGATTTATCTATGTTGTTGCATTTTAGTGGTCCATTCCATTTTATTGCTAAGTGGTATTCTATTGTATGGATATATCACAATTTATTTATCAATTTACCTGCTGGTACAAATTTGGATTGTTTCCAGTTTTTAGCTATTACGAATAAAACTGCTATAACCATTCGAGTGCAGCCTTTGGTAGACATACATTTTCGTTTCTTTTGGGTAAATACAAAGGAGTGGAATTGCTGTGTCATAAAGTATGTTTAACTTTATAAAAAACTGCCAAAGTTTCCCAAAGTGGTTGCCCCATTTTACGTTCCCACCAGTAGTACACTAGAATTCCAGTTTTCTGCATCCTCATCAACACAAAATATTGTCAGTCATTTTAATTTTAGCCATTGTAATGGATATTTGATGATATCTCAATGTGATTTTACTTTACATTTTTCTGATGACTAATGATTTGGAGCTCACTGGCCATTTATACACTTTCTCTTGTAAAAGATCTGTTCGAGTCTTTTGTCCATTTAAGAATTTGGGCTCTGGTAGTTTTAATCCTTTTTTAAATGTCTGTCTTATATATAATACTGTAAACTCTATGAGTTTCTGCATCCCCAGGCCCTGCCACAATTCCTGGTAAATAATAGAGGATCGATAAGTATTTGTGGACAGGCTGACTTGATTGATGTATGCTTTTATTAGAAGGAGTGGAGTGGCTCTGTTAATTTCTTTCAGAATCAGGAGAATCACTTAGTAGTAACTATTTCTAGTGATTTAGTACCTAGCTCCTTGGGGCTGACCATTTGAAAAGTCTAAAGTTTGAAACAAGAGAATCATCATTATCAAATATTTATTGAATTCCCCCAAGTTCCAGGCACTGTGCTAGGTGTTTGGACATGAGCCTTCATTCCTGCCCTCAGGAAGCTTATGCTCTCTGGAGATATAAAACAGTAATTTATTCAAGGGCCATACCCAGGAGTCAAATGAGCAAGTGACGTGGGCAGTTGCTTCCAAATCATGAGTCTGGGAAATCCAGAGGAAGGAAAGATAACAACTTGCTTGGAGAATTGGGAAAGGCTTCATAGAGAAGCTGACCTAGGAGATGAGTCTGGAGGCTGAAAAGGATTGGGATTTTGAGGATGGAAGAGTAGGGAAAGGCACCACAGGTTGGTAAAGGGAATGGGAGGCATGAGGAAAAGCACAGAGGTGGAAGGGCTCAGGGAATGGTCTGTAGCCCAATTTGAAATAAGACTGGAGGGTAGGGAGGGGCACTGTGGTAAGAAAGTTCAATATATTTGCCTCCCTTAGCACTTGGCGAGAGTTGCCCTAGAATTGAAAAAGGCTTTTTGGAGAAAAACACAAGACACATATTCTTTCTTGCTTTTTCCAGTCAACAGTAAATGGTAAGACCCTATTCAGTATATAACTAGACAGATTAGGTCCCATGCTCCGAACTCCCATAACACTCTGTACACCTCCATTTCAAGATTTAATATGCCTGTTGATTCACTTGGTTTACTGGGTTGTAAGTTGGATGAGGGCAGGAAACGTGTTGGTCTTACTCACTGTTGTATTATTTCCAGGGCCTGTTTATTTAATGAACAAATTTATGAAATTTATTTCTGAGATTTAGAATCTTTGCAATGGAAGAAATATTTGTGAATTTCTACAGCTCTTATGATAATAGTAAGCTACCTAATTGACTGGAATGTTTAACTGAAAGGTTTTTCTTAGGTTCTGGGTTTTATTCTAGCACTGTCTTTTTTCAGCAGGGATTTTTACTTTTTGTAATAATAAGAGCTGTCATTGATAAAGACACTGACTCTATGCCAGACATTGTATTAAAATGTTTTTTATACAACATGAGAAATATGATGTCAAAAGAAGCTGAATTATTTGCCAAGCATTCATAGTAAGCGGCAGAGTTGGGATTTGAATTCAGCTCTGGCTGTTAACACCCATTAAATCTTTAAACAGAGCTCTTCAACTTGAGCCCATTATTCCTACAGAAGCTTGTGGGTGATGCTCTTGATCTGACCAAAAGTGTGAATTTGAGCACCCAGGTCCCACCTTCAACCCAGACTGGTGTCTGCTGGCCAGACATGTGAAATACAGTGACAGGGGCTTGCAGAATGTTGTAGCTCTTTTGCAGTCTAATTTTATTAGCTTGCTGTTCTGATGCAAATTTGGAGACAGCCTATTAATGTCGTTCGAAATGGATTCACCAAGGTTTTGCCTTCTTCTGAAATTGCTGAAATTTGAGATGGGAAATATGCTAAGTTAGGTAGTATCTGCTAGGGTACTAAGGAGAATTGGCTACAGAGGATGTCCAACCTAGCCTTGCACTTTCTTGCTTTGTAAATTTCATATCATTTAAAAAATTCTATGTGAAATTTCTGCTATTAAAAATAGAAGAAAAAATTCAATGAAAATTTATGAGACTTTTCTATATGCATTAATTGTAGGCAAATCTTATTTTAGAAATAGCGTTGGGTACACTCCCGAATCCAATCTTTAGACTAAAATTTAAACACTCAAGTAGCTTATTATTTTCAGCTGACTCGAGGAGATATTTTCTCATTTTTTCTAGGTATTTTTCAGACAAATTGTATGTGCCTCCATACACATATATGTATCAGCATGCCTCTTTAAAACAAATAGTTTGGGTAGTGTGAGAAACATATTCAAAGTAAGCCATTGCATTTGTCACATACCTTATGTGCCTTTGAGCACAGCTCCTGAAATTCATTTAGTGGGCATTCACTTAGAATTTTCTGAAGAACAATTTCTCTGTAAATTATTAACTTTTTATTGCCACATTTCCCAGATTCAATTAGATTAACATTTAGTGTCATTTCTCAAATAGAGATAATCATCCTGATAATGCTTTGAAGAAAGAACTTGCATGTTATATACATTTAAGGCTTTTAACTTGTCTTATTTATTTGGCAGGAATGTGTATATGTGCCAGGGCAGAGAGGAGCTGAAAAGGACGACACTTGATGGGAATTGATAAGTTGAGAATCATTCCATATTGAGTTTATGGCACTTGGTTTCCTCTGCCCTGGGCATATCAGAGAGCCGATGCAATATGCAGGCTAAGGAGGACGGATTCCCTAAGTGGCTTCTGAATACAACATTTATTTCTAGCCAGTAAAGTTTAGCAAACCATGTCCAGCGCTGTTGACAAGTAGCACAAACCAAATGACAACAGTATGCTTTTGATGTGCTGGCGAAGGTAGGGTTTGGAACTCCCTGCTTTACTGTCTCGCCACAGTATGTGGTAAAGTCCAAAGGAGTAGTGATGCCCACACGGAACCCGCTTGCTATGGTAGCAGCTACTTCAAACATAGTTTCATGAATAGGAGCTCATTTGACCCTTGACCAGAACCAGGCTCTAAATTGGCAGACAGAGAATCGGAGTAATTTGTATCATTTCAATTAGTTACTCGCTGCATAACGGGGAGGTCATGACTTTCTGCCATGATTACTGCCCATGGCAACCAAGCTTGAATGTACCATCAGTTTCCAAATACTTTCACTTAATAAATGTAACTTCATAAACAAGGCTCAATTGTTGGGGGTGCACAACAAAGTGAATTATCCACTCTACGATTGAACGAGCGGAAGATGACATAACTTTGTCGGCAAGATCCTTTCAATTTTTTTTTTCTTAAGAGAGAAGCTGATAAATGGGGTTAATAACATTGGCTGAATGAGCAGTATTGATCTTTGGCTATGTAAAACAGCCAGGAGAGATGTGAGTTTATGTAAGAGCACTCTTGTAGTTCTGAAAGCCGGCAGTTTTCTCTCACTGTTTGCTCTGTACAACCAAAATTCAAAAATCCTAAAATCAATGTTGCCATTGTTTGGTCCAAACAGCACACTCTTCCACGGACAATGCAAAGAATTTCAAAATATAGATAGCTCCCTGATACATACAGATCTGATTGTAAGAAACATTGGGTTGTTTTCTTTCTTGAATAGAAAGGGCAGCTTGTTTCAGGGCGAAGACAATGGTGTGTCTAGATGCCTGTGAAACTTCATGAACCCAGTGCAATAATTCAAGCCTTTGATTTGAAAAATGTTTTGTATGTCTTCCTCCACATCTGCAAATACCTCCACTTTCCCTTGATGCCAGCCAAGAGTTGTTAGCAAGTCAATGTTTTCCACTTGAGGAAGAAAAAAAAGTTCAGCACGTACATAAGTTTTGCTATTTGGCTTTTGTTTTTTGAATTAAAATAAAGGTTTCCTTCTTTCATGTCACAATCTATTAGCCACTGGGAAACCTGGTATCACAGTTCTTTCCCATTCACCCCTGCATTTGTAGCAGATTTGACGGTGTGTGGAAACCAACACGAGCGCTGCTCTGTGACTGTGTCACCTACAATCAGCTTGTGCTGTGGCTCAGATTAATCATGACAGTAGGCAATATTTCCAACATTATTAGAAGAGAAACCTAATATTTTGGGACATCAGGGTTCTCTGAGCTGTTGTCCATCAAACTGAGAACCTTCATCTCCTACTCCTTGGATGGGTAACCTTAAGTTTTAACCACTTAATGGACAAAACACTTTTTTAACCAAAAATAAATAAAAATTAAAAAATAAAAGAGGAAGATGTGGCTATTCTGGTACTTTAAGTTATGTCTTGAGATCATCCCCAAAAGGTTTGATAGTCATGCTGTCCAGTAGTGGACTCCCATTCTTTCTTGAAATGTATCCACCCAAGTGTCCTAGGTTTTTCTGAATTTCCATCCTTAGGAAGCTTTGTGATTAAATCTGTGGATGATTATAAGATAGAGATCTCTGTGATACTGTTAAACTTTTATCTAATATGGTTTCTATCGTGTAAACTGAATGAAGATTTGCCAAGGTTGTCACAGAACAATTTACAGGAAGGAGATTGAGTGTGTGTTTGAAGGATACTTATTAAAAAGCTACATTATAAAACTATGGCTTAAAGATATATATGCCAAGGTACATAATTCAATTTGACAGTACTATTTAGAAAGTGGATGGTTTTTAGGTCTGAATATACCTGCTTTAATATACTTTTTACCTTTTGTCTGGCTAATTTAGTTTACATGAACAGGACTGAAAACTGGGTACTCTACTGATCTTTTGAAACTCTGATTTTTCTTCTTTGTAGTTGAAAAGAAAGAGCATCAGATGATAAAGCAGACATTATAGGGAACATACCATTATTCACAGCTTCCCAGTGATCCCAAACCTTTTCGGATCAAACTTTTATCAAATATCTAATATAGTCAAAATGCTAGGAATTTTTAAAAGCCTTTAGACAGTCATATCAAGACAGCACACTATGCTTTGAGAATCTGATTCCTATCAGATGACATAATGCTTCATCCATTCAACTCATAGATGCAGGAAATCTGAGCAACCAGGGGCAGTTGCCAAACTTTTGGTTTCCTGTTTTAGACCTATCCCTCCTAGCTCCTAGAAGAGAGTAAGTTCACAATAAATATGTGTGGAAGGAATGATTTCCCAAGCTAATGTACAGGCAGTCTCATCAGAAAGAGACCAAAGTTTTGATACATTTTCTTGCATTTAGCAGGTTTTGGTGTGTGAACAGCTTAACATTTTCCAATTGAATTCCTAACTAAATTATATAATAACAAATCCTACACAATTAACTGATCCCTCGATACCTTCTCTTTCAACTTCAGGAAAAGAACCTGATAAAGTTCAGGACTTTTCCCGGGACCTTTCCTCCCTTTTTTAGGCTTCGGCTACTCCCAGGTCTATCCATCATCATTTTAGCTTTGAAAGTTGGTTCATTTGTCTTGTTCCTTTAGCTCTGTCACCTCAAGCTTCGAAGGTTGAGTCCCAATTTCTTGCATGTGGTCTTTCATTGGCCCACTCCCTGCTGGTACCCACTCCATCATTCTTGCAGCTATTTGATCTTCTTGGTTTTCTCTGTGTCAGACTCTGCCCAGCCACCTGATGGTTTTTGGTTCCAGGCTTGCCGCAGATTCTCTATTCTCTTGCTGACTTGTCACTCCGTCACTATGCTAAGCTTCAACTTTTTCTTTATTCTTTTAATTAAGAAATGGTTTATTGTATTTTTTTTTCTGATTACAGAGTCACACTTTGTTATAGAAATTTTGGAAAGTGAAGAAAAACACAGTGAAAACCCAAAACATCTTCTACAATCCCATCATCTAGAGAGCATCATTGCTGTCATTTTGGAATATGAGTTTCCAGGTGTTTTCTTTTTCCTTGTTTCCTTATTTTTTTTTCTTCTCATATATTTTTGGGTGCTTTTGGATAGCTTAGAAAATTATTGGCTCCTTGAGCATTTTTTTTTCTTTTCATCATCAAAAGCATTACTTTGAGCATTTTTCTTCAAAGATTATCTCCAAATGCTATAAAATTCCATTTTCTTCTATTGCCTCTGTAATTTTCCTTCTCATTTCCTTCCCACGGTTTCAGGCCCACATAAAATAACTCATGGTTTAATGTAATGCATGTTCTCCATACCCTTTTCGGTTTGGCCTGCTTGGATGTACTCTGTTACGAAGTTTTAATCTTGTAATAAGATTGTAATCTTCTTTGCTTTTCCACACATGACTGGTACTTTTTTTTTTTAACTGGGAAAAATATAAGGTATTTCAAGCCCTTATGCCTTATAAACTCTATTACTGGTGGTTTAGCTGCCAAAGAACATAGGGTAAAATACCCAAATTACCCTCCTGGACTTCCCCATTAGTAAAGAGACCTATGTATGTCATCCAGATGTTAGGCGTCATTCTACAAGGAACAGGCTAGTTTTAGTCTTTTTAAAACCCTAAAGAGCTTCTTGATCATTCATTCATTCATTCATCCAACAGAAATTTATGGTGCATCTTCTTTGTCCAATAGAAATATAATGTAAGCCCCAAATGTGAACCACATATGTAATTTAATTTTTTTCTAGTAGCCACATTAAAGAAGGAAAAATAAACCTGTAAAACTAATTTCAATTATATATTCTATTTAACCAATAGATTCAAAATATTTTATATATATATAATCAATATAAAAATGATTGAGACTTTTTTTCCTGTCTTCAAAATCGGTATTTTTTTATACTTACAGCACATCTAGGTTTGGATCAGCCCCGTTTCAAGTGTTCAGTAACCACATGTGGGTGTGGCTACCATATTGGACAGCATCATTCCAGAGACTCTTGCTGGAGATTCAGTGACGAGCGAGACCGCTACAGTCCTCAGTCACACATAGCTTGAACTCTGAGGAAAAGCAGCCACAAATAAGTGTTAATATGATGCTTACAATAAAAACAAACGAAGAAACAAAAATGCCAGGCTAGGGAAAGTGCAAATCCAAACTGTTATACACCCAAACTATTTCTGGGGCCGGGTTAGTGGGCCGGGTGGGGGGAGGGGAAGAGATTCAAGTTTTCTATATTGTTACCCCCACTGGCTTTGCAATTAACTAATTGTGGGATCTTGGACCAATTAACCTCTCCTTCTGGACTCAGATTTGAATTATCACCCACAGCTCCTTGACTCTAAAGAACCTACATTAAAAAATAAAATAGAAGAACCCATATTTAGCCAAATCTGCCCTACTGCCTCCCATAATTATTAGTTTAATGTCTTTGTTGCCTGTTGTATTGTAGCTAAGGTGAGGTTAGAGAAACTGTCACATTTGTCTATTTCTGTCTCTTCAGCACCATTCCTCCATATTTTTGGAATGAATAAATAAACTGAAGAAGTGAATGAAGGTTAAATAAAGGCTTCGCACTTAAATCTCTTGTTAGGATTAGGATTCTTTGACAGTTCATGTTCTCCCATATGATAAACTTCTCCCTGCCTCTGCTTCCCTGCCTCCCCCTCTCCTTCTTTTCGTCATCTCATAACTATTTAGGTAAGGCTTGCTTCTTATGTTGCAATAATTGTGAAAGGCACTGGTATGCAAAGATATAAAAGACACAGTCCCTGCCCTCAAGGAGCTTGGAACCTTTTTGACGTGTTGTTATAATTAATAACAGCTAACATTTACAGAGTTCTTTCTTTGTGTCAGGCACTGCATTAAGCACTTTGTTGTGCATTTATCTTTTAAAATCTTCAGTTTAGTATGTTGGGTACTATTTTATGCTCATTTTACAGGTAAGGAAATTCAAGCTTAAAGAAGTTAAATGGTTCAAAATCCCATAGCTAGTACGTATTGGAGTTGGGATTCAAACCTTGATCAGAGACTATGCTCTAAACCACTGTGCTAAAAGACCTCTATTAGAGCCTGGGATGACCTATTGCACATTATGCAAAATTAGATAAAGTGTCATTCTTAAAATGAATAACTGGTCAGATATTAATATTTTAAAAATAATAAAGGGAAGTGTGATCTGTCTCCTTACTAAATCCTCCAAAGAACTATTTCTTAGTCCACTTACTTTATGCCTATTTCTAACGTGTGTGTATGTATATATATCATATTTGTATTTATACATATAAAATCTAAAAGGTAATACAGATGGCAGTTCTGAGATCCTAAGTCAAATACTTGTTTTAAGCCTGGTAGATACATGATTGACCATTTCACATTGATCAGTTTTATTCCTTTCAAAAACACAGTTACCCTTGAAACCTTAACTATTACCATGAAGATTCCACTAATTCAGTTATTTTGCTGATATCTTCCTGTCCTGAGGGTGTTTATCTTCCTTTCATTCCCTCACCCAGCCCCGGATAGCTCCCCTCCTTCCCCCATTCCACTCTTTATGTGTACGTTTCCCTTAGGAATTTATGGAGCAAGATTGTACCAACTTTTCCCACTTATTTTCTTTAAGTAATGATTTTCCAACTCCTCTCTCCTCTTGTCTTCTTCATCCTTCTTCTCTAGATGTAAGTTTTATTTTTCACAAATGTTTTGAGTTCCTCTCCTGAGATTCCTTGCCTCTCTTCCACTCAAGAAGCTGTTAGTTGTTATTTAATTCTGGAGGACGATGTTGCAATATGCTTATTCTTCATATCTAATTTCAAGCATTGCTTTCTTTCACAAATACTAAATAGAAGTATCAAATAATATGAAGTTCAAAATAATGATCTCTTTGACATAATTTTTGAATAACTTGTCATCTCAAACAATATCTGTAAAACTGCATTAACTTTTTTTCTAATCTGACTTTCCCTCCTGACTTTCCTCTTTCTGTCAGGTGGTATTCTGCAGTGGTTAAAGACATGGACTTGGTGTCAGACACATGCAGGTTCAAATCCAGTCTCTGCCAGTTGCTCCTGGACTATCTTGCCCCTTGTGTTACCCTCTCTGTGCCTTAATTGGCTCATCTATAAAATGAGGATGACAAAACTTGTATTGTATGGCTAAAAATTAATACATACTTAATCTAAGTACTTTTAACAATAACATTTAATCTTTGTAATGACACTGTGAAGAGAGTAGTCACATTGTATAGATAAAAACTGGGGCACAGAGAAGTTAATATAGGTAATCATAAGGGTAGTATTTATAAATTTGTATTTTTTTCAATTTAGCACTATAGCACAAGCATTATTCATGTTGACATAATTTGTAATGGCTTTGTAGATATATGTTTTAATGGTGACATACTATTTCATTGTGTGGTTATGCCTTAATTTACTTAGCTATGGACTTATTATCAAATATTTGGATTGCTTTGGATTTTTCTCTATTGTAAATACTATTGTGATGAACATATTTGGACATAAGGGTTCTTCCATAATTCTGATAATTTCTTTGTCACAGATTCAAGAAGAAGAATTAGAGCCCAAGGGCAAAAACACTTTTTTTTTTTTTTTTAAACATCTTTATTGGGGTATAATTGCTTTACAATGGTGTGTTAGTTTCTGTTTTATAACAAAGTGAATCAGCTATACATATACATATGTTCCATATGTCTTCCCCCTTGCGTCTCCCTCCCTCCCACTCTCCCCATCCCACCCTTCCAGGCTGTCACAAAGCACCGAGCTAATATCCCTGTGCCTTGCGGCTGCTTCCCCCTAGCTATCTACCTTACTACGTTTGTTAGTGTGTATATGTCCATGACTCTCTCTCGCCCTGTCAAAACTCACCCTTCCCCCTCCCCATATCCTCAAGTCCGTTCTCCAGTAGGTCTGCGTCTTTATTCCTGTCTTACCCCTAGGTTCTTCATGACATTTTTTTCCCTTAAATTCCATATATATGTGTTAGCATACGGTATTTGTCTTTTTCTTTCTGACTTACTTCACTCTGTATGACAGACTCTAGGTCTATCCATCTCATTACAAATAGCTCAATTTCATTTCTTTTTAAGGCTGAGTAATATTCCATTGTGTATATGTGCCACATCTTCTTTATCCATTCGTCCGATGATGGGCGCTTAGGTTGTTTCCATCTCCGGGCTATTGTAAATAGAGCTGCAATGAACATTTTGGTACATGACTCTTTTTGAATTTTGGTTTTCTCAGGGTATATGCTCAGTAGTGGGATTGCTGGGTCATATGGTAATTCTATTTGTAGTTTTTTAAGGAACCTCCATACTGTTCTCCATAGTGGCTGAACCATTTCACATTCCCACCAGCAGTGCAAGAGTGTCCCCTTTTCTCCACACCCTCTCCAGCATTTATTGTTTCTAGATTTTTTGATGATGGCCATTCTGACTGGAGGGAGATGATATCTCATTGTACCAAGGGCAAAAACCCTTTTTTTTTTTTTTTTAAACATTTTTATTGGGGTATAATTGCTTTACAATGGTGTGTTAGTTTCTGTTTTATAACAAAGTGAATCAGCTATACATATACATATGTTCCATATGTCTTCCCCCTTGCGTCTCCCTCCCTCCCACTCTCCCCATCCCACCCTTCCAGGCTGTCACAAAGCACCGAGCTAATATCCCTGTGCCTTGCGGCTGCTTCCCCCTAGCTATCTACCTTACTACGTTTGTTAGTGTGTATATGTCCATGACTCTCTCTCGCCCTGTCAAAACTCACCCTTCCCCCTCCCCATATCCTCAAGTCCGTTCTCCAGTAGGTCTGCGTCTTTATTCCTGTCTTACCCCTAGGTTCTTCATGACATTTTTTTCCCTTAAATTCCATATATATGTGTTAGCATACGGTATTTGTCTTTTTCTTTCTGACTTACTTCACTCTGTATGACAGACTCTAGGTCTATCCATCTCATTACAAATAGCTCAATTTCATTTCTTTTTAAGGCTGAGTAATATTCCATTGTGTATATGTGCCACATCTTCTTTATCCATTCGTCCGATGATGGGCGCTTAGGTTGTTTCCATCTCCGGGCTATTGTAAATAGAGCTGCAATGAACATTTTGGTACATGACTCTTTTTGAATTTTGGTTTTCTCAGGGTATATGCTCAGTAGTGGGATTGCTGGGTCATATGGTAATTCTATTTGTAGTTTTTTAAGGAACCTCCATACTGTTCTCCATAGTGGCTGAACCATTTCACATTCCCACCAGCAGTGCAAGAGTGTCCCCTTTTCTCCACACCCTCTCCAGCATTTATTGTTTCTAGATTTTTTGATGATGGCCATTCTGACTGGAGGGAGATGATATCTCATTGTACCAAGGGCAAAAACCCTTTTTTTTTTTTTTTTAAACATTTTTATTGGGGTATAATTGCTTTACAATGGTGTGTTAGTTTCTGTTTTATAACAAAGTGAATCAGCTATACATATACATATGTTCCATATGTCTTCCCCCTTGCGTCTCCCTCCCTCCCACTCTCCCCATCCCACCCTTCCAGGCTGTCACAAAGCACCGAGCTAATATCCCTGTGCCTTGCGGCTGCTTCCCCCTAGCTATCTACCTTACTACGTTTGTTAGTGTGTATATGTCCATGACTCTCTCTCGCCCTGTCAAAACTCACCCTTCCCCCTCCCCATATCCTCAAGTCCGTTCTCCAGTAGGTCTGCGTCTTTATTCCTGTCTTACCCCTAGGTTCTTCATGACATTTTTTTCCCTTAAATTCCATATATATGTGTTAGCATACGGTATTTGTCTTTTTCTTTCTGACTTACTTCACTCTGTATGACAGACTCTAGGTCTATCCATCTCATTACAAATAGCTCAATTTCATTTCTTTTTAAGGCTGAGTAATATTCCATTGTGTATATGTGCCACATCTTCTTTATCCATTCGTCCGATGATGGGCGCTTAGGTTGTTTCCATCTCCGGGCTATTGTAAATAGAGCTGCAATGAACATTTTGGTACATGACTCTTTTTGAATTTTGGTTTTCTCAGGGTATATGCTCAGTAGTGGGATTGCTGGGTCATATGGTAATTCTATTTGTAGTTTTTTAAGGAACCTCCATACTGTTCTCCATAGTGGCTGAACCATTTCACATTCCCACCAGCAGTGCAAGAGTGTCCCCTTTTCTCCACACCCTCTCCAGCATTTATTGTTTCTAGATTTTTTGATGATGGCCATTCTGACTGGTGTGAGATGATATCTCATTGTACCAAGGGCAAAAACACTTTTTAAGGCTTTTTCTGCCTATTGCTACACTTGTTTTCCAAAAGGTTGTATAAATTTACACTCCCATTAGCATGGGAGTGTCTGTTTTACTGCACTCTCCCCAGGTCTAAGTCATTGTGTAAAGAGCAAAAAACAAAGGTTAAAAACCCTGTAATGCAGACTGTCTTTCACGCTACCTCAAAGAATGGGTAGTCTTTTCTACATTGTCAGCCAGCTTGCATTGGCCTAATCATTCCCGCCAGCTTCATCTTGAGCTACCAGATAATGGTCAGATGCAATTTAACCTCACCAGAAGAGTCTTGACATTAAGGACTATGCCTCTGTTATCAGGTGGACAATTAGGGCCTTTATTTGACAAAGTTCAGCTAAATTGAGTAGATTTTTAAAAACCAAGGTATAATTCATAGAATAGAATGTTTGCAGGTATTCTAATTGCATTCTTAGGCTGAGATGTAATGAACATTTGCTGCTTTGGACAGAACAGAGTCTGTGGAAGAGTATCTCCATGAGTTTCTTTTCAGAAAAAAAAAAACCAACTTTTCCAGGAAGATGTTGTTAATTTATTATGTTCCCAAGTATGGATTCTGTGCTGAGAATTTACTTTCTTCCACATTCTAGCTTTGTGGTCTTGGACAAGCTTAAATTTTGACACATCTCTATTTTCTCATCTGTAAAATTGGGATAATAATAGCTATCACTTAGGTCTTTTTAAAAATAGAGATAAGATGTGTGAATTCTTTTTTTTGTTGTTTTTTTTGTTTTTTTTTTGCGGTACGCGGGCCTCTCACTGCTGTGGCCTCTCCCGTTGCGGAGCACAGGTTCCAGACGTGCAGGCTCAGCGGCCATGGCTCACGGGCCCAGGCGCACCGCGGCATGTGGGATCTTCCTGGACTGGGACACAAACCCATGTCCCCTGCATCGGCAGGCAGACTCTCAACCACTGCATCACCAGGGAAGCCCCAGATGTGTGAATTCTTACTTCGGGTGCTCAAGTCATGGTTCATTGCATAACTGAATTTCTCTTGCTTTTATAAAGGAATTGCTAGGATTAAAAAATTTTTTTTTTCTGAAGCCATTTTTGTCCAGACTAGATGTTAGTCGATTTTTGGCTTTGAAATCAGAAGGGTTGTTAATTGGACTAGATTAAATATCTAGACTTTTAATATCCCCGGGGCCACTGCTCATACTTCCAAAGAGAAAGCACAAATTAACTCAGGAATGCTGCTCTCAGAGTTGTGTTTGCAGTACAATGCTTATAATAAAAACACCTATTACAGGAAGAAAATTCCACAGCTCAAGAAAGAAAACCTGTGGAGTTCTGGTGTCTGAAGCATGCGTCGGGGCATAGTACCCTACTTTGACTTCTTGGCACTTTATGTAAAGCAAGTACATGCTTTCAAGAAAAACTGGTGATCTACTTACAGACATCCCTAACTTTTTCATTTATTTTTTTATGTGTGAGTTTGTTTTATCCTCTGCCTTTTCAGACAGAAAGGAGGATAGATGTTCCAGGATGCAAGAGAATGTCCAGAATAATGACCACCATTTACAAAAAAAAAAGACTGGAAAGAAATAAACCAAGAGCAACAATAGTTTACATTTATCTAGTGCCTATAAGATGCCAAGTCCTATGTTTAAGCACTTTTTAGACGGAATCTTTAGAATAACCAATGAAGAAAGTATTACTGTTATTCTCATTTTACAGAGGAGAAAACTGAGCCTTGGACTGTTTGACTTGTCCAAAGCAAGTGTGTATGAGATCTGGAATTTAAGGCCAGGTCTTATGGACCTGATTTCTTGGGTCTCCCCTAGATCTCTGGACATGATTTTTTTTTAAATTTTTGATAAGTAATAACTTTTATTATATTTAAGTAGTTTCCATTTTACTTACTGTCTCTATTAGAAATGATGATCTAATTTTGAGTTTTTTTACCTGAATTTATTGACATCACATGGTGTTTCTCCTGTGATTTCTTTTTTAAAAAATTTTTATTGGAGTATAGCTGATTTAAAATGCTGTGCTAGTTTCTGCTGTGCAGCAAAGGGAATCAGTTATACATACACATATATCCTGAGTGTGAAATTTTTAAGATCTAGCAGGTAGCATGAAAAATGTGACTAAAGGAAGAAAATGTCATAGAAATCAAGAGCAGGAAGGAACAACTTATAGATTATCCAGACTAACCAAACTTTCTCTATATCATTGTGGAAACTAAGGGACAGGGATACAATTTTCCAGAGGTCACACAACCTACTCTGTGGCCAAATGAAGATACATCTTGCTATCATTTGTTGTAAGCTTTTAAAAACCTTTTATTATGAAACATTTCAACCATACACAGAAGTAAAGAGAATACCATAATGAACCACCTATCATTCAGTTTTACAGTTACCCACATTTTACTATTCTTGTTAGCTTCTTTTCTTTTGATAGTTCTCTTTTAGCTCTTAAGTGAGAAGGGGAAATTAAAAGTAACTAGAAATACTCATGAATGCTTTCTATCTTAGTTTCAGCTCTAAACAAAGTACCAGGATGAGGACATTATGTTGCTACCAACTAATATTCCATATCCAATGATAATCCCCCCCTCCAAAGCCAACTGAGGCAGAAGAAAGAGATAATTGGGGTGGGAATAATAATTCCTTTTGTAAGTTTAGCTCATCACAGTCACATTTGATGTTAAATGACTTGCTTTTTAGTAAAGTTCTCATTGGACTTGTTTCCCTGTTTGATCTGCTACACCCATCCACCTCCCAAAGGAGGTACATTTTAACAAACCTCTTCAAGCTAGGACATTCAAAAGATCAAAGAAAAGATGCCAGAATCCATCCGTTACATTAGCTTTTTATGAACAATGGTTCCCAAGTATCTTTCTGCTGAAAATCCTATTATTTTTGTTAATAGTAACATTTTTATTATTTCACATTCACTAAGCACCAACAATTAGCTAGGCATCAGTTAAGAACAAAGAAAATCTGTTTCAGCACTTAGGTGCTCAAGGCCCAATTCTCATGCCCCTCTGCCCTCTCTGTGTCATTTCTGTGCCCAGTATTTGTCTTTGAAGTTAAATGTGCCTGATCCACAGAAAAGAACTTCAAGGAAACGGACAGAGCTGAGCATGGACTACCAGATACCAGCGGGTCAGCAGTGTCTTTAGGAATGTCTTTAAGTGGTTGCTTGGCTCTCCCAGAGCCAAGGGATAGCATCACTGCCCTTGAGGAGAGCAGAAGGAGTAGTGAGAGAGAGAGAGAGAGAGAGAGAGAGAGAGAG